>NW_023998581.1:390207-548113 GCF_014805625.2 Glossina fuscipes | reverse complement strand
GGGATGGCGATTGATACCAACCGTCACATCCCCTATCCGTAATGTCAAAAAAAAAGAGATTTGTCATAATGTCTGTAACCACTTACCTCCAGGCAGCTATGACACCGAAATGAACGAGTCTGTGCGATGCGCTGTTCTTTTATAGCCTGAGTCTCACTCGCTTGTCCTCATGCCAACATGCTCTATGTGTTTACATCAGTTTGAGGTAATATGCTTATGGATATGCTTAGCTTAGGTTGGCTGCAGTCGCAACCTCAGTTGAGGCTTGCATGATCCTACTTATACACAATTTAACCAACTTACATCTAACTTATTGCTGTGTTTGTTCAAATGTCTACTCACAAGCACTCAGGTACCAAATCGCGTGATTCGATCACCGTTAGGTATGTGGGTGCTAGTGCACTGTGTTTTGTGTGTTTTTACATGTGTGATCGTGCCTTTGTACAATGTGTGTATGCAGTTTATGCATTATCGTATGTTTTTACTATTTCTTTCCCTACCTAAGTTCAATTCTGCTTGTTTTGTTTACCCTAACGGTGCTACACATTCTGCGCATTTTTACACGTAGCGACTCTTGCTGAGGTTTGTTTTGCATGCAAGAATTTTCTACCTAAGCTTACTTCTTGCATGTTAAACATGTTGGGATTTTGCTTGTATTTATACTTTGAGTTTTATTTAGCCTTTGAGTTCTTGAGATTCTACTAGTATTTGTACTTTGAGTTTTGTTTAATCTTCGAGTTCTTAAACATTTTGAGATTCTGCTTGTGTTCTTAACATATTGATTTCTTGCAACTAAGTTTTTTCTTTTATTTGGGTTCTTGACTCCGCTCTTACATTTTGAAATTTGGATCTAAGCTTTTTGGTACACTGGGGTTCTTAATCTGTGCTGTGGTGTGCTTCTGTGTTTTTACAGAGGCCTCCTCACTATGTGCTTGTACTTTTCTATTTACACACATGTGTTGTGTGTTTCTATGAATTAACTCACGTGGGCCTGTACAATAATGGTTTAGACATTTTTCTCGTTACAAGGTATAGGCATATTTAGTGTTTTAGTTTAGATATTATGATTTTATCTGTACAAAATATTTATTAAAAAATTTATTCCCCTTAACTATCCTGCACGAACGGTTTGATTTTACTGGCCTACGCGAAAGCATATTTAGAAAATACGTCAACTACAATTAAAAAATATATGTAGCCTTTATTTACTTTTTGAAAAAAATTATGCCGGGTATCATTACATTCTGAATGATTCGCTTTCGGACAAAATTTTCTCCTTAACTGCTAACAGTTGCTCATTTTTAGACATCTATTTTCTAGAATTCTCAAATATAACTTATCAATTCTAGTACTTTTCCTAACACTGTTTGACAACTTTTGAGGAAATGCAAATTATAATCTTAATTAATCAATCCCTACATCAGGGTCGATAAATATGGAGATATCAGCCAACTGAACATCAGTCTTATTTAATTTCACGCACTTTGGTAAAAAATTATTATTATGTTGTATCCTTTTGGGTTAACAATCAATAGACCTTGTCCATCTTTCTTATATTTAAAATTGGGCTCAATTCGCCTATAGCCGTACGATCTAGAATGCTCTCAGATTCTATAAGCGAAACTGATCCAATCTTAGTTTTACATATTTCTTGTAAGCCATTAAATGGATCCGTTGATCACGAGTAAAACCAATAAAATTACATTTATTATTTTCTAACTTGATGAAATATTGCAAACCCAATATTAATTGACGGTTCTGATTTCTTTCTAAACAGATTTTTCTGAGCACAGAAAAAACAAAGTTTTCTGAGCACTTTACGATATGTATTGAGACGACATAACGAAACCTGACATGAGTTTTTTAGAATATAAACCCGAAAATTAAAGTAAGTCCCATTAACATTGGAATTTTTTTCCCTCGACAAAAAATAAATCCTTGTTGAACCTAGTCCATTGTTTAAACATAAAAAATTTATTTCACCATGTATATGTACATGTAAGTACACGTTAAAATATTAAAAACATAACGTATAATATTATTCCAATAGGCAAGAAAATTAAACACGTCAAGAACTCAAAAAACATAACGTCAATAATATTAGGTTTTTTTCATATAAGGAAGCATACGAAGAAAAAAGCATAGTATTCACAATTGATATTTGCTTAATAATGTCGTTTAAACGTATTTTATATAATTTTTCTTGTGTACGAAATAGTGACGTTATCCCATTTCTCTTGTAGTCTACTTTTTAGATCTTGGACGGGAGAGGTGGAATGTTTTCGCACAAGGTAGCCCAATTCATCCCACTCATTTTTGATGGTGTTCACGCGTTTTAAAAAATGATTAACTGGACTGTTTGGAAAGAGTAATAAAGTTCAATTAGTTGCAAAGGTGCATGGAGATATTTAAGATCATTCTAAACTCTTCCTAAATAATATTGATTTACACATTATACTCAATTTGGAAAAATTATCATTTTATTTAATAGAAATTCCTCATAAGGAAACGCAGCTTGAAATATCGGAATCACAATTTTCACATAACTGTCAGAATTGAATCATATAACTACTAATTGTGGAATACTGGTTGCTAATCATAAAATATTACAAACAAAAACAACTTTTAACAAAGTAGAAATTAAGACATTCATTCTGTATCCTGCAAAACCTACTTTGTTATTAGATAATGTCGCTCTTCCAATAGTTTTAGCTTTCTGTATGGTTTACAATAGCGCTTATTCAGCCTGTCGAACCGTGCATCCTTTCAAGTTTGAGCATTTTTATTTGCAAAAGTTTAACTTGTCCGTCAATGGTGTTCAAATACCCTCGCAACCACTCGAATTTGATTATCCCGCAGCAAATTTAAGACCAAGCAGAGCTTATAGGACCCTTTTCAAGTTAGCCGAGATCAATCACTCAGATCGTGGTCGCTATACAAAACAAAAACTTTTTGATGGTAGCTGTTTTATACTAGCGTTTGACCTCTCCGCTGACCACTAAAGTGAAATTGGCTAATGTTCTGTCATCAGCCCTAACCTGCACAGTTTACTACGGGTATGATTCCATATTAGAGCTAGATAAAAACAGAAACATGACAATTATGCTCTAAAATGAATACAATACAAGTAGAGTAATCACTTAAGATAAATCTCAATACAAAGTAGAAGTACTTCTAAGATGTTTTCTCAGCTAATGATTTACCCCAGAAATTGAGCTCTAAACCAGCTTTTATAATAGCAGACACCGAAGACTCTAATCAACCAGGAGAACTTTGGGCTGCATCTTTAATTTGAAATCAGAAAAAGAATATTTTGATTCTTATGGTCAAAAACCATTGAAAAAAGAATTTTTAAACAGAAACTGCGTGTGTACATATAACAACCAGCAATTCCAAAGATACTTTTCAAGCACGTGCGGGAATTATGCCTTGCCATATAGTTTATATAATACGAAAATTTATCTTAAACTATTTAGTGAAACCGGTTATAGTTTCAACATTAAGGAAATACTTAAATTATGTAAAAAGAATTTTTAGCCAAATAAAAGTAAAATTTTCATTTTAGACATCAAATCCTTCATTTTCAGTCTAAACGAATTCATAAATGGGAGCATTAGTTGTAGATTTATCCGTTCCTCGAAAGGTAACACGTTGGATATTATTTTCTTAGTTAATTATCTTTCTCATTAGTAAAAAGATATATAAGGATATAATCATACCATATCAACAAAATATCAATGTCAAGCTGCAGCTTCAAATCCAAAATAATGATTTTTGAAAAACGATTATTCAATTGACGTAGTAAATAAATTAAAAAAAATGTTTTTCCAATTAGTACGTGAATTCTGTGAAGACCTGTTGCTATAAAAAATGTTGAGCCATAAACAGACTCTGCAGCAGTAAAAAAAGCTTTGTAAGCTTGTAGTGTAGTAATGTAAATTCCTAAGAAAACAATAAAGAAATAATTCTTGAATCTCCTAAGAGTAAAGTTACAATAATTCCTGAAGTTAACAAGATAATGGTATTTAATAAAGGAATTTGAAAAAGATTAAAAAGAGAGGTTCCAAATGGTGTTTATATTGGTTCAATTCTAATTGAAGGAGATAAAGTTCTAAGAAGAAAAATTTTAAAAAAAAGAGACAAAAATAATATTTCTGGTAAAAAAGAAGAATTAATGCCCATCGTTATCCGATTGTTAGCACATAAGCAAATAATCCTTGGGAAGTACTTTCTCGCGAAGCATCACGTCATCGTTGTAATGTATGGAAACAGTCCCATGAAATTATTATATAATATTACAACAAATAAAGGAACGAAAATAAATGTGGAAACCTTTGGTTTTATTGAACTCTAATAGTTTTAAATTCTTTTTGTAGTGATAATAAAATTCTATTTCAAATTATGTCATAACGACACGAAGCTAACCAACATAAAGAAGGAATTATTAAAATTCCTAAAAATATTCTTATTCAATTTAACGAAATATTAGAAATTCTTGAGGAATGGTCAAATAAAGAAAATAAATTAATTATTATTTTCAGTTTAGTGAATTAAATGATAATGATGATAAATTATATAAATTTAAATTTAGTTAAAATAGAAATAAAGAACAATCATTTATTGTATCAAAAACGAATTGCACAAGCTAGTATAGTCACTCCCTCTATTTTCTCTACAACTTAAAATTCTCTACCAGTGAATCCTGTCATTCCTAATACGGATGACGACTGCTTGGCGGCAGTACCCCGCAGAGAGGTAATAATCGTGACATAAAAAATTATTTTGCCGCAAAAATCCCATCCCCCAAATTGGAAAAGTGTTGGCATTTTCAAGTTGGCTCCATCCCAACATAGAGCTATTTCGTCTTTTAAGGTGTTAGTTTCTACTGAAAACATGGAAATTTTGTTAAACAAACCGTTGCAGCCGGTTGGATCCTTAATAGAGGAATTCCTCGAGGTCATCCCCGTAATATTAAATCAGTAGTTCTTCCACACTCAAAAAATTAAATGTTTCTTCAGGCTTAGTAATTTCATTTACCAAAATGTTAAGGGTCTAAAGCCAAAAAATCGCTTCTCTTTTCGAAATTCTGCGTGCACGAAATTTTCTTGTTTGGCTTTCACTAAAACCTGGTTGAAGCCTAATTTACACTCGCCGCAGCTTTTTTAGAATTCTTTCCCAGTTTTCAGCAAGAAATGATTGGATCACACTGGTGATGGTGTTTTCACATTGAAATTTCTCTATCATCTATCATCCACCATATTGAAATTTCTCTATCATTGTGCTATCTATCAAGTTTGGCAACTATGCGCGCGTGTTGTTGTCGCGTTTTTAATTCTTTGCAAGAAATAATTCAATTTCTGAGTGTATCTCGTAGCTTTATTCGAGTCTAAAGTATAAAAACCTTTAAAAGAATAAAGTGTGTAATTTAATTTATATGAAATATATCAATCTTTTACGTGAAATTCTGTTTGGTTTTGTGCAATCAACAATTAGAGCTCTTGGTAATAGTCCTTCTTTTTACTTTTAATCTTTGTTTACAGTTCGTTTCTCTTTCACTCTATATTTACGGTGTTAACGACAGTGAGAAGTATAGTTTAATTTGCTGAAAATTTTTGTGTCTTGGAATCTTCGTGTTTCACTGGACATGGATTCTTTATTTACAGCATGTCGTGGGATAACAGGCCCTGAATCTGTACGATTCATTTCGTATTGGCCCAGTGATCGTTTTTGTCATGCAAAGTGTGCTGGTACTATCGGGCGTGCTGCTGATGCGGTCTTGGATCCCTCAAGAGACTTACGATGGTCATGTCTTTACTGTAGAAAGCGGGACATAGATTTCTACAAACTCTTCACGGAGACGGGAAATTGTTTCTCAGATTTAAGGAAAAATCTCTGCTCCTTGTGGCCCGAAAAGAAAGATCTACGAACACCAACCTGTTAGAGTTTACTTGTCATGTTTTCAAGCCTCTTTCTAGTGGCGCTCGCAATGATGTCATATAAATTGATTTTAGTAAAGCATTTGATTTGTTTGACCATAAACTACTTATCTTTAAATTCCAAGCCTCTGGCTTCGCTTTCTATTTAGTGAAATCGATAAGCTCTTATCTGCAAAATAGGTATTTAACTTCATCACTTCGTACCTCAAGGCGGCCACTTAGGACCCATTTTATTTAATTTATACATGAATGATTTGTCCTCGGTGATTACATTCAGCAAGATCTTAATGTATGCTGATGATGTGAAGCTGATTCCTTACTTCTCTGTAGAATCGAAATCACATCAGCTTCAAAGTGGCTTGAATAATCTGCTTGCATGGTTCTCTTTGAATATTCTAAACTAAATCTAAATAAATATAAGAAGCTTTCTTTCTCAGGAAGAAAGCCATTCATTACTCAGTATTTTATTGATGCGCATAAGTTGGAGGACGTCGATTTGTTCACAGATTTAGGCGTTCTATTTGACATTAAGTTACGTTTTAAATTACATATTGACCTCTCATTAAGTATTATTATTATTATTATTATTATTTTAATTTTAGACTAATGAATTGAATTCTTAGACTAAAAAAAGAGACATTGAGCACTAGCAACACAGGCTATCGGCTCTCTCATTAAGTAAAGCTAGCTCTGCGCTTGGTTTTATAAAATGGTGTTCCAAAGAGCTTGATGATTCTTACATTACAAAATGGCCGTACATGTGTTTGGTTAGACCTATACTCGAGTATGCCTCTGTTATGTGGTCTCCTTCCTATAGGCGCTATGTAGATTCAATTGGGTCTGCTCAAAATTAATCCTTGCTGTTTGCCCTCAGAAATTTGGGTTGGGACGCCATAGATTTGTTTTTGGGTTTCCTTCTTAATCATAGTAACAAATGGTACTATTGACTCGCTCGCAATAATTGGTGAAATAAGCTTTAATGTCGCTAAATGTAGACACTTTATCTTGATTAAACTTAGTCAACGTAAATGCAATTATAGGTTCTTTACTCCCCTCAGAGTTGTTTGCAGAAACTTAAATGACGTCTATCACTTATTCTTATTATCGAACCCTTTAAAGGCTATTAAAGCAACTTTGTTTAATACGCGCGATTTACCTATGTCGTACTTAAAGTAACATTACATTCTTAATGTCTCATATTTTTTATTTCAACATTTATATTGAATTGTTAACGTGTCGGTTGCCATGCTTATGGATGTTTGCAATGGTTGTAACGTTTCGGGAATTCAACCTATGCACGGATGTTTTTGTTTATTTTTACCATTTTTTTCCGCATGTTTTCCGGTCGGATGGGGGGTGTCCAAATAAAATGTATTCAGATACGTGATAGGTTCTTGCCTCGCTACAATATTTCATTATTTTAAATAAAACATGCTTACTATAAAATTTTGAAAACTTTTGACTAATTTAATCCACGCCCTGACCACATTGTTTCTACCTCGTCCCTCCGCCATCCACAGGAAATCATACCAGTTTTACCTTTTAATAAGAATACATTTCATTTCTTTCAATATTTCAATATATCAAAAACTTATAATGATTTAATTCAATATATCAAAACAAAATTTTCACTTTCAACAGTGGTTATTAATCAATTTTATAAGGAAAAGCATGATGATTTGATTCAATATTTCAATACAAAATTTTCACTTTGAACAATGGTTATTAATCAATTTTATAAAATAACTTACCAAAACTAACAACCACGTCGATGCGCATCGCCATAACTAAAAGGTTTATTAACAAATTATAGGTTTTAAAATTAACGCAAAAAAACAATGATTAATATTAAGGAAATATAACTCAAAAGAAATGTCAATTATTGTTTGCTTCATAGAGATACCACGCACAAACCGGTACGAAGAGCTCCTTTAACGTTATATTGGTTCTTTCGCGTTTTACACTCCTTCTAGTACATTAGCTTGTCGATTTTTTTTCCTTCTTTTTTCCTTTTTGCTTCGAGATTTTCTTCCCTTCTTATATGACACAGGTCTTAAAAATGTACGTAGACAATGTTGGTCGGGTTTCTGTTTTTTGTTTTTTTTTTTTATAAAAAAATTTAGAAAACTCTTATATTGTTTCCTTGTTTATCATAAATAGCCATCTTTTCTTTAATAGTAGCGATAGCACAGAATGTATTTTAATTTCTTTCCAATAAATTTACAAGCCAAAATTCTCACGAAATTATTTGTCTTGAAAAAGCGATGGCACAGAATGTATTTTTATTTCTTTCCAAAAACTTTACAAGCAAAACTCTCACGAAATTATTTGTCTTGACGTAGCGATAGCACAGAATATGTATTTTAATTTCTTTCCAAAAACTTTACAAGCAAAACTCTCACGAAATTATTTGTCTTGAAGTCGCTATGGCATAAAAAAATGTATTTTTTAATTTCTCCCCAACAAAAAAAAAATTACACGCCAAAAAAAAATCTCCGGCAAGCCATCTTTTTTCCCCAAAGTTGCCAAAGTTTGACTTTTCCTTTTTTCCCCCACTACAGTGTCTGTAACATGTTTTAGGAGTTCACTTGCAACCTGGATCCGTTCTTGTTGCGGATGTGCTCCTGTGCTAGCTGTGTACATGTTTTTTTTTCTTTTTATTTATTTATACATGAATTATTATTTTTAATTTTTTAACTTATTTTTAACTTACTTTGTTTTTAGTACCCTTACTTTTTCATCTTCCTTTTTATTGTACTAGTTTTTAAAACAATTAGTATGAGATTTACTCTTAAGATATGTTACATTCGACTGTAATTTTCTTTAGTTGGATTCCATGTATAATAAATAAAATAACGTTTTAAGCCTAGCTATTTCTGCGTCCGTTTCGATCAGACAACTTCGCCTTTGACGCAATTGCCCACCATGGTCTAACAAGATGTTACACAAAAACAAAATATTGCAAAAATAAGAAAAAAAATTTTTTCTAAAAATTTATGAAAAGTGGTTCCTCTTACGACTCTTCGCTTATTCTGCTGCGAGGCATAAAATTAATTACCTCAACCACCAATATTGCTGCAGATACCTTCAGTGGCTCTCAAACAGTTGTCGTAGATACTGGTTTTAGTAAAACGTCATTAAGTATCGATAAATTTGTTCAACCTGACGTGTGGTTTTTGGAAACCCTGGGAGACTCTACGTTTGATTTATACAAATACTTGAACAAATGTAAACAAATTCAGACGCTTATTCTCACATTTTTGTGAACATGACATGTTGAGTAATATTTACTTTTTGTGTGCTTATGAGATTTGTTCGGACTTCTTGAGAGAAAAATATAATATATAATCTTTTTTATATAAATGTATGAGCCGATAGCCTGTGTTGCTAGTGCTCAATGTCTCTTTTTTTAGTCTAAGAATTCAATTCATTAGTCTAAAATTAAAATAATAATAATAATAATAATATATAAATGTATAAAAAATATGCATTCATCTCCCCTTGTACGTCTCCTCAATAGTTTTATACAATTTTTATAGGCGTGGCATTCGATTTTACCCTATTTTCAAAAATAAAATGATAATTCTTTCCATATATTCATACAAGTGCTTGAAATATAATAAAAGTTTGATTATACGGATATAATTTTTTGCAATTTAGGGAAGTATAAGAAGTTCTTTACCAAATTAGCTTTTTGAGTGCGATTTTCTTTAAAGTCGTCGTTATTGACATCATCACCTTCAGCAGAACCTTCTTGTTTATCATTATTCTTTTCCGACAATAAACTTTCTCGATCGTGGTCATCATCGAAGCCGCACAGTTCAATTGTATCCAAACGTGACGTTGGGCCACAACTGAACCATTCGGGTTCTTCAGCCTGATTCTTAGATTGTTGCTCATGTCTTTGTTCTGCTTCTCGATCTTTCAAGCTAGATACAAATGAAAGTCCGGACACTACTGGTTTCACATAGTTTTTGGTGACAATATCATGTCTATCCTTAAAAGACGATTTCTCTTCGCTCTCATTTCCATCCGTTGATACTGGAAAATATGGGAAAAAGATTACAGTTTTAGGATACACAAATGACTTTAAAGATCGATTAACAATAAATGTACCCAAATCGCTATTTCGTATCTCAGCTGAATTGTGGTTATTATAATGTTGAGATGCCATATAAATATCAGACCACTTATTAGGTTGTAGACGTCCGCTACCAATGCGACGTTGGTTGCTTATAATAACAGGATCCTTAAATATGAAGCAGTATAAAAGACATTTATCTGCTTTAAATAAATATAGAGAAACTAAATTTTGCGATATCTACCTTAAACTCAAATGGCTGTGGAGGTTGACTTCTAATTATCGACTCATCCATAACCTTGCGTTTAAAGAACGCTGGCATCATGTCATTCCAACCCGATTTTCCGTTGTTATTATTCATATCAATAATACTTGCGCAGCCGTTTCCCCCGCTGTTTCTAAAGTCTGTCATGTAATCGGAACTTCTCCATATCTTAAGACGTTGCAGGCGTGCTTCTAATTCAATCACGCAACAGTCGATAATTATAAGCGAATGATTACCCCGTTTAACTTTGGCAGTAGTTATGTATTTGCCTATAAGCAATAGACTACCGCGAGAGTATTGTAATAACGAAGCGTTCATCAAGGATTTGATTTTCTCCAAATGCTTTCCATTATTATCTGTGGACGATGTGCTCGCCAACGCGACAGGCGGTGGCAAAGATGGAACTGATTTGTAAGTGGTCAGCGTATGTGTTTTGCCTTTCGAATTATATCGAGTTTCCTTGAAAGGTTGTTGCGTATTTTCTGCGAGGTTCTCCTTGACAGGGCTCACATGTTCAACAGATTTCTCCAAATCACAGCTAACCAAGGTATTATTTAAGAGTTGTCCACAAGGCGTTGACGAACGAGCCGATAGAGTTTGCAACGACAAGTTATCTTCTTCATTATGGTGCGGCCCCTTGGCTGAAAGGTATGTCATATGAGTAGGCGGATATAGCTGAGGTATATATATAGCTACAGATATAGCTGCCGGCTTTTCCATCATCTGCTTTTCGATCAATTGGAACTGTTTCTAAAGCTTACTCGATTGCGTCATCGCCAGGATCGACGGGGCGATCCACTCCAAGCGAGATGTTGATGTCCCCGGAATCAAGGAATGAAACATATGTCTCGATTCTCCTACACAACTTCCTGAAGGACTCCAGAAGAAAAGCTGCTGAGGCTGCAAGTCGCCGGCAGTCTGGCCCGAAACGGGCCCGACTGACCGAAGAGGACGACTTTACACCGGCCCAGGACGACTTCGTACCGGCCCATGCCTAGAGCTATGATGGTCCGTCTACGTCCGCCCAGGCTGCGAGTCGCCGGCAGTCGCATGGCCCGAAACGCGCCCGACTGACCGAAGAGGGCGACTTTGCACCGGCCCAGGACGACTTCGTACCGGCCCATGTCGAGAGCTGCGATAGTCCGCCTATGTCAACCCAGTCAAAATTCGCTGGGCTAACCGAAAAAGACAAAATAGTGCAGATCCATTTTGACGAGGTGTACACCCACCACGCGACGGTGTACTCTCGAGCAGATGACGAACTGCGGGGCTGCGACTATACGAGCAACCAAAAAAAAAAAACACTGGAACACCAGAGTGTGATAGTCTTCGCAGCACGAAGCCTCCTCATCCCTTTCAACATAGTGCTGAATAGCTATCCCCGCGTAAAAGCCCAAAAAAACATGGGATGGGCCTTAGAAGAAAGCATAAAAGCGGCTGAAGAGTTGGGGCTGGACGTGAGAGCAGTCGTCTGCGACCGAAATGCGGCAAATATACAATACACACCCAAATTTAACAACAACAAAATATACAATAGAAAGCGGGCAGACGGCAGCACACACTGCATCCGGCTTTTGCACGACTATTCGCATCTACTAGCAGCAATTCTTAATAAAATACAAACGAACAAAGACCATTATAATTTTAATGTAATCTCTACAGTGGCAAATATGCGACCGAAAAATTGTTCTCACTCCAATCAAAGAGGTTGGATGCCGGCCTATAGCGCGGCATGGGTGACGGCCCTTTCAATGCAGGTAATGAGCGACGCGCAAGTCGCAACGCTACAAGCGGCAATCGATAACGAGGAAGTAGACGATACCGACGGAAAAGCGCAAGCCGTCTGTGACTTAAGCGCGATATTTACGTCCTTCCTGAACATCTTCCATCGAAACATGATCAGCAGCGAAACTTGGCCAGAGAAAAAACAATGATTAGAGGACATAGAAGAATACTTACGGAGCAAATTTATTGGGGACCTCCTAGCTGCTGACATCCGCGCAACAATCAAGAACTTCAAAGCAATTATGGAAGAGCTGCTGGAGGCTTACCCTGACGAAACCATCGCGCCGTACAGGGTAAGCCAAGATCTGCTAGAAAGATTTTTCAGCAACATGGCAATCAGGAATAGCAACAGAAAGTGCCGATCATCCACAAATATAATGGCGCTGATCGCAAGACTAAGAAACGTACAGGAGGAGTGCTGGGCAGAAGCAGTCGAAAAGAAGGACGATTACCTCCTCATCGAAAAACTACTGTACGAGCTTGAAGCGCCGGCCATATTCGAAAATCTAATCGTTCAGCCGCTAAACCGCAATCTTGAAGAGTCCCTGAGGCTGCTCACAGGATGTGGTATAGCACGCTACATTCGTGAGCAGCTGCATTGCGAGGAATGTCTACAAGAGTTCACGCTGAACGAAGACGCCTTCTGCTATTTGAAACAAGGTCGCAAGGTTGCCAGAAATAAGCTGAATAGTCTGACGTGGGTTTTAAAATATTTGAAACCAGATTTACCAACAGAAGAAGTCAATGAAGCTTTCCAAAGAGCGTACGAAATTTTCTACGCGACAATGAAGCAGTACATGACGGCAAAAAAAATAGGCATGCGGCTACAAGCAACGATAATAGAACGAATTCCCTTTTTCCGAAGACCAGGATTATGCAGCAGAAGTGAGCTGCACCGGAGAAATGTGCTCGGGTTCCTGCTGATAACATTACTGTCCGGAGTAAATTTCAGAGAGAAAATGGACACAAAGATAACGTGGACCTAAGTTCCTCTGCGCGCCATCTCCACCCTCCTCGCAATACTCGTTGCGTTCCAATGGTAAGTTTGCATATGTCTTTACTGATTGTCATTTATAACTTAATTATTTATTTCAATTTAATTTCAGATTAACAATATATAATTAATATATTAATGCAGACATGCCTATCGCGTGGCTATGTTAAATCGTTTGCTCTATGCTCTGACATGTCGTACATCGTGCAAAATATAACACGCATTGCGGGCGATTGTCTTGCGTAATAATGATTCGATACTTGCAGGGCATATATTGCAAGCGTGCAAATTGTTTGAACGACAACAATGAGATTTGAAAAGTCCTATGCATCAGTTCTTGCATATCAATATCGAGAAAAAATAAGAAAACAGAGGTGTTAGCTTATACACACTTCGTGAAATAGATATCGCTAAAGGAGAATTGCCCATGTTCAATGTTGATGACACTTTGCAGCCCATAACGCGTACAGTGTTACGTATTAAAATCAATATATGGCCAGACTTTGTTTGGAATGATCGGGTACATGGTAAAACAAGTCAAAATTTTTGGTTATTGATTGAAGATCCCGAATTCAATTTTATCTATCATTCCGAATTGTTCCAGGTTTTTTTACCAATCCGCATTTACAATTCTATTACAAAAATAAACAATTTTTGTTTATGTGCTTTTTTCATGTTAAAATACACTTTTTAAGCCACGCGCAAATTTGTCTACAGCCAAAAACCACAAAAACTGTTGATGGCAATACTTCTCAAAGAGCCTTTACCGTCACAATATTATATATGAGTAGCGAGTGACACTTGGCTGGATACTAATGCGTGGACTCCATTAACTTTTAACTTTTAGTGCTACCGGATCACCATCCCCCTCTTGCCGAAACCTATAGCTGTAAGTGCTCTGAAAAATCTATGAATCTTTATATAATTTTACGCATTTCAATCCTATACAAATTCAAGTCTTTCATTGTCTTTATCAAGCTGATAATAACGCTTTGCTGGAGTCACCCACAAGTTCAGGTAAAACTATAGTGGCGGAAATCGCCATACAATAATAACAAAATAGCTAAGGTTGTTTATATTGCGCCTTTGAGAGAATTAGCGATTGGATTCTCAACTGATAGTTACCACACCAAAAAAATGGGATGGTATCAGCTGGTCTTGTTAGACAAGAGAATATGTACAGGACGTTGTACTAATTGTTATAAAAATACATTTTGTAATTGTATCATATACGCATTTCATTACGTCAACATAAGATGCTTTTGCCAACGCTCAAAATCTCGCCAATTGGCTGGATATTAAGGAAATGGGTTATATAATTTTAAACCTTCCGTCAGACCGGTTGCTTTGCAAGTGCATATAATTGGATTTTCCGGTAATTAAACCGATTTTCATAACATTTCTGACTCTTCTTTAATGATTTATTTGCAGGCAAACATTAGTGTCCACGGATGGCCACTATAAATCGGCCGACATTCCAAACAATACGCTCTTATCCGCCAACGGGACCCACCATAGTTTTTGTTTCATCCCGCCGTCAAACTCGATGAACCGCTTTCGATCTGATTACTTAGAGACAAATGAGATAACAATAGAAAAAATGTGTTGCTCTAATATACTTCTTCTTTACTCCTTTGCCAGATACTGGATTATTTACGCTTACGCTTGTGGTAAACAGTATGGAAAAATTTTCAATACAAAATTTTATAGAGAAAGCTAAGAACAGAAAGCTATTTGCACTTATTTCTGTAGTTTCGTTGTGTTCCTTTCTATTTAAATTTTCCATTTTACTTCTTTTTATTTCATTTTTATTTATTTTCCAAATGTCCTTATTAGCACCACTGTCTCTTTTATATATAGCCACTCGCCAAAATCAAAATTATACGATACCGGCCATGTCAATTGGGAAACTATCGTTGATAAAGGCGTTAACGTTTGCTGCCAATTCATGCCTTCCCCGATTTTAACATTGTCAGCAAATAAAGTTGAAGCGGTAAGCAAGCCTTTGGAATTTAACACGTTGGGATCCTGTGCATTTAGGTTAAAATTTTACGCATACGTTTATTGCTGTTACGTTTAATAGCTTCTTTTGTTGATCTCTTTCTACCATCGCTTAGTCCGAAATCTCGAAGTAAGTCTGGTGAATTGGCATCGAATCAAGCCGGTAGCAATTCCACTCCATGCGGCAATAAAGATACGGAACTGATTGAGTTTCTAAGCAAACAATGGCTGGAATTGTTTAATCGTTTGCGCAACGAAAATTTGAAACCTTTACCGAATCGTTTTCTAGTCAATTTTTTGCGGTAATATTATCGCCGCAAGCGATGAATCTTTCGAAGATGGCCTATGGCGTAGACGTGAATGGCAAAGCAAGATAGCAGCAAGATTGGAAGTACATGTTTATATATATAAAAAAAAATGAAAAAAAAAAAAACTGTTTAATTATTTCCAGATACTCTCGCTGTACGCTTTCATACTGACAGCGCTTTACGAAAAGCTACAGACTTCGAGTAAAATTAAACCGAAAAAAAATTTTTTTTTCTCATCTGCTTCTTTCATTCCATTAAATATTGTTTTTTTTTGTTCCTTTGTTTATTTATTTAAATAAAAATGTTCAAATGAAGAAAAAAACGTTAAAAAAAAAAATCTTTAAATAAAGAACTTTTTTTTTATATAAAGAGCCAAGAAAAAATGCGTTTTAAATGTTTTTTTCTAGAAAAAAATTTTAATCAAACTTGTGTTTTTTATCTATAATTCGCTATAACTGATTTATTGATAAATATGAGAACTAAAGTATAGGAAATACCGGAAAAAGTCTTAGAAAAACTAACAAACGCTTCTTTGCAAACTGATATTTTTATCTCGAACCCGAATCCTTATGAAAAGTAATCCCCATGCCACAACTCGAAAAGAGTCAAAAAAAAAACAATTTTTTTCTTTAATTTATTCAAGTTTTGGAAAATCATCCACTTACCTAAAAAAGTGTGGGCCGATACGAAGATGAAATTGTGTCCTCAGTGGATTCCCGGCCTTATGCGCGAACAACAATAACCAATTTTGACAATATGACAAGCTCTCAAAAATTTACATCCTGCCATGAATTGTTGTCACAGTCTGTTGCTGAGTTTTCGACAAGTGGATATGAATTTCATCTCTCTGACGAAGAGTTAATCGAATGCTGCACTAAAGCGGAGGATGCAATGAAAGAAGTAAAAAATGTAGAGGCTCCCGAAGAACAAGAAACAATTGTGGATGTAGTATTTGAGGACTCTCCAGAAGGATGAGATGACAACAAAAAGAAAACAATTGCGGAGATAATATTTGAGGACTTTTCTACATCTCCTTTTAATAGTCCTGTAGTATCACCCGAGAGTAAATTAAGAAATTTGGAACGGTCCCCTTTATATATTTTACGCGAAAAACCAAAGAAAACCTACAGTCGCGAATTTAGAGAAAAAGCAAAATTGGCTCTTTTGTACGATTCTACGCCAGAAAGTAAGTAGCTCTTTATAAGCTTTTTTTAAAAACTCTAACTTTCTAAATTCATTTTAGGAGAAGATTCAGACCGTGGTTATATCGATAAAGAAGACACATACAACGTAAATGAAAGTAAGTTGTTTTTAAAATCCGCGATGAGACAATATTTAAATTATTCCAAAATTTTTTAGATCTAGTACCATTTAATCAGTATAAAAGCAACAATTACGATTGGGATGACGATGATGATGACATTTTTGCTTTCATAAGCACTCAGAAAATCCTACGTCAAGATGTGAAGGTCAATAATGTTACATCAGGACTTCAAAAAGTTAGCGGAGAACGGTCGGAGTTGGGAGAAGGCAAAAATGAAGTTTCTGCTGGTTTTCAAACAGCGAATGGTAAAACAATCTCCGTATCGGAAGAGAGCAAAAGATCCGCACAAAATATTTTAAGAGAATTTCAAGACAATTTGCAAGAAACGAATTATGAAACTGAACTAAAAGACATAAAAGCTCGAATGTCGATATAAAGCTATAAAGGCTGTAGCTGTAACTAAAAATAATGTAATTACTCCTACCAGTCATGTAGGGGTAAATAAATATAATCCATAGTAAATACCTCGTCCAATATGAAGACAAATACAAATAAAAAAAGATGAAGCTCCATTCGCATGTAGAGTTCGCAATAACCATTCTTTTTTAACATCTCGAGAAGTATGGTTTACACTGTTAAATACTAAATTAATATCGGCAGTATAACGCATTGCAAAAACTAAACCTGTTAAAGTTTGAATCTAAATAATGAACCAAAGTTTAATGAAGAAGAAATATTAATAGGAGCAAATAAATTATTAACGGTCGAGAATAAGGAATTTGTATTAATTTACTAATTGGTTAAATATAGGTCGTAATGGACCTTTTGAAAGTTTAGTAATTTTTACTACAGTAATTAAAGTAATTAATAAACAATTTAATGGAATTGTAAGAAAGGGCAATTATAAAGTTTATTAATTGATAAAGAATTTTCTAATGTAAAACATCAAAAGTTTCATGTTAATTTATTTTGATACAGTTATTAATTGAAGTATATTAGCATCAACAATTCAGTTCAAAATTATTGTAATTATAAATAGTATCAGTGAAAATAGTAATAATTTTACTGAAAATGAAAATACTTCATTACAGGCTAATGATATTACATAAATAAATAAAACAAGTATTCTCCCTAAAAATACTAAAAATAAGATATCTTAAAGTCAACAAGTTTTTGATATTAAACCTGTCTTGTGCGCGCTACGTGGTGAGTTCCGCATATATATCCGCAAAGGTTCCTTACATTCGTTAGAATTTTCATAACTAATTTATGGTCCTAAGTATATGGAGAGGGCATATTTGTGGCGATGTTGGCAGTTATGAAGGAATTTAGTCATAAAGTTAGATTTTTCTGAGAGGTTTTAGCGTCCTTTACAACATATCAAAACAATGCACTTCAATAAATTTGTTAACATTTTTTTTGTAACACACTTTCTATTGTGCGAGTTTTCGCCAATAGTATACACATACTATACAGTATATGATAGCAATATATTTCTTTTTTAATTTTTTATAATATCAAGTGTTTATGTTTATATTTTCCATTTTTGTCTAATTTCTCTCATCCCTTTGTTACTCTTTCGGTACTATTTACTTATCAATTACATTAGGAGAGGCGCGAACCAAGTGAAGAGAGCCCATCTTTCCGCAAAGCAAAAATGCGGGCTACGTGATGTTATGCTACGTATTTTCGTCAAGTTTTTGCTAGCAAATACTTTATCGTTTTTTTAAAAGCTAAATCCCTTCTTGCCGAAAGTTAACCATCTTTAGCGAAAAAGAGGTAAACTTTAAAAATTATTTACTAACGTTTTACATTGGCAATCATACACGAGTACCTGCAAACATTTTTTTTAAGTTACGACATGAAACGGATCCAATTGCTTCAAGCGTACTGTATATACATAAAGTAGGTGTATTTAATCTTAGCTAAACTTATGAATTTACCAAATTTTTCTTTTGTTTTCGCACGTCGCTAAATATGAGATATAGAATAGAAAGACCTGTTGCTTCAGCTACCAACATGTTTATTCTCTTTATTCTTTCTAGGTTTCGGAATTTCTTTATTGGTTATATACAAGCGACTGAAACTGCTTTATGGTGGTATATATTGAACCGACAAGCAAAAGTCAATTAAGATGAATGAATTTTACTCTATTTATCAATAAAAAAAATAAATTCCGTATACCATTGTATGAAAGTTTACACTATTGCTTGCGTAACTTTTTTGACGATTAACTTAGGTCTCTTTAAACTGACACAAAAAAAAAAAAAAAGCAGCAAGAAGAGAGATCATGAATTTTATGTCTCTATTTTTATTTTCACATAAAATTACTCTTTCACATGTGTATGAAAAAAAATTTAATGCGTATTCTTTCCTTCTGGCCTTTTTTTGGGTCAATCAATTAAATTTCACACAAGGCTGTTTTGACTTTTCGCATAAGAAATTAAATGTTTTCAAATTGTTTTCATTGCAATCTTTTTTTTTTTTTTTGTTTGTATTTGATATGGATTGGACCTTTTAACCTAAATTTAGATCCATAATCCAGTAACTAAATAGAAATCCATTGCTGATATTCATAATTTCACGTGATGATGAAATATTGATGCTTTTTTACTAAGATTTTTTTAATTTTTTGCTTTCTAGGTTATGTTTGACTCTTTTCTTTATTTTAATTGAGTAACACGCTGAAGTTGGTTGTACACACCCCAACGACAGCATGAAGACTGATTCATTGCAATCTTTGTTGTTTTTAGATATATCAGTTAGATGAGAAATTCATTTCGTTAACAGTTTCAATAAATAAAACTAATTCAGTCACAAGGCCTTTATTACAAAAAGAAAGTTTTTGCAATCATTATTTCGTTTTTCTCTATCAACGTTTTGTTGCTTCTTATTCCACACTACCATACGCATATTGTCCTTCTTTTCCAAGCTTATGTGCAAAACGAGACGCCAGTTCTTTTTCATTATTCAATCTTTTCTTTTCTTTTTAATTTTCTTTTTTTTTAGTTTTTTGGCCAAAAATTTGGTCATATTCACTCTACCTGCCCACATCGATCAATCCCCCATTTTTCTTTTTTCTGCTCTTTTTGATCGTCCATGAGGACAAACAACCCCTGTTACGCAGAGTTGTATTTCTAGCAAATCATTTTACACACCCACATGTTACAAAGTTTATATAAAAATTTTTATTTTGCATATAGGTCAGCTTTGAACTGTTGCTCTTATGTTGCTTGCGCGAGTGGTAAATTTCATTTCCATTAAATTATAGTGTGGTCACGGCACACAAACAATCGCTGGCCTACAGACGTAAATAACTCGTGAGGAGCAAAAGACACTTGTTGGCGCATAAAACTTTAGGACACCTTACGATTCGCAAGGCAAATAAGTTTTACTTACGCGGGAATAAAAAATATTAAAAAAATAAGTGTGTGACAAAAGATATTGTGTGTGTGCACCAATTATATTTTGACCTTCCAAACTTAAATTTAACGTGGTAAGCGTTATTTAATGACAGTAAGGCATATATCGCTATATGACATGATTAATATACTGAAGGTTTAACAAGGAAGTTATATTGTTATTTTTCATACCCATCACGGTATTCCTAAAAAAGAATAAGGAAAAAGCGAAAAAACTAAATTTTTACGTTTCATACTATTGTGCGGGCGCGGCTGTTTTTTTTTTTTGCAGAATAAAAGTGGAAATTTGCAAGGTGCAAGTGTTATACTCTCTGAGTAACAAGCAAAAAACACGAAAAACGAAGTTGTTGACAGTATTTGTTGCAGTGCCATGTATGGGGGTGACTTTTGACCGGTTTGACTCATTTTTACAAACTTGTAGTCGATATCTTTATTTTTGCGGACAGATACTGCACAGTTGGGCTGACGGTCATATGGATGGCCGAATAGACTGACATGTTTCGATGCGTTGCGAATTTAAACCTGCAAAGAATTTATATGCTTAACCGGCTTTTTGATGCTTGCTTTTGCGCGTTTTAAAGTTGGTGGAAAAAAAATTAAGTTTTAGTTGGATTAATGTTGGACAGACGAGGACCATTTTCCCTATTTTTATGCAGATACCATTGCATCTATATTCTTGAAAATTTATCTGATGTGGTTTATGACTAATGAGCGAAAAATCAATTTTCCGTTGTTTTTGCAAAACAGAGGTGTACTCAGTTGACATAGTACCTTGGGCATATTCTTCAACCGATTTAGCCCATTTTCAATACCAACCAGGGTGCAAGAACCCCCAATGTTTCTGCCAAGTTTGAATAGCTTCATTTTTGCGGCCAAGAGAATGTTTTCAACCGACATTACACAGACATATACGAGGACAAATATCCTTGGGCAAACGAACCTGCTTGGATTGATCCAGAATTTGATTCTGACCAAATATATATATATACTTTATACTTATATCTCTCAAGCTTTCTTCGTTTATGAAGACCTTGCAAACGTCTTGGTAGTGGTGGATACAATTTGAGCGTGAAGATAAGCTAATAAACAATTGAATGTGAACATAAATTTGTCCTAAAAGCTAAAATTGATTGTTTCATAAAACGGACTTAACGCGTTCAATTTTCCTGAAATTTCAAGTATAGATAACTTACACACTGGAGTTTGAACAGCGTAAGTTTCAACTGTTTACAAGATGTCGGTCAGTGTTTATCAAAGTTTAAAGAGATAGATGTCTTTTACTCAATTTATCTGAAAAAAAACGCAATTAAAACTACGATTGTAAACAAATTTCCTAAAATGCTGCAAGCAAACAAGAACGTGCAGATGCCTATTCTTCTCAACGCTATAAAAAGAATACTAAACTGCATTAATATTTAGCAAAACGATTCAGCATTAAGTATCACTTTTTTCACTCTCTTTCATTTTTTTTTGAATATTAATATGAAAAATCTGATTAGACGACAAGAAATGAAAATTATTATTTAACGACAATTAATGCTGTCTGATTATGGTCTACAGACGGAGCATTGCGATTGGCGTTTTATTTTTGGTATTATCTGGCCTCCTCTCAGCTTTAATATTCCGTTTAAGTTTGGGTAAGTAATTAAGCTAAGGCAACTTTGTGAAAATGATAAGATAGATTCGATGCAGAGAAAAAAAGTTATATGTTTTAAATTTGAATGCCACATATATCACAATAAGTACTAAACAAGTAGACGTCGTCCCTTGTGCGAGCATTTATATTCATTTATATATATTCTACATAACATTTATTTATATTCTACGTATACTCTGATATTGCGAAAAATGGAGGTATGTACGTTATAAGATTATCCTTTACATTTTTGCGATGGTAAAAGAGAAAGAAAAAACTTTAACTTAAAAAAATTTTTTTTAAATTGTATTAAAACCACAAGATAACTATATGACAATTGTTTTAATTATATTAAAACGATATGATAATTACATTGCGAGGTTGGGATGCGGTGACATTGTTGACGCACTTTTATTCGAGGAACACAAGTCAATTTAATTGATATGGAACGACAAACAAAGCTTGATTTCAAAACATAAGTGCATTCTCTTTTGTACTGGTGCGTGAGATTTTGCCATTTGGTCTTTAAAAAAGCTCCCTCCAACACGCCGGTCAACGAGCGCCGCCACTGACACATATTTATCATCTCTAACAAAAAAAAGAGAGCTATCAAAACTTCACGCGTTTACCATTATTTTGCAAGAACGGCTTTTCGGATGTTTGATAGACAACACCTACAAACTTCTATTATGCTGAACGCAGTTCGAACCTCATTTCAAGCAAATGCTCAGGATATTTTGTATGTATCTTTTTAAGGTACTCACTGCTAGGTGACAAATATGTGTCAATGGCGGCGTTCATTGACCGACGTGTTGGAGGGAGCTTTTTTAAAGACCAAATGACAAAATCTCATGCACCAGTACAAAACAGAATGTACTCATGTTTTGAATTCAAGCTTTGTTTCTCGTTCCATGTCAATTAAATTGGCTTGTGTTCGTCGAATAAAAGTGCGTCAACAATGTTTCCGCATCCTAAACCTCTCAATGTTGTTATCGTATCATTTTAATGTAATTAAAACAATATTTAAGTTAAAATTTCACCTTTCTTTTTTGCCATCACAGAAATTTAAATGATAATCTTATAACATACATACATCCGAAAGCATTCTACGGCTTGCACAACATCAGAGATATGTAAGTAATAGACATATGAACCATCGTTACATTATAACTAGTATTCGTAGCACTTATAAACCATAAAAGAAGAAACAATAGATTAATCTCTAAACAAACTGACAGGCGGACAGACAGGTGGACAGACATGCTAACATCGATTCAGAATTTGATGGTTCTCAAGAAGATAGACGGGCAAAGAGATGTATTTAAATCGACTCGGAATTTGATACCTGTCGAAAGTGTATATACTTTAAAGAATCCATAAAGCTCGCCTCTGCATGCGGCAACCTGCCTGCTATGGTGGTTATAAAGAAATAAACAAATACATAATATAAGACATAGGAACTGTATTCGACTGTCGTCGAGTTTTTTAACATTGTAATAAAAAAATCGATTTTTTTCAGTAAGAAGATATGTAAGATTCGATTCTAAATCAAAGAAAATACCTGGATCGAGCTTATGATGGGATCTGAAGAATGCGGTTTTTAATTTTACTAGTTATATACATATATCTTCGAAAATGATAATTAGTTTACATCGCGTAAAGATTAACGTCTCTGTGTTAATATGGAATTTTTAAAAAATATTTAATCTCAACCTGAGCTGAGGCAGTTATTGAGTTCTACTAATGTTGTACAGCACCAGAGCATTAATTCAGTTATAGCTGGTAAAATTCGATTTCTGCGCATCATAGGAGCTCCGCCAACTGAAAGTCATGCACGGCAATAGACTAGAAGTCTGTGCCTTGCATGCAAATTAGGCTTCTCTATAAACTAGTTTGTTTCCACGGCATCATGACAGGCCGGCTTTGATCTCCTGCAGACCATTCAGAATCCTTGTTACCGCTTTAAAACTAGTATCAGATTAGGAATTAAATTACGGCAGACGATAAGAATAAAATAAAGGGTATTTACTTCTTGAAATAATGCCGATTGTACTTTACTATAAGGCAGCATGCCCGCCGCGACATTGCGTGTTTCCCACAATTTTTTCGCACATAATTCAGCGTATTCCGCGTACATAATCATAAAGCCGTGCGGACTTGGGCGAGTTATTCTTGAAAATGCATTCTTGTCTGAAAATTTACTAACAGCCCCAACAAAGTCACGACAAATATATAATCCATCTGATGCAATGCACAAATAAAATAATTACTATAGAAGAATTATTACCATGTGCAAATATGCACATCTCTATTAACCTATTAAGAGAATATTCTCATTGGCCGCATCAAATAATCCCACAATGAACACTTTAAATGCCCTGTGAAACACTAATAATAATTATTTATTACAGTCTCTGAACTTTTTGTGTGGAATTTAAACAAAAATTACGAGTAAAAAAATAAATAAAGCAATGCCCGACAGTTTAGGTCAACGTATTTTCAACTTAATCTTCACTAATGCCTTTATTGAAGAAATTAACGAAATGGCACGTTTTCACGTTTAAAGCGCGTCGAAGAGGGTTTATATGAAATGCATTTAAATAACCCTCGCACATACAAATGTGTATTAAAAGTGAATCGGATTGCCATGCTATTTAAAAAAGTAAAAATATAAATAGAAGCGATTTCACATAAAAGTGGGTATAGGGGCCAAATGATACGGACATACTGGATGAATCTTTAGGTTATATAGGCGGGTATATCATTTCATATGTTAGTAGGCTGCTCTCGCGTATTTTCACCCGCCTAGTAAAATTCTTATGATGGTGTTTGAAGGGAAAAATCTGCTAACACAGGTCAGATTAGGTCGAATTTTGTGATACTTATGTCGTAATCGTTTTTCTTAAAAATTTTATAAGCAAAAAAAAAATTTTGCTTATACACAAGCATCCGCCGTTTAATATGGGTAATTCGCCCCCTACTGTCTGGAAATTTTATTATACGAAACTTTTTCTTTTAAACTAAGACACATAATAGTAAATATAAAATAAAATATTATTTAAGGTTAGAAAGAATATAAATGAAAAACAGTTGTACAGTGTACAAGGTATCTTACAACGTGTACCGTACCGTATGGAAACCAAATCTTAAAGTGCAACATTTTATGATGAAAATTTTATTATGAAATTACTTTTCAAATATATATATATAAATGAATGAGTGGTATAACTTCAAGCGTTTATAAAAAAAAAAGGAATAAAAAAGAAAATGAGATTCAACATTGCTGTACAATGTACGCAAATATATATTCGAAAAGTAATGACGATCACAAAATTAATTCTCATCAAAAGTTATAGTTAATCTATGTTTTGCCTACTCAAAACTCAATTTTTTGAAATCGGGTTGTATCGAGACGCTATAAATCTCTGATATGCGCAAATCTTGTACCGTTTTATGTTGAATTGTGGAATTGCTAAATGGGCGACACTTGTGTATATTTCTGTGTACGTTTTACAGGCGTCCACATGGTCACATGTGTTTAGATTTCATAAGAAAAGCAAAACGGGAAAGGAGTTATATTGAACTTGATTTGAATTTTGTAATGTGCACCATTTAATGTGCTTGTGAAATATGTGAGTAAATATCCACTCTGTCGAATTTATCATTTTGCCTATCTATAAAAACTAAAATTTTAATTTTTAGATTTTAAAATTGTTCTAAATAAAGCTCGGTTATAAACACATATTCAACATTAACTTTGATTAAATTACTAAACAACTGGAATCATTTTGTACTTTTATTCTTGACTGCATGTAAATATTTTATTGAGAAGAAGCTTTTTTAAGTTGCTGTATGACGCAATTTTACAATTTCGTATTCGTTTTTTATAATTATTTTATTTGCAGACGTTTAGTTGGCAATCCCCTGAAATATTTATCCTCTCATACTTTTCTAAGTAATCAATATTTGGAAGCTTTGTACGTTTCTCTTTTAATAAATACCATGTTCATTTAAGCATTATTGCTCCTTCTGCAGATCTCTTGGTTACACCCCATTACAAATCCATAGTTCGTTGCTACGACATTTGAATGTTTCCTATTTAAATCTAACGGGCATTCCATTCGGGTCTATCGACTTCGAAAGTATTAATGTTATGACAAATTTGAAGTACATTATATACGATCGCTTCTATTACTGTTCAATGACACCATACGTCCGGATGTGCAGGCCAATCAGTGACGGCTTATCAACATTTCATGATTTACTTAGTAAACCCGTCTTGCGCTATTCCGTATGGATTATGGCGTTTATTACAATAACGGGTAATATTATGGTGCTGTGGGGTCGTTTCACTTATCGGGATGAAAATGTTGCTGTAGCGATGGTCATACGAAATCTAGCTTTCGCCGATTTGTTGATGGGTTTCTATTTGCTAACCATTGGCATATTGGATTACAGTTATCGTGATGAATATCACAGGTAAGCGTAAAAATAAGTAATTAGTGCCCATTTCTGGGAATGCATTGCAAATATTATGTCTCACTATTTTTAGAGTGGCTCTGGATTGGATAACTTCCTGGCAATGTGTGGCTGTGGGCATTTTAGCTGTTAGCTCTTCTGAGGTTTCCTTGCTTATATTGGCCTTTATGTCTTTGGAACGTTTCTTATTAATCGCTGATCCCTTCAGAAGTCATCATCGTATAAGTTCTAAAACAATTCTTATAACTCTTATAATTATTTGGATAATGGGCATAGTTTTGGCGGTAGCGCCAGTAATACTGTGGCAATCAAGCACGAAATATTACGGCACTTACTCAGGCATTTGTTTTCCTTTACACATTCAAGAACCTTATCCGTTGGGCTGGCAATATTCAGCATTTCTTTTTCTGGGTATCAATCTTTCTTTACTCCTAATAATCACACTGCTCTATATAGCACTCTTAGTGTCTATATGGCGAACCAGAAAGGCGACGCCGTTAGCATTACTGGAGTACGAGTTGGCAGTGAAATTTTTTTTTTATCGTACTTGCGGATATTTTATGTTGGGCGCCTATCATAGCGATGAAAATATGGGTGTTTTTCAATTACAATATATCAAGTAAGTGACATCTATTTCGAAAAGACATACTCTCTAATAAGCGGATTCTCGCAATTTAGATGATATCTATGCCTGGCTGGTGGTTTTCGTGTTGCCTTTAAATTCAGCTATTAACCCTTTGCTTTATACCTTTACAACACCAAAATACCGTAATCAAATATTGTCGCATAACTGGAAGAATATTATATCGCGGCGTCGCGAAAAATCATCGAGAGATACTAACACTGCAACGGGGTCATCTAATCTGGGTAGTGTGCAAAAATTTACTTAAGAAAGAGAGGAAAATGTGTTCTTTAATAGAATCTTATACACTTTTTGAAGCAAAACCGTGTCCTGCGGCAGCTTTGAAATAATTGATAAGACATCCCTCAAGTGTGAAGCAATACTCAATCAACCTTTAGTAAGCACGTCAAAAAAATATACATAATTCTAAAAATATTTTTTCATGTTATATAAGAAGACATTTGGTATACGCTTCCAAAACGGTGTTAAATATGTTTTATATGAAGATGTGATAAGGTAGACTTCAGTTTCTTTGCTACAAATTATATTCTCCTTTTTAGTATTCCAACCCCAGCAATTTTTTTTTTTTTGCGACAATTTCCACACTACAATGTTAAGATGCCTATAAGATGGCGATAAAGTTTGAAAAAATTCGTCCCGGACCTTAAAACATAGCAAGAAGAAATGCGCAATAAGAATCTAATGTTGGAGAACATGAGCTTCGCCAGAAAATTAATCAATAAAAGGATAAAATTCAGCATTTTAATTGGATTAAATTCAACTCGTTAATATAAATTTATTAGTAATTTTTGTTGGTTTAACCTTAACATTTTAAAAGAAGATTGAACTAAATTAGACTTAATTAATTAATAAAACGTTTCGACATCCTAATAATGGTCAAAATATGTAACCTTGTACATTATATTAAAACTTTGGTGCAGGGCTATAGCAAAGATTTTCGCCACTGAATTATATTAACATTTTTTTCACGTTAAATACACACCTCTAATATGTTTTATTTGGAATTAGTCACGTCACAGACATTAGATGTACATATCCATGGAAAAACAAAAAAAAATGTTATTCAAATGTCTTCTTTGGAGGTTTTATAAAAATAAAATAAACTAAATAAAATAAAATACTTTACCTCAAATATAAAAAAGGCATAGCGCGAAATCTAGCTTGTAGCTTGAACTTTGCGATATTTCGAAAAAATTCAAATTTATGCTCGCGCAAAGGAAGAAAATATAAATATATTTAAACTTAAGCTAATGAGATTATTCATATTAAGTTGTAAAACAGCTTGTGTACAATAGTTTAAAACGTTCGACCAGTGGTTCAATAAAATTCGCTGCATTGTTAATTTTCGTGCTGTCCATTTCCACCAATTTTTCCGCAATGCGTAGCATTTACGAATCTTTGACCCAATTATCTTGAATGATTTCTTCAATCGAAAGTCTACGTACAGCAGCAACTACCAGAAGTGTTTTAATTAACGAAGTAACGGGGAACAGGAATCAACAATATGC
Source organism: Glossina fuscipes (assembly GCF_014805625.2). Taxonomy (NCBI): domain Eukaryota; kingdom Metazoa; phylum Arthropoda; class Insecta; order Diptera; family Glossinidae; genus Glossina; species Glossina fuscipes. Next base: position 519,791 of record NW_023998581.1, on the reverse strand, counting down.
GCTTTTCCTTGTTTAATTTGTTCTGTAACTGAGGCAACGTCTACGCTACGATAACTTTCGAATCCCATTATTTTTAAGAAAGATACATTTACTGAAATTGGAAATGTCTTACTTTATTTCTGAAACTTACCAAGTGAACAGTACCACCTCTAGGCTAAAGACGTCAACTTTCTTACTATAAGTTTCATAGCCTCTACTAAGTAATATCTTCGGCGCTATATACGCTAACGTTCCACATAAAGTGTTCGTAATTGAATCATTTTGTGCAAATTTATTTAAACCGAAATCACATACTTTTACTAAGATGTCTTCGTCAAGAGTAGCAATCAAGATATTATCTGGTGTAAATCATGTTGGCTGATATGGTTTGTTATTATAAATTGCAAATCTGGAAAAATACAGTTTTCAGATATTCTCAGAATGACGATTGTTACTTTTAATATGTTCGCATAAATATCCGCTTTTCATATATTCATATTCATATATGAAAACACTATTTTCAATATTTTTTTGTGGAGAAATGCTTTTCGATGTAGTTTTCCTTTTCCTTATAATATTGTTACGGAAATTCCAAATCTAGTTGATTCCAGCTAAGTCATTTTCCGAAATAATAAGTTCCTTAAAGAGAAAAGAAACCAAATGCACATTCGCGAGGCGTCATGCAGCTGCAGGCCAAAAGCCAGGTTAACGAATTAAAACTCAAGTCATAAAATTAAGTACTAGTAATGTGATGGTAAAAATGTATATAAATAGAATATTTGTGAAAGACAAAGTATTAGAGTATATAGAATATTTGAGTTAAGCAGTCGAAAGTATTGTCAAAAATAAATTGTAAATAATTCTACATTTAAAGAAATATAATTGTAAATAAAAAGAACTTCGATGTGTATTTCTCTTGAGCAAAATATCCACGGTCCAATGATACGGACTGTATCTTAGAAAAGCGAATTTCATAACAGTATATATATATATAAGTTTTGCTGCAAAATCATTACCTTTTAGCGGGTGTATGAAAACGAATTTTAAAAAATATACAATTCTCTTTTCAACCCAGTCCATTAACAATAATAACAAATCACGACAAACACGGATAAAACACAAGCGTATATACTACCACATCTGGTTTTGTCACGTAATCAAGCCGCCAAACGTTTCTTGCCACATGTTTGGCGCCAATTTTATTATTTTGCAATGTAAGTTTTTTTAATTAACTTGACTAACTGTTTTAGACGATAAAAACTCTTAAAGTGTCTGAATGGGACGGCATACTGTCTTGGGAAAACCTAAGGGCAGACCAAGGGTCGTCAAACGGAAATCACTTGGAATTATCGAGAGATGTCATTGATAAGGTAGCTACATCGGGAGTGACGGTGAAGGGGGGTTTATCACGTTCGTCGCACACTCCAGACCCATACAATTAGAAACAAAATAAAACAAAAACATACATGTATCTTTTTCACACTATCCTTTTTCACATTATTCGCTAATATGCAGTCAATTTTAGATTAAATTAAACAAAAAAAAAACAAGATTATTTATCTGATAGAGCATTGTGTTTTAATTTTTGCAGCCTTTTTACTTGTTTTCAAGTTTGCTTTTATTTACTGCAGTAGTAGTATAATTTTATATTTAACGTAGGCGAATACTCAAAGAACTCTCCGTCTACTTCTTGTTTGACAAAGTAAATTTTACACTCTCCATACATTGGTAAGCAGCATTCTAATACTGGCAACATTGTAATATTTTCAGCGTGGGAACGTTGATAAGATCCAATAAAATCGATATTTAGCCCTTAGAAGAGTCGAATGGTAATATCTATTTTACCTTACGAGAAGCAAAAAAAGTGCTTAAGACACTTACTATTTTCAGGGTTAAACGTTACTGTATCCGCATCGCTTTACTTATATATCATCTATTGCATCTTGTTCTGGCGTTGCGATCAGTCACTAACCATAACAGGAAACGAACTATATTTTCGTTATAGTTGTTTCCATTTTGTATCAATTATTACATTCAGAAGAAATAGTCGTCAGAAAAGATTCCAAAATCAGTTTTATTTTATAATAAAGTCGTTAAATATCTAAAACCATGCAGAAAAAAATAGGTCGTGACTTGTGATGTCTCTGTGATATTGCTCGGAATGTGGCTAAGTATTTTAATACCTGAAATGTTACCTGGATTTTTCCTAAAAGTTTTTTGAAGTTTACATATTGATTAAAACTTGTATTGTGTATGTATTTTTTATCGATACCAAGTTTTGGATCGATTAAGTTTTTCTTTCCCTCTGTTTGTCTGCTAAAAAGCACAATTTTTTGTTCTTGTTGAGTTGGGGTTACCGCCGAAATTATTATAAAAACAAGTAAAAATATTATGGTCGGGCAATACTAACCATTAAATATTCTACGTTGCTTCGCCTAATGCCATTATTCATTCATTTTGTGATTTTTGAAATAAACACTATACAAATATATGCTTTTCCTGAAAGCCCTTATACGGGAGGGTGCCCAAAACTTTAATTGACATGATCCAAGTTTGGTAAGCTTAATTTACTTTAACTTAAGGGCTTTATTATTTTTTATCTGTCTTTGTCATAAAAAAACTACAAACTAGGCTTTGTCGTCATATACTTTGTCAGGAGAGCCCTTTTACGACATGGTGTTCAAAAGAGAGGCCCACGTTCAATCTAACCAAATTTTTATGTCAAATTGGGTACATATTTTTATCATCCAATATTGACAATGGGATAATTTTGCCATACAAAAGCCTATTCTGTCGTCTTTATGAGGCGGGATCCAACAAATATGGTCAGTTTTCATAGGAACGATGATATGCAAAGGAAGATAAATTTCCCCAGCCGATCGAAATTTTCTCATGAATTTAGAATGCTTATATGCTATCATTGAGCATCTTTTGTTGAGAAACTTACTTGACAGTAGCTCAACTGCTTTGCGATATAAGGAGCTATACGCGGAATGGTTAAAACGATACTCCCACTCAATCCGGTTTCAACGCAATTCGCTCTTGAGTCAAAACACTTTAGTATACGATATTGTCAAAATGTCCCAAATCTATATCTATCTATCTATAAGTTGGACAAGAGACTTCATGGACGCACATGAGACCAATCGAAAAGCTTTTATCAACTCAGAAAATAGTTCCGAGTCAATTGTTATAATAAAAGCCAACCTTCTTTTAAGTCTTTCTTTATGCTACATACATCAGTACAACTTAATATCATTTGTTCCAAGAAGTACAATTAAAGAGTTGCAAAAAGGGTGTGCATAAGAAAAAAAGCTAACTCTTCTATTATTCTCACGAACTCAAACAAGCAAATTATTGCTACTATCCATCAAACAACGTGCGTGTATACTTACAGTGTGTGCTTCGTGCTCCCCAGTTTATTAAATGCTTTGAAAAACATTAAGGGCGTCTTCGAAAAACTTGATTTTGTTGCCTTGCCGAAAAGCCATTGCAGATGTTTGAGTCCTCTGTAAGCATGCCAAGAACTATTAGAAAAGCTTAATTTTACACCGACAGCACGAATCTGTCATCAGAAAAACTCCATTTATGTGGCACACCGCATTTACTGCGTAATGTACGCACATATCAACAATAATATTAATTTTAATTTCAGAAAGCCGTTTAGCATTATTTTATAAATGAGTAATTGCGTTATAAAACAAAACAGTAAAAATTATTAACTAATTATTTATAACTGAAACTCCTTATTCTACCAAAATAATTCCTTTTTTCAAAATCATTTCACGTTGACTCCACACTATCCAGTTAATCACGCGACTGCACAAGATTCATGGTCAAACCGCCACCTCTTCCTAAATACGTTCCTGTCCCAATAGCAAAACCATACCAACTTCTTCCAGTATACAACGCCTATCCCAGATTCTAAGCTCTTCTCAATACAAAAGCGAGACAACATCGAAATAAAAAAGTTAGTAATCAAGTCAATGAGTTACTTCAGAGCAAAACCATAAATGTATCTGTCAACTCTTATTACTCTCCACTACTCCTGGTTACAAAAAGGAAACCAATAATACAAGAAAATGGCGGCTAATCACCGATTACAGGCAGCTAAAACGACAAGACTGTCAATGACAAATTCCCATTGACACGAACAGGGGACATATTGATTGTTCAATGACAAGTCCAGTAACAGCATTCTCAACCGATAATGGTCATTATCAATTAAGAAGGTTACCTGTTGGTCTCAAAATGACATCTAAGAGCTTCCAACGATTGCTTAGTATAGCACTTTCTTGTTTAGAAGCATAAACCTTTTTTGTACGAAAGTAGGTATCGCCAATCAAACTAGCAAGCTTATCAAACTGTTCCAAAAATTCACATACCACAACCTAACATTAAACCATCAAAAATGTAACTTTGTAAGGAAGTTACTTACCTTGGGCGCTTAAAGTGGGCCCACCAAAGCTCGAAAATATCAAAAATTATCCCATCCCCAAACACGCAAACGATGTCAAACGCTTTGTAATTTTCTGTAACTAATGCAGACGTCTAATAAAAAAATTTGCTGGCATTGTTACCCATTCAAATAAAATATTAAAAAGAATTCCCGAAACTAATTGAATCCTCCAATAGCCAGGCCTTGATAAGCCATTTGTTTTCATTGCAGTTGTCTACGAAACAGCTTTATACGCTATTATTTCTCAAAAAGAAATGGTACTTGACTTACTCGCATCTTGCGCAACCAGGTCACTAACAAACGTTATATATAAAAAGCGTTACTTACTATAGATGCGGCAAGACATTCGGAGTCCCTACAGATGAAGTGTTTTTAATCGGACCTTTTACACACAGAAACGTTTCATCACGACTAACACGGATCAGATTAGAACTATCTCATTATAATTTTAAGAAGGGTAAAAACAATACTAATGCAAACGTGTTGTCCTGTTGTGAACTAAACTTGGGCAATTATTGCTCAACAAATCAATCTAGTGGCAAACATCTTTAGTAATTACACGTAAAGTGGCCAAACAAAATAATGCAACCGACCAGATTAAGCTTGACCATTTTGCATGTGGCAGTGCACGTCCATAAATGACATGAAAAAGCCAAAAGAAAGCATGAATCGTACGGTAAAACAATTCTTTCATGATTTTGTCCTTTGTGAAAGGAACAAAATTGTGAAACACACTTTGAAATAGAAGACACGCTTTCAAAAAAATTCGAAACAATCTCGATTGATACTATAGGACTACATAGAGCCCCCAGATCATTATAGATACATACCAATTATGCAAAATAACATTAAAAAATACACCATGGCATACGCTTTAGAAACAACAACAAGCTTACAAAAAAAAGCTTGCAAACTTTTAATTTATTTATTTACTTATACAAGAAATTGAGGTAAAATAAATCAACAGCCGAATTCAATTGACTCTTAGAAACAAATCTTATACTAATTATTATTAAAATTAATATAAAGTATATAAGGAGAAGTAGAGAAGAAAAAAAAAAAAAGAAAAAAGGCACACCCAAAACCAATACAGATCCAAGTTGCAAGTGAACCCCTAAACCATTGCATGTGAACCCTTAAACCTTGGTAACCGATAACAGTAAAGAAAACCAGTTAATTTTCGAATTATATCAAGACATTATGTTTGCAATTTAGGTTAAATACGACATAGGCAAATCGCTCATATTTTGAATAGTTCTTTTGGTAGACTTTAAAGATTCCGATATTGAGATTAAGTGATAGATATCATTTAGATTTCTGCAAACAACTCCGAACGGATTAAACAGCTCATCGATAGTACTATTAAGTAACTTAAGCGAGAAGGAAATACCAAAAACAACAGCAAGTTTCTCAAGTGACGATGAGGATAACAGAAGAAATTTGCTTTTGGCGGAATCAATTGAATTTACATAACACCTATATAAAGGAGATCACACAATAGAGTGTTGGTCTAGCTAAGCACATGTACAACATTTCTGTAATGTAAGGATTCTCATGCTCTTCGGGCCACCTCTTAATGAAACTTAGCGCGAACCTAGCTTTACTTAAAGAGAGCTTAATGTGAAAATTGAAACGTAATCTTTGTCGAATAGAACGCTCAAGCCCATATACTTTTTGCAAGTTTTGTGAATGAATAAAATACTCAATATTGAATAGCTTGCTGCGTAAGAAAGAAACCTTCTTGCATTTTTTTAAATTTAATTTCATAATTAATAAATTTAACGAGCACCCTCTAACCAAATTATTTAAGTCAATTTGAAGCTGATGCGCTTGCAATTCCAAGAAGGGAGAAAACTGTTTAACATCGTCAGCGTACATTAAGATCTGGCTGAATTTAATCACCGAGGGAAGATCATTAATGTATAAATTAAATAAAAGCGGTCTCAAGTGACTATTTTAATGGTCATGGCAAATGCATCCGAGATGATAAAGTTAAACAGAGCCCTGCAACATCTGCTGCGCAATTAAGACCCTATCTATTTCATTAAATACAAAGGGAAGCCAAAGGGCTGGAGTTTGAAGATCAGTAATTAATGATTAACAAAGTCAAACGTTTTACTAAAATCAGTATATACGACATCCGTGCGAGAGCCACTAGAAAAAGCCTTGAAAACGTGGCAAGTAAAATCTAAAATATTTCTAACAGTTGATCTTCCTTTCCGAAAGCGACGCTAGAATGGAGATATATAAGATTTGACAGCAAAAACTATATGCTAATTAACAATTCGCTCAAACAATTTCGGTGAGACACTTAAGTTGGCAATGCCTCTATAGTTGTCAACGTGATGTCTGTTGCCACATTTGTAAACTTCCAACGCAAATGTAAAACATCTGATTTGAAGGGCTGTTTAAAAATCATTGAAATAACACCACTTAACTCGTCAGAGCATGATTTGAGTATACATGGTAGAATTCCATCAGGTCCAGGCGCACATCTATACCTGAAATCATGTAAAACGTCGCTTTCTGAAATGACCAAGTTAGGAATCAAAGTTGTCGGATGCGATTAGTTAACAATTAAATCGCAAACAACGTTTGAAAAATTTCCTCTGAAGTATCTACCAAAGAGATTTGAGGTTTCAATATCATCAGAGGACTTAGAGCCATTGAAAAAACATGCGAGGGATATATGGAGATGTCTCTTTCGGAGTTGACAAACTTGTAAAAATATTTAAGATTAACAAGCAGAGAGCATTTTATCAACTGAAGGTATCTACAATAACATTGGTAATTAAAGTAATTAGATCTATGCCTCTCAGCGGAATAGTCGTAAGCAGGACGACTTTGCCTAAATTTGTTGAAAAGTTGTTTTTTCCTGTTTTTACAATATATAATCTTTCGCTGTGAAAAAAAGTGAAATTATAGTGGTAGAGAGTAAATTCATACCAAGGATAAAAAATTTATTATGCTGTTTTAGGATATGCAGAAAATGCGAAATGAATTAATGTAGGTGATTATTATGATTATGATTGTAATTATAATTTATCATTGATTATTATGATTATATCAAGTGTGTCTTATATGCTTAAATGTAATTATAATTATATGCCAAAAATTAAGATTAGGCCATAAAAAGAATTTTATAATAAAAGTTAGGTAAACGCTTACGCTAGTCGAATATAATAAAATTTACGTAAACGCTTATGCTAGGCGTGTTCTTTCAAATTATTATGAAAATTTGTAAGTAACTTTTTCACATTTATGAACGAGAGACTGCTTACCACAGATACTACACAGTTGCGCCAACGGACAAATGGACGGTGTATTCCGAATGTGAAACTGACCAAGAACTTATGTGCCTTATGGGTTTTTGATCCTTGGTTCTATGCTTTATAAAAATTTGAAGAAAAAGAAGGTGTGACTATATAATTAAGAAGGCGTGGTCAATTTTTTCCATTTTCGTACGGGTGCTACAACGCCACCCATAATATATGCGCTCTGATTTATTAACCGTAATTTATGAGTAATGAGCTAAAATCCTTCTTTTTTTTCTTTTGAAAAACGAAAGGTATCAGTTTACTGTAGGCGTGCCCTTTGGCCCATTTTCTACTTTTCAAGTCGATGCAGAATTTGTAGCTGACGGAAAATATATACTTTGTGGCTTCTCTGAAGCTTCCTTGTGGGCATTGCAAAGCTTTGATAAAGTGAATATACTTTCTTCGGTAATGGGTATAACAAAGAAATAGTGAAATAAGTAAAAGCAAACATATTTTAAGGTTGTGGGTTTTATGAAATTTATTTATTATTTATCTGACTTTTATGCTTTTCGTTTTTTATTTAATATATTTATTATTTATCTTAATTAACTTAGAACGTTGTTACAAAGTTTTGTTAAGTTCTTAAATTGACTACCTGTCCACACATCAACTATCACCACCACTCCAATTTAATTATTCACATGCCGATTTTGCTTTCATACATGGCGTTAGCTCACAATGAACGATGGGAACGTCTGGATTTGACCGAAGCAACATACTCTGCTTGCGTCTACTTAAGGGTTTTGGTTGTTGTTAACTTATACATAATGCTACTGCTTAAAAATCATAACATGGCGACAGATGCGGAGGCATAACTACCTCCGTAATTACGACCCACTTGTATACCTCTTATTGTTCCTACCATTAAATTGTCTCGACTGAATATATTTTTCATGGATAGCATTATTTACAGTACAGTGGAATAGCGTTAACTCGTTTCATTAATAGAGAAAATCGCAATTAGTTTTTATGGGCAATTTTACTTAGAATTAAGTAACTTAACAATAGTTTTCATATGAAGTTTTGCTATATTTAATCTATCTGCGATTTATGGTAAAGTTAAATAAAATTTAATGGAATGCAAATTTAATGGAACTATTTTCAATATGGAATTTAATTATCGTTGTTTCTTGACGTGTTTTCGTCTGTTACAAATGTTTAAATATCGTAATTTGGAGCTTCACTTCTAGACCCTTCAGGAATATATTTTCCACACTACTAACTTTTCATTTCATGTTGTTGTCTTTACAAATGTTCTTTAGTATGTTTGTATGTTTATAGCATGTAATGAAGATATATATATGTATATAATTACATTCCATCGATTCAAACAAACCAAATTAATTTACAAATAATATAAGATTACTTCGACAGTGCATACAATATTTCAGTGCATAAGAAAAATGTTCTTTTCCACACAAACTTTTTTTTCGAGGATATGTGTATAGCATACACGTATATCAATAATAGTATTAATTTTAATTTCATTCAGTAGTTCATTAGCATTATTTTACAAATGGACAATTTGGTGGAAATAAACTTGGCGCGGGGTGGATTAGCGGTGTCCAGAGGCAGTACGGGCCGCTTTTATCGAGAAACGGGATTGTATATTTGCACAAAGTGCATTAGTTCCCCACAAATTTTTATTCCTAGATTTTATAATATAAATCTCGGTACTTAATTTACGTTTATAGGTTATAATTTCCTCTTTTTCTTTTCATTCACCTGCGTTTATTTAACCTACATATTTTCTGTGATTTTAATATTCACGGGAAAACAACCTAATTATTTTGAACACCCCCAATCACGCTTCCGCTGATTTTATGGAAAATTTCCACCACTCCTTGGACCGCACGGTCTATCACTTTTCATATATCAGAATTTTATTGCGCTTTCAACAACTTTGTCAAGGAGTTAAATTATAACGTTCATTTATTCCAACGATGTACTCCTCTTTATTTATATAGTACTCCACATATTAGTCTGTTAAACTTATTAACCTTTTCTTTTGCCTCATTAATTTTATTGACTTTGTGATGGTAGTGTAGAGCTTGGGGTTTATTGGTACCGCCTCGCTAACCCAGATACACTCACAAAAAAAAAAAAAAAAAAAAAAACAAAACAGAAAATTTATATAAATAAAGACGATAAATAACCATCTGTCCTGGCCTGTCGCATCTTCTTTTCTTTTTATTTGTTGTCTTTAATTTACACAATGCTGTTTTTATTAATTTACAGGGATATTAAAGTATGTTTTAATAGATCTTATTCTTGTGTGAATCTCACACCAAGGTATTTAACACTATTTTTACAAAGTTATTTATTTTCCCTTAATAGTTAAAGTTTAAACGTTTTTTTTATAATTCAGCAAATTTGTTGAAAATCGTAATAGTGATAATCTCTTCTCAGTTCTATACTCCTACACAAAAAAGAGGATTTTTTTAACGTTTATCCATTATTTCATTTCTACCGATTTGTATTTTGGTTTTATATAAAATTTCGCATGCTTTGGAATTAACAATTTTATTCGCATACACAACTTATGGAGGTTTTATTAAGACAAAATTTCCATTCAGTTGCCTATAGTTAGATTTCTTAATGTTAATTTTGAACTGTCCTAAATCATTTTTTCTGTTTTCTTTCAAAGCAAAACGTTTTCTTTACTGGCAACGTCCTCTGACGTTAATCGACTTCGACTCCTCACACTAATTTTATTTCAAAAAAACTACCCTTTTGCTATACAGACGGACTTCGAACTTTGTTCTCTTCTCGTAATTCTCTCTCTGAACAGTGCTAACGAGCGGAGAATTATGAAAAGAGATATTAGTTAACTGAATACCGTTATTAAGGATAAGTCTAATCTATTTGTGCAGAGCAGGGGCAAAGCCGACAGACGGAAACCCCCCACACATATTTGCACGGACAACAATTAATTGTTTTACTTACTAATACCTTTTGATTTGTTTATTAAAATAATTTATTTAGTAATATTTTGCCTCTGTCTAGTTCATTGTCACGGTTTCGTCCAGTTGCTTTCGGCCTCTCCTTCATATTCTTTTAATTTTTTTCGGAATATTATCTGTTGACACTCATTTCATTTTCATATTTTTTAATTCCAATTTTGTTAATTATATTTTATATTTGATCATTATTACATTATATTCTTTCAGATTTCATATTTAAATTGATGTATTTATATTTCTTTAAGCTATGTATGTTTGTTAGTAGGTTTCCTTTACTTTGTTTACCTTAGTCAATAGTTTTATAATTGAAGTATGTCGTCGCTTATTTAATTTTAGTTAAATAACAATTGCCTGATTATTCTTTCTTTTGCTGCCTCCTAGTTACAACTGCCAAAGGGTAATCCGTTTTGTCAAAGCCAAACTATACTGAAATCATTCCATGAAGTTTTGTGTAGTGTTCCTTGAACTCTCTATGAGCTCATGTTCAATGCTTAGCTTACCAGGCCAAACCTAACTTCTAATATGCGCTTAAACTTCCACTATCATAGTGCTTAAGCTTAGTTCAGAATATGTACCACACTTCCCTCTTCGCAGCCTCTAGAAGTGGCTTCATGGTTTTGGTTGATCTCCCTTCTCCTTATCCTTCATATGCAAAGGTTTCCTACTCCCCATCCACTAACTGTCTCCAGTTTTTTGTGGACTAACTATACTGCAGGCACAAAAAGGCTTTGTCGATCGATCCGTCGGTGGCTAAGTTTACTTATCGACCAAGACAACCTGTTCAAATTTCTTTCAGGGCAAAGGGAACAAACCACAATCTCTCTATGAAATAAGGATATCAGCATAAGTAGTTATATATTATTGTTACCGTAGACATCTATATATTTATTATTAGCGTTATTGGCATAAGTTTTTATTTTAATTATAGCGGACGAAGCATTGTTCATTGTAATATTTTAGTATATAAGTTATACCTTTTGTAAGACATGATATAGATGAATACAGGCAAGAGCATTAAAGTCTAGTACACCCACAAAAGAAAAGGTTCCAATTGTTTACAATTGTTTCAAGATTTTGTTCGTTTTGTAAACCAGATAGTTCGCGAACATCGCAAAAACTAATTTGCTCGTTTGATACCCATCTTGTGTCACCAAAATATCATCAAGTTTTTATTTATTACAAAAATGTGATCTTATGAAAAATAAGCAGAAATAGGTGTATATAAAAACTCTATTATTTTTTGTACTTTGTGAACAACGAAACAGTTTCTCCCCAAATATAGATTAAAACTAGGTACATAAGCGATACTGTGTAAAGTCTTCTAGTAGAGATCAGTATGGGCAGATTGTTGAAGTAAGGTAACTCGCTTTCGAAATCAGGGTCTACATGGAAAGTTGGGAGTTGTTTTAGAACGGTTGATGTCGAATGCAAAATAGAATGTGAAGGATATGTGTCACTATTATTCCCGCGAAAGCACAGTTGCGTTGCACTTTACTATATTCATAAGCTGGCGATTTCCAACATCCAGTTTAAAATTATTTTTTCAAGCAAGAAATAGTGTTCTTCTTTTTTCCTTACATCTCTTTTCGGTTTATACATTTTGACACGAAAAAGAAGTCCTGAAATTTTTATGACCTTTGTTTTTTTAAACAAGCCACATAAAGTATTTGTGGAGCAAAGTTAAGTTGCGATCAAGTGTTGTTCCAAGACATTGCGCTGAATCTACAACATCAATGCAATACTCTCATATTTTTATATTGAGGGTGAATGACCGAGCACGGAGAAATAAGGATTTAGTCTTATTGGAGTTAAAGCGAAGCAATTTATCTATCATCCAACAGTTAACGCTTTTTAGAGATTCGTTAATATTGTTTTCGAACGAATGAAAATTACTTGCATTATCCTTATAAAGCGGAAAGATGTCATTTGCTTACACAAGAGATTACACAGTATGGCGCCTAAAATAGGGCCTTGCGGTACACTAGACATACTGTCAGTTACAAAAGAGTCATTAGAGTCGTTCACAGAAATAAACTGTGTCAACCTAGCTAAATGTTCTTTTTCGAACACCACTATAAAGAATTTTTTTATCCTCTACGCGTAAAATCATCGAAAAATGCTGGTGAATCGCGGTCATTTAGTTGATTTTGCACGTCAAACTCAGTAATAGAGTTTATATCTATCTCATTAGGGTCACCACTGCTACCTTCCAGTGTACCTTTATTACGGAAAACGTGCCAGAGTTGTTTAAAATTAGCATTACCGAAGAAGTTAGTATATGCCTGATTCATTTCTCGTTACATACTTCACCCTATTACGAAGATATTGTTCACAAAGAATGTCTCAGAGCGATTCTTCGTGCGAGATGTTACGCAAATAGGTCCAGTTAAAGTACAACTACCAGAGGAATGTTTAAAATCGGGAATAGGGTGCAGGATGTTGTGCAGCATTCTGATTAGAAAGTCAAGTTTAAAGTTCATGCAATTTGAAAAATATTGTTACGGAAATCCCAAATCCTGTTCATTCCAGCTAAGTAATAAAATCCCTAATGAGGGAAAAACTAAATGCACATTCGCAGCATGCAGCTGCCGGCCGAGGAAAACAAGTCCCAGAAAAGCAGGTTAACGAATTAAAAATAAAACTATAAAATTAGGTACTAGTAATATGATGGTAAAAATGTATATAAATAGAATATTTGTGAAAGGCAGAGGTAATAGAAAAAGAATATTTGAGATAAGCAGTCGAAAGCATTGCCAAAAATAAATTGTGAATAATCTTACATTTAAAGAAATTGTAAATAATTGTAAATAAAAGAAGTTAAGTCCGCAGTAAAGACTATTTCTCGATCAAATGGCTCGTATGTTAAATTGCAATTAAAATCTCATTGTCTTATTATAATATTGGAGTACATGGCAAAAACTGTCCTATAATGGAGTCTAGACGAGAGAGTTAGGTAAATTCCACCACTGGTCGGTCATTTCTAGATAAATTATATCCTGGCAAACCTACAGTGGCGACAGAAACGAGGTCCATTACCCAAATTTTAATTAGAGCAAAAATATCAAATATATTATTCTCAAGAAGATTACCATGCTCATCGAGTTTAGCAGATCTCTTAGAAGGATTACTACTGTGTCGGTTCAAATATGTAACGTTACGATTAGGAAGAGCATGCAGAAGCAGTTCCAAAACGAGTTAGTTGCTGGCAATTGCCCGACATTTCGAGCCTAGCGTCATTAAGATATGAGTTAAAACAGAGCAAGATTTTTATTCCAAAAATTCGTACCGGTGCATTAGAAAACCAACTACAAAAACTTTAACTAGAAAGGTTGAGATATAATAAGGAGAATAAGTAAGATTTTCGAGAAAGATCAGACTTCATTGTCCCTCTTTAGGAATATCTAAGGATCATACGAAGGCGCAGTCCCATCATTTGTTGTAAGACTTACTTTGGTCAAATGCTTTTTGAAGATCCTGAATTTGAAGAATTTTAAGATTATGCTTCATGTTTCTGCTTAAAAAGTTCGACTGCAGGCAAAGTGGCGATACGTGGATTATATATTTCACCAACAATGATGTCCGAAAGAATCATCGTACGTGTGGTAAGATAGTTTTTCCATAACACATCCCTCACAAATAAAACCCAGATGTCACTGTTTCTACTTATTGATGCCCGTATTAGAGATGTTTAGATTAACCTGCGAATTGAATCTTGTGCGAAGAGATTGACACGTTGAACCGTCAAGCCTGATATGACAATGTCGGAAGTCGGAAAAGCCTCCCACGAATCTCTTTAAACAATCCAAACAGCAAAAGTAGAGCATCGAATTCTCAGTTAACACTGCATGCTCTTCTTGTGAAATCTTGGCATGTAACAGCGTTTGCCACATCGGGCAGACGGGAGAGTTAGTGGAGCCTTTTCGTGCACTTTATTGCACATGCCGTAGGGCCCGCCTGAATACAGTCAACTAGGGTTCTACAGATAGCTACAACACACGCAACCAAAATAAGAAGAGAGCACAAGTAACGTGACAGTTTCTAGACAATTATCAGATTCCAAGCTCAAGATAAGAAGAAGTGCAATTTATACACAACGATGAAACAACTTCCAACAAATTCGAGAACTTGAATTGGATCAAAGTGCACTGATAAAAAAATAACTAGAAAAATTTTTAAAAACTTAAATTAGCAGAGCAAAAATTTCTTTTTTACGCATGATGGACTTGCCAACTTTCAATATATATCGTGTCGTTTCGTTACGTACGTTTCGTTCCATCATTTCATGATATTTAACTTTTAAGAACATGGGCCTGCGCTGGACTTTTCCATAATTCAATAATTGAAAAGTAAAAAAAGCATCATCTCCCACATATAGTTTTTTATACACTTACTTCCTTGCTTCTTTCGGCATTTCGGATGAGTCGAGGCTATCGGCTTGAAATTCTGCAGAAACGTAGGAAGTTTTTGCACGCAGGTTGATATTGGAAATGGGCTAAATCGGTCTAAAGATACGCCCATGTAGACTGAGAACACCTCTGCTTTTCAAATGGAATCAAAAATTGGTTTTTTGCTCATTACTCATAAACTATAGCAAAAAAATGTACAAAAATGTGAGCACATATTCTATGGGCGATGTTGTAGCATGTGTGCACTAAAATGGAAAAAATTAGGCACGCCTTTCCAATATTATAGGATATCAAAATTTAATGATTTTGTCAATGCCTTATAACGCGCAGAAACAATCTTCAAAAACTCTATAAAGAATACAAATTCTTGGCCGGTTTCAAATTTTGAATGCACCTAAATAAGTCCGCCTCTTCTTCTGTCCATCTGATTGTTTGCGCAAGTTGGTAGTATTTCTAGTACACATTCTCCCGTTAATGAAAATGGAGACATCGCCTATAAATTTACAGAAGAATTCGGAGTTGACTTAAACTTGTCAAAGGATGCGCCTACAACGCCTATATGCCTCTAATCCATCTTACAGAGTATGAGAATTTTGTCCTTTTACTTCTTTTGTTTTTTTCGGGGTAAACGGTGATGCGTACAGGTTCCGACCGAATGTAATTTTCTTAGTTCTTATATTTCTAGCTTGGGAACATACGTGGTGTTAACCACTATTTGAAATTTTCATTGGACAGTTGAACACTTTTTAGCAGAACCTTCTTCAGGACGTTTTGAGATTTAAGTGCGATATGTGTTGGTCACAGTAACTCGAAAATTGTGCGCCATCGAAAAGATGGGATTAATTCACCAACGAGTGCGATGAATTTTCACTACTTGGGACTTTGTTCATCAAAACAAGGATACAGCGATGAACTTTATGACTACAAACGATTTTTCCCTTCTATAGCTGAAGTGTAACTCAAAATGACTTCTAGGAGTTCTTTCCAAGAAATTTATCAGTAATTTAATTGACGCTCGATTAAGTTGTTGAATTTTTCTATATATAATTCTTCAGAATTTGTAGCTTTGTAATACAATTTTGCGTTATCAAGAGAAAGATTTGAAATAGGTAATTACGCATTAGTTGTCTTATAACAAAAGCAAAGAAGCGAGCAGGAAAGAAAACTAGTATGGCAAGAGTGTAATATGCCCCTTACCGTTAGCTTTACCTTAATAATATGCCGTTATGTATATTATATAGTCCGTAACACGATATACTGAATGTTGACCGTATATGTACATTAAATACTACTTCCTAGATGATGATGAAAAAAGGAAGCCTCAATTTTTCCTTTACGGCTGAGGAACATCAAGGCAAGATCGATTACAGTATGCAATACTTCACTATCTTCACCTTGAACTGGGAATATCCTTACCTGGACCAGACCATCGTACAGTACTTCACCGATCTGGGTTAGCAGGATGATTAAGAACAAGGAGGGACAAATGTCCAAGCCTAATTCAGGCGGGAGCTCAGTCAGGCAAGATCTATTACAGGATTTAGTAACTCATTTGACTTACGAACGGGGAAACTCCATGAAGCGGATTTAACCAGATGGTTACAAATGAGAATGCATATGTTTTCAGTCCGAAGGAGAGCAAGACAAGATCAATGTTCCGAAAGAATTATGAGTTTGGCTGTCCATGAAAACCTAAAGAAAGATTTATGAATATGCGCGGCTTTTATAGCTATCGATTCACCACACTTACCATGCTAACACAAAATAAAACTAATGCATTGGTGCATTTCACGTATCTACTATGAGAGAATAAGTTAAACAAAATGTAAGTCAGCACAAAATAAACCCAAATTATATAAATAATTCCAAACTTTAAAAGAAACGCTCATCATTTCTGGTGCAGAAAAGCATATCATTTGTCAATTCTCGCAAAGTCTCGCAAAGAAAATAGCTATAAGACATCATTGCGTTAAGCGTATTATGTAAATTCTTTAGTTATAATTAGTGCTGTAACAAGTAGTAAGAATATGTTTGTAATAAAAAGCACGTAAGATAAAATGTGGGAGAAATATAGTAGATTTTATAAATATTCTCGAAATAATTTGGGAAATACATAAATTCCAGAACATGTCACATAAAAAGTCGAGAAAATAAAATAAAAAAATTAATAGGAACTTGGGAAGCATCACTGACCATAAAATAAGTATAATTAAATGACGAATGTCAAAACAAGCAAAACATATGTGTAGATGTTTACAATCAAGATAACTGCTAACTTTGTTTAAGTTTGAACAGAGAACTTCGTGTTCGCATTGAATTTTTTTTAATCAAATCAGTAAATCATCCGTGGGGTAATAATATAAACAGATTATCGCCTTTTTTTATTTTTTTTGTTTTGGAAGACGATTGTTATCGTCAAGACGCTAATCATATCGCCAGCTTTTCAATAATTCCCCCAGACGTAAGAAATGAGAGCCAAGTTGATGTTTGTTTGGCTTGTATATACAAACTATATATGGGGAATACAACAATAACAAGCAAGAAATATATAGAAAATTATATAATACTTGTGTTAAGCTATAAAATGATAAAGGAATTAGAATGTTGAAATGATCATTGAAACTTAATTGCCAACAAATAAAAAGGTTTTTCACCCAAAATGGGGACTAAAACTTCCAATATTTATTGAATTTTTATGTAAATTTTTGTGCTTGTTGCAACTTCAAAAATTATTTTTATTCGAAAAATTTTTGTACGATATATTTTCGTGCCATCAATCCTATAACATCCTCCCTGAACAGCCTCAACTAAGATGCCCCCATCTCGTGCCTTTGCGACTCTTCCCAACTTCTTGCAATTACGCTCTTCCTGTGGAATACGCTAGCTGGAAAAGTGTTCAAAAACTTTTTTTGGAAACACTAAATACTGTAATACCAACTTTATACACATCAATGCATTTATCCTCAATGTTCGTCGCCTTGGGATGGAATTCGATATATTTTTTTTATTTTTTAGAGGATTCGCCGAACTTCAGTAAGGTAGGCACTATCATCTGAAAAACAATTAGAAAGATCTAGTTTTTTAGCGTTTAAATCTTTTTACCGCTTACCGAGTAGTGAAGCGTTGTTATCCTGCCCAGTACATTGGTTTTCCAGGTAAGTTCTTTCACCGGAGTTCTTTCGCACATGCGAATCATGGGAAATATAGAAAGAAACGTTTATGTAAATACAAAAAATTTCTAATATACAAATATTCAGATTACTCACTATCATTCCAGTTACGCTGTGCTTCTCTTTCCGATTAATGAAAATTGTTTCGTTTGCAACTGGCTTTAAAAAGCATAAGTGTGTTTCATCAACACCTTATCTAAATAATACTGAAAATAGGCAGTAAAAATATTGTAATGGTCTTGTATTTTAAACCAAACAGTTCAACTGCTGACGCACGGAAATGATGAATTTCTCGTAAAACCACACTTTCGTATCCGCGTTTGCGGTCCATTGGACCTACTCCGCACAAAGTTTTGTTTCCAGCTCTTAGAGCACATCTTTCACCAATTTTCTTTTCTTATTCTTCACAATTCACAAATTTAATTTCGGACATAGTTTAATTTTCAAAATGAAAAGTAATTCTTTTTCTAACAGCTGTTTATATGTTTCCGTTACTGTTTGAAGTAACACCGACTGACCATTTGGCTACAATCACCAGCAAATCACATTTGCATTTAGTTTGATAACGCAAAGGTCATTTCTCTCTTACGGTTTAAATCTGGGGAATAATTAGATAAGCAGGCGATAGTTGGCTTGTTATTTTTGAAAGAAAATTGATTCATGCTGATAGGTTAATTATATAGTCAGCTTTCCAATCCTTTTCGTCAAATTTTCCATTATAATGTATTAATGAATGACAGAGGCGTAAAAAAGAGAACAAAGTGACGTTTGTTATTTTTGTATAAACAAACCACATGCTAATCATGGGAAAATCCAAGAAACTTGAATTGACCATTTCAAGATCACAAATATAGAAAGAAATGTTTGTATTTAAGTGGATAAAAAAAGGTTGCTAATAAACAAATATTCAGTTTACTCACTGTCATTCCAGTTACGCTATGCTTTCCTTTCCGACGGTATGTAAGTACTCTTCTCGCCGCTACTAATACCAATTTTGCCCAGAACGTAATGAAAAACTTTGGATACACGAAGCTTTTGCCTAAATCCACTTACAACAATATTTCCTTTCCGATTAATAGAAATTCATTTCTGGCTGGCTTTGAAAAGTGTATATGCGTTTCATGGACATATCCAGGGACTATAATAAGTAGTAAAGATATTATAATGGCCCCGTGTTGTAAAACAAAACGTTCAATTACTTATCTCCTAGAATGTCAATATTACCGTAAAAGCGTACCTTCGTACCCCCATTGACGGTCCGCTGGATTCACTCCACACCAAATTTTATTTTCAATTGTTGTAACACTTCTGATGCAATATTTGCTTGGTGGAACACTGGTCGTCACAAGCCAAGCTAAACTTCTGAAGCCAAGAATTCTGAACTCATTGGTAAGCGCAACACTAACGGTATGTAAGTACTCTTCTTACCGCTACTAATACCAATTTTGCCCAGAACGTAATGGAAAACTTTGGATACGCGGAACTTCTGCCTAAATCCACTTACAACAATATAACATGTATTAATACGTCGTTTGTAAATATTAGAAACAATTTACTTTCTCGTTTTGAAGTAAGGTAAGGTGCTCGGAAGCGTGTTGTGCCTTTGTTTTTCGTCGAGGTTATCTTTATTTTCCTTTTCAATGAACGAGTAAATAAAAGTTATTTAAAAACTTTTGTATTTACTTTTACCAAAATTTTGTTCTCTATTTTTCAGAAAATCACAAGTTCATTCACAAAAAATAATTCATTTTCTAACAATTGTTTGTATTTTCCTTTTCCTTTTTGAAGTAACACCGAGGGACCGTTTGGCTACAATCATCAGCAAATTTGCTTACATGATTAGATTTTATTGGTGACTGTCGCTTACTTCATTGTTGCTCGATTACTTAATTATCCCCTTTTATTGATTTGCTTTTACGCATAAGTAGAAGAAGAAAATTAAAACTTCAGTTTAATTTAGTTTTACTTACTTGTTACAAATGGATTGCTGAGTACCAAATTTGTTTCTAAAGGAAGCTAGTTTTTGAGGAGAAACAGCCGTTTGCATAGATTTTTTGTGCATAGATTTTCTATCGACTTTTTGTCGAATAAATTTGGCTTTCATATCCACATGTTTCGCTTTCGGCGCATAAATATTACTGAGAGTAACTTGTGAAGCGCGCTTTTTGTCATGGTATAAAAGCATACTTTTGTCACTATTAATGCTGAGCTTTCTAGGTGTGTCAGACAGACCAATTCTTAGATAGCAGGAGTTCATTACAGGAACTCGTGTATTGTCAAAAACAATATTACTGTCTTCTGTTGACCATGAAACTGCTCTGGATTAGTATATTTGGACATAGACGCTTGTAGATTAGCGGTCGTCAGCGTCTCCGGCTCAGTCAGCATCATAGTAGTCTTTAATGTGGCCTTCCTTCTCAATAGAGTTTGCTAGGTTTAGATCCTTATCGAGTAAGGAAATTAACTGCTTAATAAATGTGTGGTGCAGTAATTTGTGCAGTAACCAGCAATCACTCAATATGGATCCGTTCTCATCATCTGTTTACTTTCTTCGTCTTTTGAGCCATACTGGCTGAGAATTTCTGATTGTAGTCCATTGGAATCTAAACGGGTTAAATTCGCTTTTTTCAAATTGTACCTGCTACGTAACGTAACTAATAAATTTTGACGGTATTTGGTGACTGTTCTACAGAGCAAATCTCTTCCATATATTTCATATTAAACTTTCTTTTTTTTTTGCTTTCATTGTGGAAAACGGATTGATCAACTTCACTGTTTACGCGACTCATCTCTGTTTTCAAACGATGGATGGATTTTTGTAATATGTGACCCTTTTTGGAGCCGTCGTCGAACATTTCAGGTTGTTGCATATCTACTGTCTTCTTCAGCGTACTGTTTAAATATGCACTAACTGCCTCCACATGCATGCCCTATTTGACAGCTAACGTTAATAAATACTGTATTAAACGATATATAATGACGGGTGTGAAGGTTTCAATAAGATCGATTCCTTCAAGTTGAGAAAAGCCATTAGACGCCTTATGGCATTACAATACTCATCTATTTTGATTTGAACACTTTGAGCTTATAGCTTTTTCAGCTGGCGCTCAATTAGTAAGCACATACGTATTATATGTCATCAACGAAGTGATCTCTTGGTTCATGACGGCTTTCCTTTGGGCTGAGTCGGATCCTTCATACTTCTTGAATTATCGTAAGCGAACTGCATTGCGCAAAAGTATTTTGAGTGTTCTATCCTCTTGCTTAGACGATTAATTGAAGCGTCAAAATTTTTGATCGAAACGGTGGCCGAATCAAATTTCTTCAGGAGATTTCTTCTCATCAGAGCAAGAGACTCTGTTGATTGAGTTACATGCTATGCTGGTAACTACAGTCCTAAAGTAACGATTAAGACCTTTGTCAATAAGCCCACATCTAACATATTCTATTAATGTTCGATGTGCTGTTTCTGCTGTACCGATTTTTTTTTGGGGAATACGGACACATTTTTTGGTAAAGAAATGTGTTCGTTCTTAGAATGTCAATTTACGTTGGTCGCTGATCCATAATTACGGGGATCCCCCATCAATTTGATTTCAAACAAAGCACTGTGAGTCCTTTCGGCCCATTCTCTTAAGCAAGGGTAGTCCGGCAGCCCCAGGAATTTAAATCACAAGAAATTGTATTCTGTTTCGTTTATCGTATGTTTTATTCTTCAATCTACATTTTTACACGATCGCGGCAGCGCGAACTCACTTCTAAACACCTCTCACTTAACACAACTTGACTATCTCACCTGACTCACTTAACCAAACTCAAACTATCCTGCCCTATCCTCATTCTATTCTTGTTCTATTTCTATTCTAATCTTATTCTATTCCTTATCTATTCCTATCCTATTCTTATTGTATTCTTATTCTCGATCCTAAAATAACTCACTCTCTAACTTAGTCTAGCACTCTCTCCCCACCAGAGACGGAGAACCCGTGAGGCCAAAACTAGGGTCGACTTTGGCTTCTCTCAGTACATTCATTCAAGATAGCATCAAATCATTAACAACACATGTTTCCATAATTGTGCAACACCTATTGATAATCAAACAAAATTTTTCCGTCTCTTCCAAACATCAAAATTCTAGTTTCCTTTTAAAAGCTCTAACGCAACAATTTTCGAAAGATTCGCCAGCTTGTTTGCTTCTTGAAACAAATGTTTGTTTTTGCAAAATACACCTAAACTATTTTAAGACACGCGCAGTGAAATGGTGCTAGGTTTACAACACATGTTCTTACATAAGCAAATATTGCATCAGAAGTGTTACAATAGTTGAAAATAAAATTTGGTGTCGAGTGAATCCAGCGGACCGTGAATGGGGGTACGAAGGTGCGTTTTTACGGTAATATTGGCATTCTAGGCGATAAGTAGTTGAACGTTTTGTTTTACAACACGGGGCCATTATAATATCTTTACTACTTATTATAGTCCCTGGATATGTCCATGAAACGCATATACACTTTTCAAAGCCAGTCAGAAATGAATTTCTATTAATCGGAAAGGAAAGCATAGCGGAACTGGAATGATAGTGAGTAATCTGAATATTTGTTTATTAGCAACCTTTTTTTATCCACTTAAATACAAACATTTCTTTCTATATTTGTGATCTTGAAATGGTCAATTCAAGTTTCTTGGATTTTCCCATGATTAGCATGTGGTTTGTTCATACAAAAATAACAAACGTCACTTTGTTCTCTTTTTTAAGCCTCTGTCAGTCATTAACACATTATAATGGAAAATTTGACGGAAAGGATTGGAAAGCTGACTATATAATTAACCTATCAGCATAAATCAATTTTCTTTCAAAAATAACAAACCAACTATCGCCTGCTTGTCTAATTATTCCCCAGATTTAAACCGTAAGAGAGAAATGACCTTTGCGTTATCAAACTAAATGCAAATGTGATTTCTGAAGTAGATATCGTGAAATATTTGGGTTCTGCATCTCCAGAGCAACCTGTCTTGGAAGAATCGCATTCAACAGCTTACAAGAGAATTATATCCAATTATATTTAAATGTTTTTATTACAATCATTAATTCAAAGTAGTGTAAGCTTATTAGAGCTTATAAGAGGAATAATGACTTGAAATTCCTTCAAGTTGTGCAAAAGAACGCGCTGGAATCGTTATATAAAGACGTGCTTCAAACGATTCTACCTGTATATGGTCAACGTAGAATACAATTGTAGCACCGCTCATAATTGAATTACAACAAAATCAACACAATTTTAACACCAGGTGAGAAACGGATGTACCACTATTCATATGTCGCGGAACAAATAATTGAACATAAAGATAGCTTGGATTATTATCCTCTCTTAAAAACTTCGAGTCCATATCAAGTTTTAAGAGAGGACTAAAACAACACTTATTACAAAACATTGAAATGCTTCTAATGTAAATTCGGCGTGTAGCTTAGATATATTGATTTAATATGTGAAATTAATTAAATTGGTAGAAATTTTAGTGAAGTAAATGTTTTCTTTAAATTTAAATTGATCTCTACTTTCTAAAATGTTAACCATTTGGTTACGTTGCAGATTAATCTCAACCACGGCGAAACAGCTCATGACCTGCTTCGGCAAGCGGTCATTGAGAAAGAGGTGCAGCTGGTACTATTGATAGAACCATATCGAAGTGCAGGACAGGATACCTGGGTAACCGATGCGTTCAAAAAAGCAGCAATAGCAGAGAGCGAACTGCTTGAAAACCAGACGAGCAGCGCTCGAGGAGAAAGAAAGACTTTAATGAGCTGCTTACACTCTACAAAGACTTGCGAGGAAAGCTGTAAGGGCTAGCAAAAGGAACAGCTTTGATAGAATATGCCCTTATGACGATATCAATCCGTGGAGAACGGCATATAAAGTCGTTCTGAAGAGGGTCAAAGGACAGCGAAGGCCGCAAGTCAAGTGTTCGGTCCGGCGAATAGTAGTAACATTTTTTCCGCAGAGGCCGCCGTGCGTGTTGGCAGACTTCTACGGCGAAGAAGATGAAGCATTACAAGCAATTAATGCCGACGACCTTTTGAGCGCCTGCAAAAGGATTGGCCAGACGTTATTTCGAAGGCTAATAAGCTATCGGACGACCCATCGTCATTCCGACCCACCTGCCTAATAGACACATTGGGCACGGTATTGGAGAGGATCGTAAACGAACGCCTGATAATCGTGGCCGAAGAAAGACGTGCTCTCTCGGGTAACCAACAGAGATCTACGATAGTTGCCATAAACCATACCGTGGCGCTTGCCTCAAACACTATAGTCGGAGACCGATGTAGGGGCGGTGATAAAAAGTATTGCGCCGTCGTTAGACTAGACGTGAAAAACGGCTTCAACTCGGCGGACTGGGGGACCACTCGTAAAGCCCTCATAAGAAAGCAGGTTCCATGGTATATACTTATGATAATAACAACCTACCTTTCGACCCGCACATTAGTTACGATAGCGACAATGGACAAAAGTCGCATAAAATAACGGCGGTGTCCAACAGAGATGCGTTCTTTTTCCTCTCTTGTGGAATATAATGTAAACCGGTGTTTTTAAGCTTAACTTTCCTGGCGGGGTAACGATTGTCGGCCTTGCCGATGATATAGCAGTCGTAGCGATTGCAAAGTGCGTTGCACAGGTAGAAACCAGGGCTAACGAGGCTATCGTTAAAGTAAAAGCATTTCTAGAAGAGAAGAGAAGGCAGGGCTAGAGCTAGTAGAGCATAAAACTGAGGCAGTGCTAAGAAGCAGCCGGAAGTACGTGCAGACAAGCAGTGCACGAGTCGGGTAACACACCGTACAGTCATTTCCTGCCCTGAAATACCTTGGAGTTATGCTAGAACATCGACTCAACTTTAAGCGCCACGATGAGCACGCGGCAAAGAAAGCTATCGGCATCCAGGCGTCGTTAGCGAAGATTATACCAAATATTGAAAGCCCGAAATCCACCAATCGAAAGGTAATAGCCACGGTGATAACTTCGGCCTTTATGTATGGAAGCCCGGTTTGGTTCCGGTACACTCACAGTGAAGGCAGTGTACCGAAAGTTGGCAGCAATATATCGTAAAGAACAGCGAACGAAAAATGGATATTCGTTCTGATCCCCAGCATAATGCAATGGATCGAAAAGCCATATGGTGAGGTAAATTACTATCTTACCCGGTTCTTGATTGGCCGTGGATGTTTCCGAAAATACCTGTTCAGGTTCGGGCACGACAACTTCCCAAATTGCCCGGCGTGCTCGAAGACGAACGAACATGCAGAGCATACCATCTTTCACAGCAGAAGGGTCGAGAATGGCAGACCCCAAATAAAGCGGAGTGAAATATTGGAGGGGTTAACCAGGAGCACCATAGACTTTGTAAGCAAAGTGCTCGAAGAACTACGGCGGGTTGAAAGAAAGCGGGTGGAGAGCAAAATGAGTGGAAGCCAATAGTGTATCCCACTGGGCTCCCACCATAGAAAGCGTGGCAACGACAACCAGCCTTCGCAAAGTATGCGCGGAGGAGAGTGGTAGAAGAAGCTTTCGTGGCAACAAGTTTTTAGTATGTAGGCGCCATGGACGGCGAATCGTGGATGCTGCTACTAAGTAACAGCGGCATCTCTTGAAGATCTTTTGCCTCCTGCTCGCAGACACACACACACAAGCATCATTAACTACACATGCCGAGCGATCTTTAATAAGCCTTATGTTTCTTCTTTGCCTAAAAAATAAAAAAATAAAAAGATAAAAAAAAGAAACAACATATTCTTCATACTTACTAAACATTCTACATCAAATTCTATTTTCCCGGAAACAACGGATTATTCGTTCCAAAGTACGAGTATCTCACATTACGGTCACAAAAAATGTTCTTCGGTAAATCTTTTCCTCATTATACATAACTTAATGAATAAACCAAAAATGATTCCTTCAAGGGCATACATTATTTATGATTCTGATAAAAAATTAAGAAATACGATCGTGCATAGACATATCTACATAAATGTCCACGAAATCTTTTTCTCATTATACACATCTTAATGAACAAATGAAAAAGTATTCCTTCAAGGACATACATTATTTATGATCCTGATAAAAAACTAAGAAACACTATCGTGCTTAGACATGTATACACAAATTTCCACAAAGAAAAAAATAAAGTGCACTCTGGGTGGTGCGACGATTTCACCACATCGCATTTCAGAACACTCAAACGTCTTATGATCCTGCCCCATTTCTATTTTTATTATCACTATTTCCATTCGTATAAATACCTCACTGTGAATGGAAAGGAACTAGTATTATGTGCATTATAAACGATAAAAAAGGTCAAATGGTATTTCATTTATTACTTTATGACCACACTTAAAAGTATTTATAGAGAAAAATAAAAGACAGATCGAATTTTACAGATAACGGATGAAGATAAGTTCACCAACATTTCTATCCTATATAAGCAGAGTTTTCTCTTTATTTACTTTTAAAAATACTAAACCAACCAACTCGGTTAGTGAGAGTTTAATTACTTAAAATAAAAAATAAAAAAATTAAAAATGGAACCAAAGAACAACAATATAAAATCATCTTCATTATCATCAATATTAGCATTATCAGGGGAAAACGAGATTCATTCTACTGTGAAAGTAATGATGCATGAAAGTTCACAAACTCCCGTAATTATTTCACTTTCTGACGGTAACCAAGACAATCTGGAAATTTTTTCACCTACGCAACACAGCAGATGCCCTCCAATCCCGTCTATTCAAACTGCTCAAGTTTCTTAAAGGTCGGGGTTTAATTGGACAACCGTCTGCCAATCAATCTTCATGGCGAATAATCAAATGGACCAATTCCTTCAAAGCGAGTCTCCGAATTACGACCCCAGATATGAATGGGAAACTCATTCTGATCAAATTGAAAGCTATGATCATTATTTCAATGATAGCTTCAATTACCAACTATTGACTATTAATATACAGTCACTACGGACTACGACAAACTACGACAAACTTTTACAAGACAGTTTAAATAATGAAATTCTTAAGACTAATTTGGAGAGTTTAATAAAATAATGCTTTATACAAATAAATAACAATTAAACTTATGTTTTATTTTTATTCTTCTGATAACTACACCCATTGTGACGCGAATGCAATTTATAAAAATAAATTATAAACTAAATTTTGGTTAGTTTTTTCAAACTCTTAATTGGAAAAAGAACTACGTGATCAATACGGGCAAAAAAAAAACAAAGGACATGGTAAAAAATAAGAAGCAAAACAAATGTTTTTCATATAAATGTTCTAAAAATCTCATAATTTTTTTAAATATTTTTAATAGACCTTTCTGCAGACTCTTAATGACGCCCGAAAAACATCAGGACAAGGCTATATAAAGATAGGCGGGTTATCAATTGACACAGCCTATAAAATAGTCGGATGTGAAGCGACACAATATGGAGAGTAAATTGCCCTTTATTTGGAATCAGCAGAGGGAAAGTTACTGTGGATATTTCTTTCGAAGCGTCGTAGTCAAGTATTCCCATCCAAGAATACGTATAAAAAGTTAAAGGGTAATAATATTCAACATATTATCATTCGGTGAAGAAATAGATATATAGCTAATGCACCTATTTTTGAGTTTATTACAAATGAAAATAAGGAATTTGATATCTAAAATGAAATTTTGACTTGTTATATTAAAAATTCTTTTTTACGTAGTTTGAGTATTTTTTTGTAATCAGTTTTACTAAATTGTTTAAGATAAGCATTTAAACTTTTTCGTTGACTATTATATAAGTTATAAAGCAAGGCATAATGTTTGCAAGTGCTTGAAAAGTATCCTTGGAGTTGCTGTTTGTTACATACATACGTGTCGCAGTTTCTCTTTAAAAAATTGTAAAATTCTTTCTTCAATGGTCGTTGAATCGAAGTATTCCGCCTCTAACTTAGAATTAAAATAAAAGGCCACCCAATGCTCTCCTGGCTGATTAGAGTAGTCTGTATTTGCTATTATAATAGCAGGTTTAGAGCTCACTTTCCGTCGTAAATTATTAGCTGGGAAAACACATTGAAAATAGTTCTTTGTAGATTGATTTGCCTTAAGTGCTTGATCTATTTGTATCGTATTCATTTTAAAGCGTAATTTTCACGTTTCTGTTTCTATCAATCTCTAACATCGAATCATACTCGCAGTAAACTATGCAAGTTACAACTGATGTTAATGCCCGAGCGAATTTGCCTTCAATGCATATGTTTCATTTTATGATAAACAACCAGTATTCCTGGATTAAGAGTTATGTGATTCATAAACAATTGTGCTTCCAATACCTTAAGCTGCGTTTCCTTGGCAGGATTTTGCATTAAATAAAATGATTTTTCCAAATCAACATTATTTAGCAAGAGTTTAGGCTGATTAAAAATATCTCCATGCAGCTTTCCGAACAATTCCGTATTCAACTTTGTTACTCTTATCAAACAATTCGGTTAATTATTTTTTAGCGGTGTAGTAATCTGGATAACATCCAGAACATGATAAATGAGTTCGACCTGCATAAGTGCCATAATTAAGTAGAGTTTGTATGTATAATCTGTAGTAATAATTGTTATCACTTTGCGAAACCGATACGTTATTTAAATATACGAATACGCTTCGAAACATGGAATGCAGAAGATTATTTACAATGCTACACATATCGTCAGTAACATCACATTTATCTTTATTCTTCAATTGAACAACCAACTTTAAATAAACGCTGCAAAGATCTCGATATGTATCGCCATTACCAAGACAGAGAAATTCTAAGGAGCTAGGATTGTCTAAGGATTGAATAGGATTATATGAGACTTCTTCTATATTTAGAATGCTGCTTTGTATAGGATGTGGTGCAAATAAATCGAATTCACTTTTCATACATTCTATATGAGTGATCATAGTTTCTAAGCAAATATGTCTTTTGACTTAATCCACTTCCGATTTGATTAGAGTAATATGAAGTATACACTTGCTCCATGTCAGTCTGTTACACTTCTGAATGAAATATTATTTGTGCTCTCGTTTATATCAGTTTATTTTAATTATATTTCTTTTTTCTAAAGTGAAGAGTAACGTAAGTAGGCGTAATGGAATCAAGAAAATTATATTTGGAACCGTCTGTACTAACTATGAGTATAGAGATGTCCTTTATAATAGCAATTTCAAGGCTACAGTACTCTTTGCTGGTGAACTCAAAACCCTTTCTTTTTCCATTAAACGACAGAACCCGAAGACATCGTAAAATTTTATCTCCAACACAACGAGGTTTTATTATATCAGCATAAATAAATAATGGTGAATATTCCTGTGCTTGTTCTTGAGGTGTATCACTTTCAATGTTAGCATTATTTAAAAACAGTTCGCTTATTCCAACTTCCAACTGATCATTTGCAATAGTAGGAAGATTTGTATGATTTACAATATTTGTAAATGAGGACAAAGTATTCTTTTCGTAAACGACAACTGAATTGTTGCTTAATAAGGTTACATAAAAATCCTCGATGTAGTTCATAGTTTAAAAGGCATTAGATAAATGAACTCAAAACACGATTGTAATAGTTTTTTATTTAATGTTAGCTCAAATGTACATTTTTATAAACACTCCACTTAAAACTATTTTCGCCCTTCTGAATTGAAGATTTCAGCCCCAATTTTCGTTTTCCGTCTGGAATGATAATATCTGTAGAAAGGCCGTTTTTAATTAAACCATCCTTAGTTTTAAGTTGGCTTCTAAGTCGGGTGTTATATGGGGAAATGCGTTTTTGAATTCTCGATTTTATATTAGATTTTGTAGGTTGTCTGCTTACTTGGTGTGGTGTTGCTTCTTTATTTCTATTTCAGAATTTTTCAGGGGTCATAAATTCATCTTTTGAAATGCTATCATCTTAGTCCCTTTGCAATTTTTCGCTACTATTTTGGAATATGCCGTCATTGTTCACGTTTTGGAGGAGGATTTCAAATTTTTCAATGTTAACTTTCCCGTCTTCTACATCACTTTTAGAAAGCGCCATTTCGGGTATATGGTCAACGTTTTGCTTAATTGGTTTTAATTTCCTTCTAATATAAGTATTTAATTCTTCTTTAATTTTGATCCATTTGTTATATTCTGAAAGGGAGACATTGTTGAAATATGGTAACAGCTTTCTAGTAATAAGTTCCGCTGAATGTTTGTCGTCCATCATCGCGTCGTGTGCACTTGGGTACAACAAGATTACTTTATTTAGCTTTGGCTTAAATTTATTGAATAACTATCTAACAATTTTCCTATAAATCCGCTTAATAATGATACTATGATTATAGGTAAGAAGCCATCACCTTTCTGCACAAGAACCTTTCTTTTAGACTTTATGGTCGCGTTTGGTCTCGAGATGAACCTAAGTTCTTTTTTATACTTTTTTAAAACCTTTAAATCTCTATTTTTTAGTTCAGTGTTTCCAGCTATTGTGTTAAAGATAATCTCAGTCAAAGTTTTAATCAATTCATCATCAGCACAGTTGAGTGTAGCTTTTCCTAATTTGCTATTATTGATTTTGAGGACATACAGCATATGTTTGTGTTTCTTCAGTCGCTTTAAACTCTTTTTTAAGGCCATTTTCTCCGGTGTCACAGAAGCATTAGCAAAAATTCGGATTAAATATGTTCGTTCTGTATCTTAATAAATCATTTACACTTTGTGTAAGGTCGATTAATAAATAGCCGTGAGGTTTGCTAGTCACATCTTTATATATTCTCATAAGTTCTGATGAATTTTCGGGATAAATTTGCATTGCTAAATATTGAAACTGTAGCATATCTCTAGGATTTTTAAAAACATCTATGTATTTTGAATTCAATTAAATATCTCTTGTGTGTGATGATTTGTGAAATATGTTTTGTGTTACTACAATGACCGAAAAATTCCTATGGTGGGATCCCTTTGTGAAAAGTTCACAAACCGTTTTGTTGAAAACTCCCATCATAAAGTCATCCAGTACGATGATAGTTGGTTCGTTGAGAACATTTTCCAAGTTTTCTGGTATTCCATTGTTATATTCAATATGCGCAACATTATTTATATCAGGTTTCGCATTTTCTTCACCATAACGCCAAATTATTCGATCAATTTTCACATTAATCAAAAAATCCTTATTGTAAATAAGATTTTTCAAAAATATTGTTTTGTCTGACCTTGATGGTCCACTAATAACTATAGTAAATGGATGGTAAAACTGATAAAACATGGTCTTGTTAATTATAAACCAGGGAACAAACTAGGACTTCTTAGAATGGGTCATTTTATTATTATTTATTTATTTAATCTTCAGTAATGACTTTGATGGTGTTTGACTTTTTTTCAAGATAGTAGTGTGATCGCATACCGTCGTATGCATCCACTTTGAAGTAAGACAGAATTATGCTGAATTTGCATAGTTCTGTAGCAAAAAAGTAAAACAAAAATTTTGTCGCAATACGATGCCAGGCGCCCTAATTAAAATAATTGATAACGTTAGCATAAAATCACCTATAGATTTAAGTATAAATAATGCAACTCGCAAGTAAAGAAATTAATTGTTTGACTTCAATTCAATCAAGCGTTTTATTCGCTCATGAACATAAGGCGTGCAATCCGCCTAAACTCCAGATATTAGGGACCGTCTCTTGCCGAGTTCTATTGGCACTATACAAGACGGATAGATTTGGCGTTCTGCAGCCGAACAGATTGGGGACAAAACCGCAGTAGCACACTGCGATACAAATCAAATCAACTCTAACATTCACACTTTTGAACCTACGTCATTACAGTTGAGCTTACTTCCTTACATGGCGATCCCGCGACCGATCCTGCCGTCACAATAAATATCACCAAATTTTATTACCTGCAATCGTCCCCGCAATCGTACCCGCCTATATTGTTGAGCCGAACAAGCGTTTACAGTATGCCGTCGGAAGGTCCACAAAAAATCACAATAGAACAATACTTAAAAAGACAGCATGCCCGAAAAGAAGCACAATTAACTGAGATACCACCCCTAAGAAAAAGAGGAGGCAAACTAACCAAAAACCGAAAACGCCTCAACTTCCTTAAAAAGGCCGTTCAACACCCTATCCCGTGGCACTTCTCCTCCCAGTATTGGAGAGAGATCGATAATCTAGAGAGATGGTTCCAAGAAAGGAAGACCCACAAAAACCAATAGAATAACTCAAAAATTTTATTACAAAAAATTTTTTCTTCTCTCAGCAAACAAAAGGAAATTTTACATCAACACAATCCTACCAAGCTAAATACAAAATATTATTCCAAAAACAAAAATTCAAAAGCAATTTTATAAACAATGTTAGAAAAAGAAATGTAAAAAATAACAAAAATACATTAAAGTACAAATACATACATACATTCAAATATAAATACATATATTTTTAATGGAAAGAATAGATGAGATTAATATCTCTGTAGATAGAATAATTTCCAACCTTAGAAAGTTAGGAAGTAAAACATATAAAAAGGAAACAATCGAAAGCAAACTAGAAGAGTTAGAAAACTATAGAACTAGGATCCGTACCATATTAGAAGCTAAGACAATCGAAAGCAAACTAGAAGAGTTAGAAAACTATAGAACTAGGGTCCGTACCATATTAGAAGCTAAGACTAAACCTGAGCAACCAAACCTATTGAGTAAAATAGAAACATTAAAAAAAAAAATATAACACAGCAAAAGAACTGTTAGAAATCGAAGCTACCAAAGAATCACTAGAAGACATAAACCCCAGCAAAACAGACAATATAATAGAATCAAAAATGGATTTTAATTTAGAAATAGCTTCCAAATCCCTACCCACTTTCACTGGCAATTACAGAGATATCAATTGCTTCTTAAAAGTTGTTGAAATAATAAACAGAACCCGAAAAGAAAAAGCCAAACCACAATTAATAGAATACACCTTTTATTGCAAACTATCCTCAAACGTCCAAACCGCTCTTGCAAATGATATCCCAACAACACCACAACAACTAAAAAGTACACTTAAAAATAAATTTAAAGCAAATCAAATAATACCACAACTACACTCACTTTTAAATCAAACAACACAAAAAGGCACTATCACAGGTTTCAAAGACAAAATTCTGAACATAATAGCTGATCTAAATAACCTCCAAATTAAAGAACTAGGCCCCAACCCCACTAACGAACAAAAATCCGTAATTACCAGTATCAACGATACGTATGCATTAACCATATTCAAAAACGGTCTCGATGACTATATTAAACCCACTATCTTTGCGGCCCAACCAAAACCTTTTCGGAATCAATTAATATTGCGCTACAATACGAGAGTGCGACCAAAATAAATTCACAGGTAATGAAAATAAATTACCAAAAGAAAAATTTACACAATTGCTACAACAACAACAGAAACTCATACACTAACAGCAACAGAAATCAATATCATAATAACAATCCCAATAGAAACGACCAAGGATATAATAACCAAAACAGGAATTATAATAATAACAACAATTCTAATAGAACTAATAATGATAATCCCAATACCAATTACAATAACAACAATTTTAATAGAAACAATAACAACAATAGGAATTTCAACTATCGAAATCAAAATAAAACCAGATTTCAAAGAAACAACAACGAAAACAACCGCGTACACGCAATAGAAGACCAGGGAAACGGATTTCACCCGGATTCCTTGACGATGCCCCTGAATTCGGGACAAAACACTTAAACCAAGCATCCGCCGATACACAAAACAAACCAACTCCCATATCTTATCCCTCTCAAAACTGTCAAACTACATATTACTAGATATTAAAAATGCAACAAAAACAGAACTATCATTTCTATTAGACACAGGAGCAGACATCAGCCTCTGCAAAGCACACCTTCTTGAAAATTACCCACTAAACAACGCACAAAGTATCAACTTAACAGGAATAACCAGCGAACATATAGAAACATTAGGACACACCTGAATATAAATGTAGGAAACGGAATCATTCAACATAAAATGCAATTAGTAGACCAGAACTTCCCGATAAAAACCGATGGAATCATAGGAAGAGATTTCCTACACAAATATGCTTGCAATATAAATTATGAAAATTTCTCTCTTACAGTTAATACACACGACGACCAAATTCAACTCCCCATATATGATAAAATACTTAATAAAAACAACATACTTCTTCCCCCAAGATGCGAAATTATAGTCCCCATAGATATCAAAATAGACAGCGATGGTTTAGTATTAAATAGAGAAATAGAAAAAGGAATATTTTTAGCCAATTCAATAATACCAAAAAACGGACAAAAACACATTAAAATATTAAATACACTAGATAAAGAAGTCACAATAGAACACCTACATATCAACACCGAACCACTCCATACCTACCAATTTATACAAAACACCAATATACACACTCAATATTATGAACAACGATTCCAAAAAATATTACAATCCATAAAATTAGACACCGTCAACAACTCTCAAAAACAAGAACTCATAAAAATTTTCAAAAAATTTCAAACAGTATTCCACCTAGAAAATGAACCACTCACAGCAAATAATTTTTATACACAAAATATACAAACAAACGACAATACACCAGTATACATAAAAAACTATAAATTACCCCACACACAAACTGACACCATACACACTCAGGTAAAAGAATTAATACAACAAAACATTATAGAACCCTCAATTAGTTCCTATAACTCACCACTTTTACTAGTACCCAAAAAAAATCAGACAGACATAAAGAAATGGCGACTAGTAGTTGACTACAGAAAATTAAACGAAAAAATAGTAAACGACAAATTCCCCCTTACAAGATTAGAAGACATCTTAGATAGACTAGGACGAGCAAAATATTTGTCCACTTTGGACATGACAAACTCATTTCATCAAATAAAACTTAACAAAAACTCGCGACCTTTAATCGCCTTTTCAACACCAAACGGACATTATCAATACACGAGACTTCCATTTGGATTAAAAATTTCGTGCAACAGTTTCCAAAGAATGTTAACTATAGCTTTATCAGGACTAGACACCAAAGCATTTTTATACGTAGACGACATAATAATACACGGATGTAGTTTCGAACATCACAACAGAAATTTAACAAAAGTACTAGAACGACTTAACAAATACAACCTAAAACTAAATCCATCCAAATGCAACTTCCTACAACCAGAAGTAACCTATTTAGGACACCTAAAATACAGACGAAGTAAGAAGATTTGTAGCATTTTGTAACTATTACAGGAAATTCATAAAAGACTTTGCTAACATAGCACAACCACTTAACGATCTCCTCAAAAAAGGAAAAGACTTCGACTGGACAAACCAATGTAATCAGGCATTCCTAGAACTCAAAAATAAACTAATATCCCCACCCATATTACAATATCCAAACTTCGATAAACCCTTCATTTTAACAACTGATGCATCAAATTATGCCTTAGGAGCAGTACTATCACAAGGAGAAACAGGTCAAGACTTACCCGTCGCATACGCAAGCAAATCCCTAAACAAACACGAAAAAAACAAACCAATAATAGAAAAAGAATTACTCGCAATCCACTTTGGAATAACGCATTTCAGACCCTACTTATTCGGTAATGATCACAGACCATTAGTAGCACTATTCTCTCACAAAAACCCCACCTCAAAATTAACCAGAATAAGAATAGAATTATCGGACTACGATTTCAACATAATTTACAAAAAAGGTTCAAACAACACTAACGCTGACGCCTTATCAAGAATAAATATAAATTCTGAGACATTAAAAGAAATGATTCCAACATCCAAAGAAAAAGACCAAGAACGGATAAAAAGGACACTAGTAATAACCAGAAGCAAATCGGGAAAAGAAAACTCAAATGAACAACTAAATATGTGGGAATGCACATCAATAAATGATATTAAGAACACAAGAAAAGTAGAATTCAAATTCAAAAGCGGTATAAAAGATGTGTTAATTGAAAATGTAAAAGAATTAAACTGCACACGTGTGAGATGCAATGAATATCCAGACCATTTCGATGCGCTCTTGGAAAAATTGACATTAAAACTGAACAAGTTAAGTTTCTTAGACTATGCATTAAGTCTACACAATGATATATTTAAATACATATCCAAAGAGATATTAAAGGAACCGCATAAGTATACTATTATACAAAGAAAGAGAAAGAATATACGATGATGAAGAAAAGTGCAAATTAATAGTAGAATACCACACTTGCCCACACTCAGGACATTTCGGAATAAGAAAAACATTCCAAAAATTAAGCTAAAAATACATCTGGCGCAATATGTTCAAGATGATAAAAAATTATATAAAACAATGCCACATTTGCCAAACAAGCAAACAAACCAAACACACAAAAGAACCTCTCACAATAACAGATACACCGTCCACATCTTTTGAAACACTAAGTATAGACACAGTAGGACCAATAAAACCTTCACATAGTTTCCGATATATATAAACAATCCAATGCGAATTAACAAAGTATATAATCGCACATCCTATTGTAGATAAAAGCGCAAAATCAATTGCCAAAATTCTAATAGAAGAGGTAATACTTAAATACGGCCAATTTAAAACATTAAAATCTGGCAGAGGAACAGAGTTCAATAATGAACTAGTAAAAGAAATTTGTCTGTTACTTAATATCGAACAAAAGTTCTCAACCCCCTACCACCACGAAACCTTAGGCACAGTTGAAAGAAACCACAGAGTTCTTAACGAATACTTTTTAGCCTTTACAACAAAAAACGATTGCGATAAATGGATACCATACTACACTTTCGCATATAACACTACCCCCCACGTACAAACACAATATACACCTTTCGAACTAATATATGGAAAATTGTCATACATGCCCAACGAAAAGATACTAAATTCAAATCCTACATACAACCCAGAAAACTACATAGATGAGCTAAAAACAAAATTAAAATATTCCTTAGAAAAGGCTAAAAGATTTTTACAAAAATAAAAGCAGCAAGACTATCAAAAGAACATTACACTAAACCAACCGATATAAACATAGGAGATCAAATCTTATTAAAGAAACACAACCGGAAAAGATTAGATAAACCCTATGAAGGACCCTATGAAGTAATAGATATCAAAGAACCCAATGTCACAATACAAATAAAAGATAAGCCAAAAACTATACATAAAAATTTAATTAAGAGATACAATACAGTAGATGTAAACTAAATTTATTTAAGAAAAATTGTAACCCAAATCTAATTAAAACTAGAAACACAAAAATTATAAAAATTCAACCAAACATAATTAAAACTAAGCATACAAAGCTGTAAATAAACACTATATACTTAAGAATTTACTTAAATTAAATGAAAAAACAAAAATTACCGTTTAAAAATTCTCTTCCCTAACAGAAAATTGTTAACGTCTATAAAAACATTAACAATTTTCTCTCTAAAACGGTAAGGGTGTAGTGTGATCGCATACCGTCGTATGCATCCACTTTGAAGTGCGGCAGAATTATGCTGTAGCAAAAAAAGTAAAACAAAAATTTTGTCGCAGTACGATACCAGGCGCCCTAATTAAAATAATTGATAACGTTAGCATAAAATCATCTATAGATTTAAGTATGAATAATGCACCTGGCAAATAAAGAAATTAATTGTTTGACAGCAATTCAATCAAGCGTTTTATTCGCTCATGAACATAAGGCGTGCAATCCGCCTAAACTCCAGAAATTAGGGACCGTCTCTTGCCGAGTTCTATTGGCACTATACGAGACGGATAGACTTGGCGTTCTACAGCCGAGCAGATTAGGGACAAAACCGCAGTAGCACACTGCGATACAAATCAAATCAAATCTAACATTCACACATTTGATCCTAAATCATTACATTTGAGTATACTTCTTTATAATAGATAAAAATTTATATAAATCGTTGAGAAAAAAACTAAATTTAAAATCATTTCGATGGTGCGGACACTTAGTAAAATAATTAGGTGGTGTTCTCAAAGATGCTCATAATTATTCAAGGGAGGTAGTATGTCACCAGGCAGGAATAGATTTTGCGCCATCCCACCATTTTAAACCATGAAAAAATTTAGCACAAAAATGATTTTGATCTTTAGTCTTCTTATTTATTCCTTTTCACCGAACGGCGGTGTAAATAAAAAGTAGTTAGCTACAACAGAACATGCACTCATATATGCTAGGTCTTTAATAAAAATTAGTTTCTGACTTCCATGACAATACCAATCAATAAGAGTGAACATACTTTTGGTTATGCTGAACATAATTTGATGAGTTACTGATAAATACTGAGTTGATATTATATAATCTTTGAGTTTATATTTTAAAAGAACTCAAATCACTTTTAGCACTAGTAGCGTCGTCTCAACAAATGGATCACATATTGCCAAATGCTCAGAAAACTCCTCGTTTACCAAAAAGAATTTAAGACCATCAATGAATATTTGGGTTGGATTATTTCATCAGTTAAAAAACTGAAATCAAATGTGGTTTTTCACCTTCAAGGAACTTTAGACTATTTTTATGGCTGCAAGATAATAAATGTAATTATATTGGTTTCACCGGTGATCAATGGATTCATTTAATGGCGTAATGGGTAAAACGAATACGTACAACTAAGATTAGATCAAATAGACTTTATAGAACCTGAGAGCATTCTAGATCATCCAACTCTAGACAACATTGTGTGCAATTTTAAATATAAGCGAGATGGACAATGTCTTTTGATTATCAATCAAAAAGGACAAAGAATAAAACATGATGCTGAAACGTGAAGATTTTGGTTGCAACTGATGTATTTTCCAAATATGCTTTCGCGCTTAATTCAGTTAATTCTGATCTAACTGAAATGTGGTCAGTGTCTTATATAATAAATTATTATGCTAGCTTAAGCAAAATAGTAGTTTTAAACTAGTTTAATACTAAAGTTACATTTAGTGTGGCTTATAACTATGGTGAGTTATCTTAACTAGGTTATAGCTAGATTTACATTATGTGGAAATATATGAGAATGCAAACTTAGCATCAATGATTAATAAGCGGGTAAAATTCGATGAATCGATAATGCTACCGATCAAACTCATAATTCATGGGTTAATAAAACTCAATTAATTCGATAAATTTGCTATTTCCATTATTATTATTATTTAAATCTATATAAAATAGAAAACTAAAAGATTTTGATTGAGTGTTAATAATTATTCTAGTACAGCTGCATATGATTAAGAAATTGAGCTATGCAGGTTTCTCCTTATAGGAAATAAGAAATAAATAAACAAATTCAATCAGTTACATTAATAAAAAACAAAATAATTTATTATATACTCACCAAGAAAAGTATACTGTTCATCACACTCTTCGTTACGCATATGTTTAACATAATACGAGACTGCGCATGCTTCATGAATTTTCCTCGTCCTCTCACCCTATTAAGAACTTCTATGGGCTTAAGTACAGCCTCTATATCAGTATATATGATTATTGGCGAAGACTTCTTCTCCATATTTTTAAACTTGGTTACTGTTCGCGTTGATGGAAATACACTTTTCAATTTCGTGCAACCTTCCTTTTGGCACAAATCACAAAATTGATCTGAAGACCGGCTTCGCGTGTATTGTGTGCTTACCAACCTCTGCATGTTGGTAATAAGACAATAATGATATTGCTTAGTCGTTTCGTTATATACAGTTAGCATTTTCATATGCAAATTTCTTGGTTCCTTTGTCGTCCTTGCTGGACCAACCACTTTTCATGTACCCTTAGAACGTACCAATTTATATGTATACTGAAGTTTTTGCTATTCTTCTCAAACCGATTGATGTCGTAGCTGGTTATCAGAGATTTCAATGTACAGAAGTCCATCCGAATGTTTCCAAATTTAGTGGCAGTCTCGCGAATACTCCCATTTTATAATACTCGTGTGAGCCAATCTGCGTAATTCTTCTTCCAACGGTTTGTCAAACTTGTAAGCGACAGCCACTAATATGCACCATTTAAAACAGTAGACATTAGCATTTCTTACATTAATTGTACCCTTTTTAGTGTATATACTAATTGGCAATGGTACATGTGAGCTCACAGGAATGAACTTCAATTTGCAAATAGTTAATTCGCAGAATTTAAATTCCGTTATCGCCCAACCACCATTTCATTTCTAGTATTCTTCAGCTGCTTTTTTAAGCTCGACAAAACGCTCGCAAATCTTATCGTCAACTTCATTGTTTTCTCTTGCAACAACGAATTCCGTTAAGAAGTGTTTTATTTTTATCATCATTTCTGTTTTCAAGCCTTTCACGTTATCTTCAAAACGCCTCAAATTAAACTTTATAGAGTGTCACGGGCCTAGCTCAGCTTTCGGTAGAGCAGTTAATTTATTGACCTGGCATGCTGGGTCGCATGACAATGAAAAAAAACTAAAAAAGGGAAAATGCAAATGAAAAGAGATTTGATCCTGGAAAAAAGGTGCAAGTCCCTTTATGAGGTCTGTTGTCCGCACTGTACGTTGGTCCTGTTTTAGCCCGTCCGTCACTGTTCCCAGTCCCTGTACCAGCACCCGTGTGTACACAGCTTCGTACCCCCGCTACGCTTTAGTTAACCTTTACGAATACCTGGCTGTTGAGTGATAAAACGCCAGCTAAACGCGTAAAGCCTTCTTACTCCAGTCACTGAGGTTTCACAAAAGCAGATGTGGGCACAATACCTGCAATCTTGTCATCCATACTGCCGACGGTCGATGTTGTCCTAGTTGAATTGCTACCGCCCGTTAGACGCTCGGCTTCGGAAGTCAGTTTAGGTGAAGGAACCACAACTTTGGTAGAACTGTTCATCTCATTTATGTTGGAATATCAAACGCTGCCGCTACTGTTGGTGATTGTGTTGCAGCTAGAATTGTGATCACTGTGGCAAGTTAAAGCAGTGTTTGGTGCTGTAGCGTTTGGGTTTCCGTTGTTATCAATATCTGGATTCCCATTAAAACTTGCTAAACTTGTTGATAATACCGTGGAACCCATTACACTGTGGCCGTTATTGCTGCAATCATTGGCATTATGATGACGTTGAGAATTCTCAGTGCCAACCGGCGGCAACGTTAGAGAATGATAATGACTACGGTTTCTGCTGTGGCAATCTGATTCTTCTTTTCTAACTCTGGATCTGAATCCGTCATCACACTGGAAATGGCTTGGACTGCTGTTGTTAATGCACGTCGCGTGGGAATCTCCGATGGGTTAATATTAATATGTGAGGGTCCTGCTGATTTTTCTCGCTTTGCCCAGCCGTAGCTGAAGCAACAGACTCACCTTCTAAAGTCGGCATATTTTTTTTTTTTTTCAGAATCACGGAAGCGCAAAAGGCATTTGATAATTTCCACTCAACGTCCCGAAACTACAATCCCACTGTTATATCTTAGCCGAATTTTGACCAATCCTTGTAAAATTTGTATCTCTACCCTTTCGTTTACAGATTAATTTAAATTGTTTACAACAAAAAAAACAGATTTTTAAAATCGCATTTACATTTATTTAATCAACATTGTAACTCCTAGTTTTACTTCCTTTTTTTCTTTTTTTTGTTTACACTTTATTTAAGTTAATTAATTTCTTCGTCAGATACGATTTATTTTATAAAAAAAAGGAAAACGCGCAGACAAGATTTGCAGACAAAAAAACACGTGTAAAGAACGCTACAGTTCACAACATTCAAATTTTAGGTTTTTTTTCTTGGTGTAAATGTTTTTATAACGCAGTAGTCGCAGACATCCGTTCTTTAGATATTAATAAGCTATTTTCCATTTTTTCCGTTTACAAGCAATATTTGTTATTCTTAGTGATTAATTCATGTGCAATGCGTCCGTTTATCTTCAATTTTTAAAAAACTGTCTTTCTTCTTCAGAGGTTTGTTCCAGAAGCACTCAAAAAACGAAAAACACCACCGCTGAACTTTCATAGCCAAAAGGCTCTCTCTCTGCTCTCTTCTGCATACCTAACCGCAAGCCGCTATTGTCCAAAGATCACGCGATGTCGCCTATCATGACATTTCGTGGTTAGATCAGACGGACAGATCCCCTACCCCAGCTCGGACTATAGTATGCTATATTATCCTACCGCTATAATACCCTACACTAGTACTATGCTGTACACTAGTATTATGCTATGCTACACTATATTATCTTATATTATATTACCCTAGCACTATAATACCCTGGTCTATATTATGCTATATTATATTATCCTACACTAGTAATATACTACCCTATTCTATATTATATTGTATTATCCTACACTAGTAATATACTACCCTATACTATATTATATTATATTATATTATCCTACACTAGTAATATACTACCCTATACTATATTATATTATATTATCCTACACTAGTAATATACTACCCTATACTACATTATATTATATTATTCTACACTAGTCTAGCACTATAATCCTTCCTCTCGAATAAAGGCAGGCCGTTATTACGGTCACGTTTACGCTGTTGCGATGGGGTCGTGGCTAGTTCAGACCTACTGAAACTCCTACCTTACATCGTTCGCGGACGTTGCAAGAGCCAAATTCATCTAATTTGGTTTAAGTTTGCTCGTGTATATGTGTGCGGATATCATCTAAAATCGATCTAAAAACATTGATATCTCATACCTCGAGTTGCTGAAAATATGTATTGAGACACACTTTCCGATATCGATGGAGATGTGATGAATACATTTTCTTTTAAGAGTACAGCTGACTTCCCTTTGGGCTTGTTGGCCCTCAAATGATTTTTGTATTTTGTCTGCATCATAAAAACTTGGCAGGGCTCGCAATGTACTTCATTGGTAGGAACTGTCCCCTTGGCCTAGCTTGAAAAACTCCTTTACGCTTAGCGGTGTTGCTTGTAGACGGTCCGCCATTCATAATGGACATAATAGGCTGGTTTGCTTTAAATGCAGCCTGCTTAAACACAAATCGTGTTCAGTTAGAATCACACAATCAGTCTGAGGTTCCATCTTTAATTTTCCGCCGAATTGAAGGCGTTTTTCACGTCTAGTCTAACGACGGCGCAATACTTTTTATCATCGCCGCTCCATCATTCTTCGGCTATAGTGTTTGGGGCAAGCGCCACGATATGGTTTATGGCAACTATCGTAGATCTCTGTTGGTTACCCGAGAGAGCACGTCTTTCTTCGGCCACGATTATCAGGCGTTCGTTTACGATCCTCTCCAATACCTTGCCCACTATGTCTATTAGGCAGGTGGGTCGGAATGACGATGGGTCGTCCGATAGCTTATTAGCCTTCGAAATAAGAACCAACCTTTCGACCTTCCATTCGTCTGGGAATATCCTTTCTTCGAGACACTTTTGCAGCATTGTCATGAAGACGTCTGGCCTCCTTTT
The DNA here is from genome assembly GCF_014805625.2 of Glossina fuscipes. Lineage (NCBI taxonomy): Eukaryota > Metazoa > Arthropoda > Insecta > Diptera > Glossinidae > Glossina > Glossina fuscipes. Next base: position 476,017 of record NW_023998581.1, on the reverse strand, counting down.
TATCGCTACCTTTAAGGGCTTGTTTGGGACTCCGTCTGCGCCAGACATGGCTTTTTGTCCCCAATCCTTTTGCAGGCGCTCAAAAGCTCGTCGGCATTAATTGCTTGTAATGCTTCATCTTCTTCGCCGTAGAAGTCTGCCAACACGCACGGCGGCATCTGCGGAAAAATTGTTACTACTATTCGCCGGACCGAACACTTGACTTGCGGCCTTCTCTGTCCTTTGACCCTCTTCAGAACGACTAGTGCAGCTTTTCGCATCGGAAGCATTTCGCGCAGCTTTCCGTCTGCTAATAGTTTAGCGGCTTCTTCCTGCTGTAGGCTTATGAGTGCCGCCTGTGTTCCACTGTATACGTTCCTTAAATTTACTACTTCCGCGGTTGTCACCCCGTATTAGGACTTAAGTGCGTTGCATATGACCTTCCTGGTGGTCAATTCGTCGATGTCTTTGCACTCGACCGTTTTGCGTTGCCTCAGACACCCGACTTCTACGTGTGTGTTTATGAGTGTGCAGTGATGTGCTCGGAGCGGCCTAGCATATAGCCGTCGCTTGCCCATGTACATGCTACAACCCGGAAAAGACGAAAAATTGTGAAGAGCAAAAAAAAGTCCTTTTCCTGCGAGCCGTTTCCCCATATTTATACTACTAATAATAGTATTGATGATAATAATAATAGCAATGACAATAATAGTAACATTGACGATAATAATAATAATAATAATACTTACGACAACCACAATTGAAAACCAATCTGCCGGCCAAAATACGAGCACATATGGATTACAGCGATACAGGACCAATTTGCTACACCTAGCTGTTACACACACCACAAAGTGCAACCTCAGAATTATACATAGAAACTTATTTATTACCAAAAAAATTAGATCAAATGACTCATCAGATTATCGGCCGATTACGTTTTTGTCAGTATTGTACAAATTGCTCACAAAAATAAATGGAAACACTTCGTATGCTAACTACATGACGCAGTAACGGTAAGGAAACAAGTAACCGAATTGCAACCCGACGAGGAATATTTCAGATCGATACATTGAGTCTACTGTAATTCTGCTTAGGATTAAACATCCTCAATAGACAGCTAAATAAAAGAAGAATGAGGTGGAATACCGACTAAAACGTAGGGATATCGACATTTGCGTCAACCACCTAATATACAATATAAAGCTATATTCTCCCAACAAAGACAAGCTACATAGAGTAATAACAATAATCTATCATTTCAGCGAAGGAATTAGAATTCATCAGATTTAGACAAATCTGTGAAAATGAAGGCTCACTTTCTTCCGGCCTTGGTGATGTAGTAACAACAACAACAAAGATAACCGCGCACGAGTGTTGGCAGCGTAATGCGAATGCACTTAAGTACAGATCTGTTGAATACGCGTACCATCGCATACACTTGTTCATAGTGAAGGCTTACGCATACTCGTCATACAAATTTCAGCAAATGTGCTCATTTAAGCTTTTTACTTTCTCTTTTGGTCTTTGATATCATTTGTTTCTATCGGATGCCTTGGACTCATATTTAATAGTTTTTGGCGCGCAAATGTTGATATTGAATTCTCCTATCTTATATATAATGTTTAGGTTTTGTCTTACATATATAATGAGAGTGTTTTGAGGCTACTTTACATCTGTTAGATTAGACTTCTTAAGCTTTAAAAAAAGTTTTCCGCCTTCTTGTTGTAGCTTCAGTTTGCAAAACAATTTTTTGGATTTTGCAAATCATGATCTGCGAGATGATAAAAATAACTATGTTTTTAATCGATAATATATGTAAGGTTACCAAGGATTCTCCATGAAGCGTTGGACTCTTCAAGCGAGTCATATGGAAGAACAAGCTCAAATTTCGCGAAGAAAATTTTGTTTTCTTACTAAGTCCCTTGACTTGTTATATATGAAGCGACGCAAGTGTAGTTCAAACCACTTATAGCCGTTGCGTTAGAGGGAAATTTGAAAGGTCACTACGGCGTCTTATAGTTCCAGCATTCTCTAAGGGAATTGGCCTGTTATATTGTAAGACTTGTGTCGAAGTAAAGTACAACTACCTTCTTTTAGACTTTATTTTTTATTTTGTTAATCATTTCTTTATATACATTATTATTAATAACTATTTTACGTTATCTTGAAATTTCTCTCTTTTTTAGCTTACTATTATATTTATTTAAATAACATTAAGACTTAATAGTACGGTTTTTCAAGTAAAGTTTTTGGGGAATTTTCCATGTTTTGCTTTTAAATGAATTTTTTAAATTATTAATTTTTTCTTTGGCCTTGTTTATCAATATATATTATTGTTGAAGTAGGACTATACGACGCATTCTCAACTAAGTATTGCTTTGCGCAAACTTACTTAAAGTTTCTTTTAATCAACATGTTTCTGTGCCTTCTTCCGTGTTTCTAATAAATCTTACAATAAGTGATTATTTTTTACTTTTTAGCAAGAAAAACTTTTTCTTTCTCCTTTACATACATATGTATATATATATTTAACTCTAACTGTATGCATGTAAGTAAAAATTTTATTTTTTTTTATTTTTGATACGTATCCCAGTGATATTATTGAATTATTTTTAGCAAATGATTATGGCCTTATCATATGTGTGGAGATATATTGTAATATCTTATAATGCCAAAAAAAAAGGAACTAGACAATTAAATAAATCAAAGATGAAACATGCATTTACACATTTTTGCTTTTGTTTTTATTGTGACAGAAAAAAGCCGTAAAATTTTTGCGGCACTTCAGAGTGCTTTCATCCTACGAACGTTTCCTTTCATAGGCCTTTGAATAAAGAGTGTCATATTATGTATAATGTTTATTACTCTTACTTTTCTTACAAATCACGCGTTTGGGCTGCATTTATGGAATGAATAGCAACAACATTGCTAACGCAGGTGTTTCTTAATACGCTTTGCATCATCTTTGTTGCAATTGCTTACTAGACATAAATAATATATAGTTGTAGTACACTATAGTGGTCAGACAGAAGTACGTGGATAGACATACTAAATAATTTATTCGTTGCGTCTTTGAGGCAGAATTACGATTTGAATCCTCTAAACCTGAAATAAAAAAATAGTTTTCGTGAATTGTTACATTTACAAAATAAAGAAAATAAAAGCCGCATAGTCAAGCACCATCGACCATTTAGCACCACTTTGACTTCCCAAATTGACGAAACGTGAAATGACGCAATTCGAACTTGCCAAGGAGCTTATTGCTGAGCTACTTCTCTCATAATGTATCAGAAATAATACTTTGTTGCAACATGGAGACCTACTTTTCTTTATGCATGAAATCCTGCTTTTTCATGACAGTCCTTATGGGTGCTGGCATACTAGAGGTAGTGATTTAAAGTAGTAGTAGAGTGAGTGATTTAAACTTACCACGATATATATGCGTATAAATTTTAAAATCTTTTTATTACTTAGTTAAATTATTGCATACTAATTCTTTTCTTTTCTGTCACGTTAAATAGTTTCGTTCTTTCTTTTGTAAATACAAATATATTTATTGTACACAATCCCTCACTCATACATACGCCAGAGACAACTAAATAACAAAATGGTCCAATATTTATTCAAAAATCAAACTATTATTACGAATTTGTTGTGTTTCGTTACCAATAACCGTAGTAATGCAGTTAATTAGCAGCTATTCGACAGCTTGCTCTTTCATTCCCATTATTTGTATGGACGAAAGTGCTGTTAATAATTTCTATCTAGGTTCAAACAAACAATTATTATTTGTTTTCTTTTCATCATTCATTTCATTTTGAATATTTCTAAATTTCATGTTCGCCAAGTGCGTTAAAAACTAAAGTACACATTTTTTTATCAGGAAATATGGAGAAGTTTTTTTGTTATTAAAAAAAGGCATTCATTTAATTTTCTTATTATTACCATATTATGTTATATTAATGTAAATTAAGAAAAAATTCTTCGTTTTACGAAAAAATTGAGACAGTGAATAAAACGATTACAAAGTCAAAAAAAGAGTAATCTGTCTGCTGTGAAATTATGGGATTTGAGAACAGATTTACCACATTCCATGCTCCTCGTCAACGCCTAGATTCACGCACATTAAATAATTTAATTTAAATTTAAGTTTTTAGTAAATTTTTCCTGCAAATTTTTGATAAATAGATTTAGTTAACACATCGGCTATGATAGTATTTATATAGCAACGTATGCAATATATTTTAGTTATATCAAATCACTTTTGTAAACACCTCTTATGATGTAATCATCGATGTGTTTACTTCTCTTGTGAAACATAAATCTTTTAACTAAATGCGTGGCATGTAAATTATTTCGGTTTATGATTACAGCATTTGGCCAATGTAATTGGACATCTACCAGCTGCGTCGAACTCGAAGCATCGGTAGGTTGCTTTTTATTCCCCCAAGGAAATTTTAAACAGTTAATTGAATTAGGACTCCTCAGTGTTCTCTTTGATACAGTCATACGCTCACGGTATGGATCATTCTTCTTGGTGCATATCGCCAAACATGTTGTTATAAAAGTCGCTTTTCTAAGATACAGAAGGAGTATTTATTTACAATTATATTCCTTAAATGTAGGATTATTCACAATTTATTTTTGTCAATACTATCTACTGCTCAGCTTATATATTATTTTCCTACTAACTTTTCCTTCCACAAATATTCTACTTATATACATTTTTACCATCATATTAATGGTACCCAATTTTATAGTTTTATTTTTAATTCGTTAACCTGCTTTTCTGATACTCGTTTTCTTCGGCCGGCAGCTGCATGCTACGAATGTGCATTTAGTTTTTTCCTCTTTAGGGATTTTATTACTTAGCTGGAATGAACAGGATATTGGATTTCCGTAACAATATGAACAAGCCAGTCCGTAATTGATATAATTTCTTCTCAAATTTTTCCCAATTGTTATCAATGATTACTTAATATTTTCTAAAGGTGTTACAACGGCAGTTTATCGTTCTATATTCTAGTAATAAATCACTAATATATGATTCCGTTGAGAAACTGTTATTTGCCGAAGTTCACCATTTCGGTCTGCTTCCATGCTTAAGAAATCGTCTGCTATATGAACATCTTCTGATATTTGAGATTTCATGGTATCTATATCTCTCAAGACAGAACTCGACATGAATAAATGATCTGCATACACTGAAATAATATTCCCATACTGATGTTAATTGTATACGCATGGTTTGGCTTGCTATGTTGCTTCGTGACTAAGTCGTTCATTGCTTTAGTGAGTATGGATTACAACAAGAAAGGCCAGTTGCATAAATCAAAATCCATCCTTACTTTATACGGATAAACTTTTGACTTTTTTTTTCATAATTGTTTTCTTTTGCTTTAACAGTTTAACATTTTTAGGTAAGAAAAAAATTATACGAAGAATTTTGCCAATCGATGTTCTGCTATCTCATGTCATGCGACATTGCCTTTCATTGCAAACGGTGGTAAATACAGACCGCCAGAAACTGCCTACAGCTATATACGCGGACGTTGCAGAGTACAAATAAGTAATTTGATTTACCCGTATTTGTAGTATTTAAGGCATTTTCCTTACCGCACAGCTTCAATCCTAAGATTTTTTTAGGTTTATAACTTTCTTATGCTTTGACACGAAAACTTGTGCACTGCGTCATGGTTTGATTCCTCCATCAGAATTCTGCCTCCTTTCACCTTCTTCACATGGCATTTCAGCTGGGTAACTCGTTCCTAGGTCACAAGTAAATTTTTAAAGGACTTGGGCAGGCTTTTAGAAAAAATAATTCCAAACAACTCTTGACATTTGTTCTATCGCATCTGTAAAACTTGCAAAGTGTTGATGTATATTGTCTTCTTCAAACATTTTTAGGTCCAATAAGTTCTTGAAAAGCGAAACTTTCTTTACGGAATATTTGCGAAGGCGAATCTTTAGCAATTTAGTCTGCGAACCTCTTGACGTAGGATATTTCTTTAACTTCAGTGTCTTATTCAGGAATTTCTATATTTGACTTGCGTTATTTTCTGTAGTCTCAGGGGTTATGTTTTCACCGTTTATCGTTGTTCAAAGATCTTGGTGAGTAAGAACCACCTGCGGACTTTTTATTTGCTTATTTTCCTTTAAGAACTTTTATTTTTACAAATAAAAGAAGTTCGCGTGGACCCGTGTGCAGATAATCTATTGTAAATTTGAAGAAAATTCTGCGAGTTACTTTTAATGTGCTTTGTATCATACATAGAAGGGAAAAATTTGAGACAGTTAGTAAACCGATTAGAAAGATAACATATATGAAAACTATATTCGGTCGTGACCGAATGTAGTTTTAGAGCCATCATCGTTATCTCACAGGAGTCTAAGGAAAGAAACAGATCTAAATTTTCCTATTCTATAACATCGCGTGGTTGCTGCTAATTTTTTCCTTTTTTCAAAATAAAATTAGAAATTTGTATGGTGGATTAGAAAGTACCTCTGTGTCTGCTCTTTCGCTTTTTTGTCTCAATGGCAATGTCCACTTGTGTTCTTCATCATTACAATCAATTTTAAAGGCGAGAATGAGAACGTGGATTAACCTTTCTTATTTTTTCTGTCTCTCTTCATCGAAATTTTCTTATTTTTATAAATAAATTTTTAAATCTCTTTTCATGCTGTCTTTCATCTGGTGATTGGAATTTCCATTTTACCAATTGTTTTTTTAAATCCATAAGTTGCCAAGACATTATAAAATTTAAATATTTTCATTTCTTAGGATATATATTCTTTATTTAATAGTTTTAATTATATTGTAATTTGCTTAGATAAATAAAAAATTGTGAAGTATAATTCTGGAATAGTCGCCGTGTAGAATAACTTTTGTATGACATGGAAAATTGGACAAAATAAGTCAAATTTTTGTGTAAGCAAATAAAATTATGTATAAAATATATATAAAAAAATAACAAATTAGAAAAATATAAAAATAATAAACCACATCATTTTTTTTACTAATAAAAAATTTCTTCATATTTCTTGGCATGAAAATTCTCATTGAAATTTGTTAAAACATTTGGCAAACGTAGAAATTAGAACCCTTCAATTCTTCAAAGTAAGCGGAAGAAAGACGAAGAAAGACTTTGCGCTGAACAATCAATTCATGACTATTTAATAAGACGGAAAACGGTTTTCCTTCTGTTCGAAAACTGAAAAGAAGTATTTTTCGCTAAATTATCATTCAATAAAAATTCGAAAATATACTCAAGTTACTAAATTTTTTGTCGAAGCAAGGTAGTTGCATTTTTCTTCGCGTGTGTATCGCACTTTTGCATTTTGTTAAATAACTCGAATTAAAACGTTCTTTCGGACGGATTTGTAGCTGATCTTTTCTTTCTTTCTTATTATAAAGAAATATACTAAGAAGTTTAATTCAAGAAGTTACTTGAACGGAACCAACAATATTAGCAAGAACGTGAAATCATATTGTTACCGAATATTGCGCTAAAAAGGTTGCTTTTGCAATGTTTAAGAACTTTGGTGAAGAACTAAACATATTAGAGCCTAAGTATTGTGTTGAAAAGAACACAAAAGAAAATTAGGGCTATTGGCATTAATCAAACTGAAAGTGATTTTAAAAATATATCTTTGGAACATTTAGAAAAAACGCTCTACAGGAAAACCATGTTTGCGAAAGCTCTAGAAAAAATCAGTACAATCATTTTAGTCGGCCATTATCTAATCGGCCAATACTTAATCGGTCAATAGAATAGCAAAGCAATTTCAGCTGTAATATAGCAAATGCCAAAATGCAATGTGCGCAGTAGAATAATATGAAAATAACCATAAAGTAGGTATTAGGAAACCAATTTTTGCGAATATTATGGAGAAAACGACCGATTGCTTTATCACGTCGCAACAACCACGTTACAACAAGCATTACCGGAGCTTCCTAGACTTTACGTTATGATTCTTGCTGTACTAACTTCGAAATTCTTTGCCCGGAAATACACCGATTTAGAGTACACTAATCGAAAAATTAAAAAAATTGCCTGGGCTAGCATTAATAAATAATTTTAATATTTGATTTACTAATTTAATCGTTTATTTCTGGAATATAAACGTTATAAAAATATAATATGAACGGACGTTAATGATAGCAGAAAAACAAAAAGTCCCTAACAAACGCCTGTTTTGAACTTTAAATGAAATATAGGACCATCTTGTCATTTAGTTGCCACTGCACAAACAACTGCAGATCTTGCTTGCTCAGTATCACATCAAGTGCTTGTTGCTTGGCATTCATTTACATATACGCATGTGCTTTCCCTATACAGGAACAAATGCACGTATAAATATACTGATGTATTATAAATGCATGGGGGATTAATATATAAGACACAGGCGTCTCATGCTTAACACGGATAATCAATACCGTGCTTTATCGAAACCATGTTATACGAGACATTTTAAGTTTTTTAAATTAAACTAAAATATGATGATTTACAACAAATGTGCACCATGTTATATTGAAACCTTATTTGTGTTGCATCGAAACGTTGCAATACGTACCGTGCTGTATCGAAACCAAATTTTAAATCGTAAGATTTTATTTTTTAGGTTTCGTTTCAAAAATACAAACAAAATAAAAATATGAAATTGAAATATTAAAAACAAAATGTGGCGATCACAAAATTAATTTTCATCCAGGTAATCTATACATATATTTTATTATTATGGTCTGTCGTGGTGTTTTTCTTCTTTTTTGTAATATGTCCATTCTTTTCCCATGTTACTGTACTGTTTACAGAATATAATTTTAAGAATTCTATTCGAAGTGAATAATGGGTTGCAATTAAATTCCCAGGTATGTTTGTGGCAGTGCTCCCCACACACACACAAAACCGTACCCTCAACGACCAAAGAGTTAATTTTTTGATTAAGCCTCTAACTGCTTTTAGATGTAATCTAGAAAGGGACTTCATGACCCTCGTCCAGTTTTTACCCATTTATTTTAAGATTTTTTGCATTGTCAACTTGCCTCTTGACACCCTTTGCTTTGATTATCGAACAAAGCTGTTTTGCCACACACTTGACACAAAGGCATATATAAAGTTAAAGCCAAAAGGTTGATCAAATAATACACTTAAACACTTCGTGAAAAAATGTTAAAATGGTCGGAGGTTCTGTAGCTTTGATTGCAGTAAACTATAAGAAAATCATTTAGAAAAATTTCTAGAAATCTTACCTCCTATAAAGTTTAGATGATCATCATTGATGGTAGATATGCCAGGATGTAATTTGATTTCTGTATTTAATGTTGTGACAAAAAGATACATTCAGCACGATTTCTTTTATATTCCGCATTACTTACATAACTAACTTACCATACAACCTTAAAGTACCTTCAGCCCGACCCAAGGAATTTGTGCTCACACAATGATAAGTGCCAACATCGGATGGTGAAAATGAGCGCACTGTTAGTAACATAACGCCACGATAACCGTCACGTTTCTCAGTAATAGCGTATTTAGGCCTAGAATTATATAATGCATTTATAGGATATTGCCTCAATATATTTGTTGTTTTCAATTTTTAATCACAAATGTAAATCTGTATGTAGTTGTAGAAAGTTACAAAATATTCATTTTCACTTTACAGCGAATTTTAACTCTAATTTAAGCTTAAAGATAATTAATTTGGATCTTGGTTGAGTTGAACTTTCAATTTATTAGGTCTGTAAAGTTTTAAAGGTCTCCGTTAATAGTAGAGAGAGAGCGGGAGATTTCGCAGTTGTAGTGTATTTTTACTATCCTTAACGGCCTGACGTCTTTTAGGACCGTAACATTTTAGTCCCACAAGCATTCACATCACTTATGTAGGACCGGGCACCTGTTGTCATACGCAAGTTTCATCGGTTTAAGTTTAATCGGTTAACGGTTCACGTAGAAGTATTTTTCAGTCTAGCAGTTACAATAATTTGTTGGTTTTAAATTTTATTTCGAGTTGGCTTCAAAGGCCACAATGCGAAGGATTTGATTAATCGCCACGCGCAATTGCTTTAACCCAAATAGATGTGAAATTACCTTATTTACTCTAATATAAGCGGTAACGTTTCTTGGTAATATTCTTTCAAACAGTACAGTGAAATTGGTACTAGGCTTATCTTCAGATCGTTAATAACTTATATTCCACGTGGTGAAGTTGTAAAAATTCTACTGTGGGTGCTTTCCTGATGGGTAAGCCTTATTGGCAGGATTCGGCTTTCTCTCATTTTGAAACCATTTGTGTTTATATTATTACATGTGAATGCCTCACGCGTTAAGAGGTTGCTATTGACCACTGAATTATCACGGGTCGAACGATTTCTTCTTTGGTGGCTGTTTGGCCATATTATTATTAATAATTTGAGCTGGTGTAAAAGCTGAGTGCAAATACAATACAGTTTGCAATCATATTGCATTTTTCAGAGTGACTTTAGGTCCATTGCTCATTGCTATCTTCGACATACGCTGTTTTGTTTGGGAGAGGCAGATAATTGTCGCCTCTAAACATTCCTTTGAGTAGCTTTGCATTATATAATTCTTAGTATTTCTTGTTAAAATAATAGCAGTGCCACTACACATTCGTCTGTTAGAGTTTTGTGCGACATATATGACGTAGTTCGTTCATTTTAAATCATTTTCCGAATGTGTAATATATCAATATTTCTAGTTTTAATAAAGTTCTTCACTTATGACAACAAATTCTTGAGGGCCTAACAATTGCATCGCTTACTGAAGCGATCTTCGACTAGAAGAGTTTGCATGCCTGCTTGTGCTTATATTTTAAATGAGTTTGCAGCAAGGACGAACTCTATTCGAATCCGATCTGTTTTACGAACACTACCACTGTAGCGCCTTGTTTTAAAAAGTTGTTATATTCAAATATAAATGCCAATCACAGGAAAACTTAATCTTTATATTATAACTTTCCACAATTCTTGGTGAAATTGATTGAAATTAGCGAATTTATTTATTTTTGGATCCCACCCCCTATGAGAGTGCTGACGAAAAAAAGACTTCGTATGGCAAAAATATTCATTTTTGGATATGGTGTGATGAAAATTGGTTCTCAAGGACAGTTTCAAACAACACTTAAATATATGAAATTTCGATTAAGTAGACGTATTTCTGAATAACATCAAGGATCGGCATGGAAATAGCACGGTTGCTTTCAAAAAGGTCTAATTTCTAAAATTTTATAGTGAAGATTTTCCGTGACAGAAACTTCATACAAAAATTAACTGGAACAAATTTGAACTACAGAATTCTACCTTTCTGACCCAATTCCATATAAACCCTTTCATGCCAAAAATATTTAATTATTAATATTTTATGCTGAAAATTAATCTACAATAGCCATGCAGGATAAAAATTAACCGTAGGCAATTCGAGTCATAAAAAATTTGAAAGCAAGCTCTTACAAGCGACAAGGTCTAATTTATAGTTGGTTACGAAGGAATATTTGACAAACAAATTAAGTTTGCTTAATTTGTATCACATCAGGTCGCTTTTTAAGCATATTCCAACACGAAGGCTTTCATGGAAAGTATCCCTTTTGGTGAAAATAATGTTTATTTTTTGGAGTATTATCAGAAAGGCGAATGAATCCCTGTGCCTGTCGAAGTTGCCCACGGTACCTAATGCTCAGCTTTGACCGCAATCTTTTGATTACTCCGGATCTATCAAATGGATTCTTCTTCACCACGGAATACCGCATCGTTTGTACGAAAAGTGAATTAAAGCAATATTTTTGTATACAAAAAAAAGTTCTTCCCTTCGTTTATGAAAAAAATATAAATTTAAAATATATGAGCCTCAAAGTACCCGGATTAGCGCAAATATTGAAATTACAAATATCCAGCCATTAAAAAACAAGGTTGGACGATATAAACAAACAATGATTTAACTCAATTTACTAAACTCTGCTTTAGATTGTTTCACATTTTTTCGTCAAGCTTTTTAAAGTTAATGCTTTTGATGTAAATCTGCTATTGGTCAATATCACATGCAGGTTTACTGTGTAAAATGTTTACAATCCAGCGATGTTGTCAAGACAATAACAACTCCTTTTTACATTGTACTTTCTTCTTATTAAGCTTGTTGTTCGTTCTACAATTAAACGAGATTTTGAGTATACCTCGTTGAGCGCCAACTCACTTCAATCATTGCGAACATTTTTGTAAGGTGTGAAACCTTGGCTGATCCAGAACTTTTCAAGAAAATTTGTTAAGATAAACAAATAAATTTATAGGACTTTCGGTACATTCCAGAGGTCGTGTTTTCTTCTTTATTTAGAAAATCCCTCTCTCTTTCATCAATGTGGTCACAATAGTGCAGCCAGGTACAGTATAACGACACACGCTCAAAACAGTGCAGAATATCGTGATTGCTTTGACAATTTACAGACTAAGAAAAACAAAAGAAAGAAACCGTCATAGCGGGCGGACGTAATATCATGACTCTTTTTATTTATTAGTTCTCGGCGTACGGAAATATTATTCAGATATTGAGTTTCGGGGTTTTATCCAATTTATTCGTTCTGTAGAAGGATATACGTTATGTTTTAGCATTGATAGTTTGTAGTTCCCTAAAGTAAGGAAGTTCTACGCATGAGGAAACCTCTAGCTTATTTATAGGCAAACCAAGAGTAGGATTGCAGTATGATCTCTGCCGCTGTGACTTAGTTAGAGATTTGGTGAGTTATCACCAAGCAGCCCACGGCAATTCTCTAGATGATGAAATAGCAGTTTCTGTCACTCAAAATTTCGCCTTGGAAAAGATTAACCTGTTGTTTGTCTTGTTTCTAATGAAAAAAATTAACGAGAAACCCTGTCTTATTTTGTAATTACTCGCTGACTGTTGAAGAACAATAAAGGAATGATCAATGTTTGTGCTGGCTTTCTATAGGTTTTTCCTAGTGCGTTGCTTTGGTGTATGTTATCAATATAATTACATACTTACCTAAGCCGGTGTGCGTGCACCTAATAACACGTATGTGAAGTAACAATGTAGATAGGAAGATAACTTATGTACATGAATATAACTAGTTTGGCATGCATCGAACGCGTATAGATAGTGTGACAGTGTGATAGCGTTCAATTTATGATAGTGCTGACGATCAACTAAATCACAGAATCGTTTATGTATAAACTGTTTGATATTTATGTGTGTACTTAAGGGATAGAATTAATAAGTGCACATTGAGAAACCGGTTTAGCATAAGAGCAAATATAATTGGGATATAGTGAGTCGCTTGAGCTTGGAACGAGATTATCAATGTAATAAAAATGCGTTTGAAAGCATTATATGAAGTGTTTAGAATATATGCGCTTACATCTTGGCTTAAGATTTTATATGGATTAGTAAACGCCGAAAAGTTTAACATATGTGTTTAAGTATTCAAGTAGTTGTAGTCACGATAATTTGGCGTACATACATAGACAACTGAGGTGTGCGACAGCTGCGAAAGCAATGATAATCCCAGTGATAGTAAGGGGGATACGTCGTGAACCAGATAGTAACGCACAAGTGGTATCCGTAAACAGAGAATAGTATTACATTTATTGTATAACTTCCGATTTCGATCTTATATACGTGTATATGTTGACTATCGAGTGACATCCATATATTTTCTCTTCATTTCGGCTAGGTGCCGTACTTGAATTTCTAGACACTGCATTTACTGCATACGGCCATTTCCTAAATGTAGTAGGCAAACAATTGCAAAGTAAAGGGAATAGCAATTAGATGAATGTGTCCATATCCAATCTCCTCATTCGCACATCCAATCTTTAAACAACACATCATCATCATACATAATTATGATAATAATGAATCGCTACAGCTTAAGTCGTTTCTTTGTGGGATTTGAAGTTGCCTTGTTCTTTTAAAAAGATTAGATAAACCTAAACACACATTTTATTATGTAAGGAATATTATATTAAACGGAAATGTTATAGAAACTTATAGAAGTTATTCTTACACGTCAACGTTCTTTTTTGAATCTATGCGCAGTTTTCATTCGCCGTTGCTTTTTTATGCAGATTTGTGTGCAGCGATATAAACAATATGGCACGATCAATTGCTTTTGCTACGTAAAATTGAAATGTTTATCTATATTTTTCACATATTGAAATTAAGTATACTTGCTTCAAGTTATATTTTATTTATTTAGCTTTACTTGATAGTTTTTAATTTTTTCAGCAATATCTTTCCAATTGTACACAAGAGTTTATAATATTACCGTTTATTTTGGGTTCACTTTAATATGCCACTTGCTTCACCTTATACTTTAGTAAAACTTAATTATCAAAATGTTTTAGTGAATTATACAAATTATTTGTTTACCTCCCTACTGTTCTGTCTATTTTTTACGTTATTTTGTTATATGAATATATATATAATTCGCTGTTTAAGCAAGGGATGAAAAAGTTAACCCATATCAAAGCAATGGAATGGCAATGAACGCAAAAAGTGATTGTATCGTGTTTGTGTTTTGTCACGTGAGCTAACTTGACAACGAATATCGTAAGCCGATCTCTTGTTGTATTTAATTTATCTAAGACAAAGTCTTTAAGAAGGGAGTTCTTTAGGATTTTTTTCTCTATCATAAAAATTAAATAAAACTGCGTATAGCACGTTATTTCCGAAGCAATATAGAATTCGTGATTACATACCCATCTAACAGCATTTCTGGGCCTGGCTGACCACCTTCTAAGTTGTTATTTGAAACACTGGCAAATCCGCTAGGCGCGCGAGCGCCCTTTAACCAATACGACACAGGGGACGGCGAAGCTTCAACATGGCATTCGAGTTGCACATCAGAACCCAACGGAGTGCCTAATAACTGACTTGGAGCTCTTACCATGGGTGCAACTAATACGTATAATTTATTTATTTTCTTAATTTGTTGTTTGATCATTCTTAAGAAAAGCATGAATTATCCACAACTTACACTGTACACTTAAAGATACCCTTTTGCTAACGGCCGGTGGGACATCGTTTGAAGCAATACATAGATAAGCGCCCATTTGGCGGCGTTCCAAGCGCATCAATTTTAACGAAGAACCCAAAAAAGATTCAACTGAAATTTTCGTCCTCACAATTAAATAAATCATTCAATAAATAAATTACGGAAAACAACCGACCTCTCATTAGCTCCCGGCTGCCTGATTTACGTAATAAGATCATTTCGCCATCTTCACGACGCCAGGTGACACGTGGCTGAGGATTACCTGTTGCCTTGCAGGTAAGCGTGGCATCTTCACCTTCTTGTACAGCCATATCAGCGGATGACTCTTCGTTAATGATATCGGGAGGAACTGCAGGATTATAATATTGAAAGAAACTTCAACTTTTCTACAATCGCTTCATACCTTGCACATCTATACAACCGATTTGTTTTTTCATGGGACTGGTATTAATTTGACACATGTAACAGCCACGATCACTTTCGCGTAGTTTACTAATTTTCAATTTCCAAGTGTGCATATCGTCATGCATGACACTAATGCGGGCATTGTGAGTAACGACACGACCCTGCAGAGCTAAAACCGTTTGGTCTGAAGCTCTTAACCAGCCAACCTGAGAAGTATCATAAAAAAAGGCGTGAAGTTATATATTATTTTTGATAAAATTTTTTGGTTCCAAACACTTATTATTTCATAAACGAAGTTCAATCTTAGAAAAAGATTTTGCGCAATCGTCAAATACCGTAAGTAAAAATTCATTCAAAAAAAATGTCTCTTTTTACCTTATTTTTTCCCAAATTTCTAACTGAACAAGTTAATATTGCTTCTCTACCGGCTGGAAAGGTAACATTACTAATAGTTCCTAGAAATTCCGGATCGGGATCCAATTGTGAACTTTGTTCTAAGTAAATAAAAAGAAATTTGAAACTAAAAATATGTATGCACATAAAAGCGTCTTATTACCATTTAAGTTTTGTGTTCTCGCCTGTAGGTATTTCGTAACTATAAACAATGTTACTATAAACCAGGTTTGCAATTTGTCCATGATATTACTGTACTCAAATTTATAGAAGGTAGGGCGCTGTAGTCTTATTGAATCCTTTTTCTTAACCAAAGTGAAACGTGCTTTAGCTACATACAGGTATCTTCTAAATTTGTAAATAACGGATTACGGTGTCATTAAGTTTTTCATATGCTGCCATTTCTTATAAGTCTTTATATATGTGTGATTTGGACCTGAAATAAAAGAACATATATTAAAATTGTTATTTAGAGGCAGACTGCCGAGTTTTTAAAAACACATTCAACTGAAGATAAAGCAGTGAGTACATCAACATCATGTAGCGCACACCAACGGCACCAAAATTACATTTTTCCATTTACCTGATGAGTTGTATATATTGTTGTACGCGTAAAGAGAGTAACTAGTTTACAGCTGGCATATATTAATATATTTTCTTGACATTTTCTCCAGTGTAAAAAGCATTAGCTTAAACGTTTTTTTTATTACTTCTTTAATAATAATGACATTTTGCAGTTTGTAAACTAATTTTCACTCAACAGTTTTGCATAAATGCCGAATCTTATTTCAAATAAAGGCAGAGAAATTCTCGCACTAAAGGCATTAACTTTCTCATTCCCTTCAAATTTTTCTAAGGGTGATTAGCAACATACCTTATCGATCTCAACACAATAGGCCCTGACGTGCAGGTATTTTCAGCAGATTTATATGGTGGCCTTGCCAAAAATTATTTCTAAATAAGAATATTAATATGGTCTTTCATGTATTTTGATCGGGGACATCTATTAGTGAAAATGAAAAAGTATGGGAAGTGTCAATACATGCAACGGTTAAATTTGATGACGATGATAAGGAAGATAAATCCTCTACATAAAATAACAGTTTTCCATTTAATACTATTGAATTCCTCAGACTATACAGACGCTAGTCATAGATCGCTCAAAGATGCATTTTCAATGTTCATTACTCGCGTTGTTTGGTTTAAAGAAATCTGCTGCCGAAGCCCATCAAACTCTTTTAGAAGCTGATGGTGATGCTACTCCATCATATCTCACTCGTTAGGTTTGGTTTCAGAGTGGTGATTTTGATGTCAATGACCAAAAAAATTCGATGACAGTGAATTGTAAGAATTATTGGACGAACACCCGGCTCAAACTCTCGAAGAACTCTCAAATAACTTAGCAATTGATGAAACAACCTTTCCCAGACATTTACACGGGCTCCGAAATGTCCATAACAGGGCTATCATAACAATTGACTGAAAATGCCATATCGTATCCTTTCAACACCGCGGTTTCATTGCTTCCCAGGCAAAAAGCAGAGTTTTTCATGATGCATTGTAACGGGCGATGAAAATTGGATATACTATGACGATCCCAAACGGAAAAAACCATGGGTTAGTCCGAGAGCGAGACCCACATCGACACCGAAATGGAATATTCATTCCAATAAAGTTTTGTCGATCTGCTAAAATCGAAGGGTTACCGCAAACATCTACTAACGTCAATTGCATAAATTGAACTATGTTACAAAAACGTAATACGTAAAGTCATCTTCTTGCGTGACAAGATTCGGTTACACGTTGCAGAAGTTGTCAAGAATATTCTGTTGCAGCACGAATGGGAAGTTCTGCGACTTCTAATTACTACTTATTCGGATTAATGCAGCTTAGCTTGGTTGGCACGCAATTTCAAAATGCTGAAGAAGTGCTGAATGGGTCGATGATTGGGTCGCTGCTAAACCAACAACGTTGTCTCGGTACGGTTTGACCTGGTTGCCAGGAAGATGGGAAAAAATTGTAGAAAATGATGGAAGACATTCAGATATTAATATATATGATACCAATTTTTCTCAATAAGTGCCTTTTGTTAAATGAAAAATGATCAAAGTACATGCAAGCACCTAACATAATGGAGTGGAATGGAATTCTCAATTCATCACAGCGTCAATATTGATTAGGGATTTTATATTACTTATAAAACTCTTTTTATTTCCTTTTTATAATACATTGAAAGCACATTTTCCAAAGTATTATAGAAATTCTCATTCTCTTTCACTTCGCAAAAGAGACTCACATATCATTGTTTATTTTTAAGCAAAAATCATTATGTACTATTAATATTGACTTTATTTTGGCACTTCATAACAGAAATTTTATTTTATTTCATTGAAAATTTAAAAAAATTGTTTTTAAAATTAAAATTAAACGTTATTTTACAATAACAACAAATAGTATAATTATGGGGGACACAATGTGTTTGTGCTCCTATTGTGTACATTTTATCTGCATAACCTTTTTATGCTCCAAAAAAATAATGTAAACATAAAATAGGAAGATAGAGAGCGAAAAACCGGAAATTGTAATAAATAGGTTTATTAATGAAAATGAATGGTTTTAGATCGTAGCAGAGGTAAACTGCTTCGTTCCACTCTCATAAAATATTTTATTTATTATACCCCACACCACTTGCGGTACAGGATATATAAAGTTAGTGCGGTCGTATGTGAGACACAGAAGGGCTTAAGATGGACGCACCTTTTATTATGCCGATAGATGCCTGTCTGTCCGTCTGTTGTCTGTCCATATAATATTGTGTTCAAGCTACAGATCGCATTTTCGAGATATTTCGATATAATTTGGTACAGTGACGTGTTTTGACCGGGACGAACTCTATTGAAAATGGTTCGGATGGGCCCACGTTTTCGACCACGCCCCACATAAGGCGCTATTCGGAAAAGTCGCTATAGGGGAAAAAATTGCAAATTCCAAAATTTCTAGACGAAAGCGGCTAAGTAATTATATTTCGGCATTCTAAGTTTGTATGAAAGCTTTGGATCGGCTGCGGAAATTTTTAACTCCCTCTCTTATAGCGAAAACTGAAGTTCATATGCCAAAAAGACCCAGCTGGTCCAAATATGACATTTTTTTATATTAAATTACTATAATTTTCATCTGTGTAAATTACCATTGTGATATGATTTCCAATATTTCAAGAGTTCATTAAATTTTAATCTGTAGTGTTCGAATTTGACTTATATTGTTATAGTAATTTCCTACAAAAGCCCTGCAAAAGTTAGACCATGTACACCTTTTTTTGTATCGTGCCCTATGTAAGGATTAAATTTGTATTACATTAGGTTGCGCTTCCACATAAACATGCATATGAAAAATATGCCTTTATATAGACAAAAATTTTCGTGTTTTATATTAAAAATAAGAATTGTGTTAGACAATGTTGTGTACGGTATTTATAGGTCGGCCGTTCCCGATTATAATGTTCTCACTTGTTTTATTTAAAAACGTTCGATAAGAGAAAATGACAAATGTATAGGCAGAACTATGTGTGAAACTTAGGTTTATATATATATACGTATGCACATGAGTATAGTTTTCTAAACATTAAGTTTAATAACATATTTTGATAAATTGAGATGTATTTTTGCTAATTTTTGGTTTATGCAAATAATGCATAAATTCGAAAAAGAATTTCACAGACCATATTTGCATAAAAATTTATCGATGAATAATAACAGTGTCAAAATGTCATACAAATTTATCTGCAGAAATGTGAAGGTATGTATGCTGATGTCAAAGGCATATGTGTAAGATGTTAAAGGAGGGGAAAGTCAAGTTTAGATGTAAGGATATGCATACGAACGTAACGGCTGAGATTTTCGGACTGCAAACAAAAAAGTGTATTTATTTATTTCAGTGTAAGCGCATGTGAACAATATACACTTTTTTTACTTAAGAATAAAGAATTGGAGAGCACTGCTAACAAACCACTTAAAGCCAGGGTTACCGCGGAGACGAGTCAAAGTTTCGGTAAGGTAATTTTCAAAAGCACTCTCTTCAAATATTTGTCTTCAGTTTTTCAAATTTCTTGTAGCTATTCAAACTGGAGCTATGGGATACATATAAATTGGCGGTGTTGCGAAGAGTCTTCACTGGTCTTTGAACTCTCCCCGTCAAAATTAGAATAGACAAATAACCTTTGGAAAGTTTGTCGATAACTGCCATAATTTAGATTAAGAGCGACCTTTATGGAGCTTCTATAATTTAATTGCTTGAACGACCGAGTGGAATGCAAACCGGTAAACCACTAATGCAGCCCGAACTGGAGAGCAGAGCCTAATGATTCCATATACGTTAATACACTTGAGATTGCCTACTATTTTAATTTTATTTATTTATTTATAAATTAAATAGGTTAGAAGACCGCCTAAAAGTGTATATACAGAGTACTGAATTTAAGTATACTAAAGAGCAATTATATATTCAATAATTTTACAAGTAAAATTCGATTACAATAACATAATAGCTAAGTCAAATAAAACTCTTATGAAAAAAAATTAAAACAACAATCTTATATTGAACCTTAGGGCTGAGTTTTTAAGTATAAAGATGAAGACAAAATAAATTTTTATTTACTTATTTTATCAACTGCAACTTAAGTTAGTAGCTATAGTAAGCAACTAAGTATTAGTTAGCAAGAGAAGGAAGGAAACAAATTTTGCATATTTTTGCGTCACCCAGAAATGCACGTTGACAACAAGTATGGAGGTATAAGTCGAGTGGACTCAAACTAACCTTTGCCTGGACGATTTATTGTCTAATGTTCCTTGTTTTGTTCACTTTAAACCCGAATATTAATTTAGTCTCTTACTTAAGTATATACAGAGCCTGCCGAGAAAATAAAGTGATAAACGTTGTTCAAGCATTTAAATAAAACCAAGAGTGGGTTAAATAATTCATAATTAGATGTACATTGATGTAAGTACTGATAGCTCCTCCATGGACGGGTAGTGCAGTTTATAAACTTTTCTAAGAAACTGATTCCCCAAATGGATCTCCGTCTCTCAAGCGATGATAATGCTATTAGGAATCTATTCTCGTATTTCAGTAACGTTACGCAGATTTCTTAACGCACAGACTAATAATTGTTTTTGGACCATTTCAATAGATTCGATAGGACGGCGACTATAGTACGGAAGGGTATTCCAGTACAGGTCACGCCACCATTATGTGCCTTCTTATAGTAAGGTATGGATCATCAAATTCAACACAACAGCGTTTAATAAGGAGCAACACAAATTTAGCTTCAAAGTTCAATAAGTAATGTAAAATGAAGTTTATTATCGGACGACTTCCCTAGGTCAAGAAACTTATCTACGTTCTTCAGTTTGTGCGACTCAATGACATATTTCGTTGAGGGCGATGGCTTTTTGCATTTACTTAACAAACTTACAACATGTATACAAAGGGACTCGATGGTTACAAAGTTATCAAAATTAGAAATAAAATATTATTATTATTATTATTATTTTAATTTTAGACTAATGAATTGAATTCTTAGACTAAAAAAAGAGACATTGAGCACTAGCAACACAGGCTATCGGCTCTAATTTAAATAAATGGATATTAGATAATAAGCTTAGTAGTATTAATAAAGTAAAATATTGAATTGATATTCTGTTCTGAAGTTGATTGTAGAATGTTCAAAGAGTTAATCGTTCCAAATGCAATACTTCTAGCCAAGGAAAAGTTGAGGCAGTCGCAGAGAATGTGCTTTATAGTAAGAGTTTGTCCACAACAGCAGATTGGGGGAGAAGACTTCTTCAGGATCCATTGGTGAGTTGCAATTGTATGACCAAGGCGAATTCTCGAAAATGTTTGGATCTTGGTTTTCTCAACTTTTGTTGGATATAGAGGTGGAGTTAATTGAGGGTTAATGCAAGAGTAGTGTTGATGATGGTATTGTAAATTTCCTTCTGCAATTTTCTCTTTAACTTTTCTTCCAATGTATCTTTGAAGATCCAACTTTTCCATGACATCATCCATAATTAGAGGAGCAGAAGCAGCATACTTTGCCGCTCGATCAGCCTGCTCATTTCCTAGTAAACCGATGTGACTTGGTACCCATAACATTTTAATTTTTCCGTCGGGTGTAGTAATTATATTCCTTAATTTGTTGATGGTGCTCCATCTCGAAGTCGAAGGGTTCCGGGTAGCTAGTAATACAGACAAACTGTCAGTAACAATGACGGTTTTGAGTTTGCTTTTATGGGCAAGGTTGGCAGCGTGAAGGATAGCTCTGACTTCGGTTATGAAAGTTGAAGTGCTTTCGTGAAATATGTGGTTGAGAAGAACCCGTCCTGTAGCATCTACCACCGCACAAGCAGGAAGCAGACCAGGAGATTTTGAGCCGTCTGTGTACAAAAGATTCCAACCAGTATTGTCCAATACTTGGGTTTTCCCAGCTATTAGATTCCTGAAGACGTAATTTGGAGTATCTTGTTTCTTGTGCATAGACAGTGAGATGTCAAAAGAGCAGTCTTTCAAAATCCAGGGAGGTTTAACACCAAAAGAGCGGGAAATTTTTAAGGGAATGTTCAATTCCTTTGCGATGCACAAACAATGGTCAATTGCAGATGGTGACTTTGGAATTTTCTTCGCAATAATAATCTTTCTTACGTCATCACCGAGAATGGATTTGTTTGAATTAAGAAGCTTAGGGACTGTTTTAGCTTTTAACTCATACAGTCTATTTTCTAAGGTTGGGAGACCAGTTTCAATTATAAAATTATTTATGGGCGTCGTCCGAAAAGCATAACAACTTGCTCTAACGACTTGGTGGTAGAGCGGTTTAAGGATGTTGATATTAGATTTGCAGCTATTGCCATAAATTATCAAAGCACAGTCAATCTTGCTTAACACAAGCATTTTGGTAAGATAAGCGATAGTGTTAATATGCGCATGGCTTCTCCAAGCAACGTACTGTATGAAATTTACCCTTGTTAAAAGGGAGTTTTTTAACCGAAGACAGTGTGCTTTCCAACGATAATTGTTTGAAAACGTGAGCCCGAGAAAATGGAGCGTCTGCACATTTAGTACTGGTAAGTCGTTAATATGCATCAGTAGGTTTCCTGCATCGCACATTTGTTTTCGACAAATGTGCATTTTTTTTGATTTTTGTATAGAGATTATAGCTCCTGACGAGTTTGCCCATGTGGAGATCTCACATGCAATAGATTCGAGGATGTTGATTGCTTTCGTATTGTCTTTTTCTTTTGTAAAAATGTACACATCGTCCGCGTAGAGACAATGTTTCACTCTTGGTACACGGCAAAGAATTTCGCTAATTTCGTTGAAAGCGATCTGGAAAAGCGTGACAGAGAGAGGAGATCCTTGCGGAATGCCATTCTTTAGCGGAAAGGAATCAGAAAGATGATTGTTGATTCTAACTTTGAACCGCCGATGCGACATGAATGATTTGATGTAGTTGAAGAATTTGGGTCCAACATTCTATGATTTCAAGAGTCTTAAGATAACATGAAGACTAACTCTGTCAAATGCTTTTTCGAAATCAATTGAGAGAATTGTTACGTGATTTCGTTCGGAAATTGCTTTGCTTGTGAAATAATCAATATGTAACAGAGCGTCGATGCATCCTCTACCCCGCTTGAAACCAACTTGTTGCTTTGTTATCAGGTTCTAGGATTCAAGAAACCAAGATAATCTAGATGCCATAATCTTCTCTAAAACCTTAGAGAGGCAAGATAAAAGAGAAATTGGGCGATAATCAGATACGATGGAGACATTTTTTGACTTTGAAATTGGAACAATTGTTGCCATTTTCCACATGTAGGGTATATGGCCAGTCATAAATACCGTATTATATAGGTCCAGTAATTTCTTTTTACTAGACTTAGACATAGCACTGATCATTTGGTATGAGATGCGGTCTAGACCAGGTGTCTTCCCCTTCAAATTGGAGAGACAACTTCCAAGTTCTGAGGTAGATACGCTATTTTCCAGGAACATGGCACATCTGTCGATATTATTTGAAGGAGATATTGGATTCCTTTTATTTTCAATGAAAGCACTGGAGAAGTTGCTGTCAGAGGAGTATTCGCACCACACTTTTCCAAAGTAATTAGAAATCTCATCTGCTTCAGTTAAAGTTCCATTAGGAGTGCAGATGGCAGAAATTTGGTTCAGGTTTGAAGTCCCATTAAGTCTGTTGATTTTGTTCCAGACAACTTTCATTAATGTATTTCTGTGAATTCGTCTCGAGAAAAGTTCGAAACTAAGTGCCTTTGATTTCCGTAATTCCTTCCTGAATAGAGCATTGGCCTTTTTGTATAATAACAAGTGATTCTGATCAGGACATCTCTTAAAGCGGTGCCATAGATCCATTTTATTTCTCCTCAAAAACGAGAGCGTGTTGTTCCACCATGGAACCCTAGCTCGTTTAAAAGAGGTGTTGGATTGAGGAATAGAAAGATGAGCAGCCGTGCGAATCGATTTAGACATAATAGCAGCATCATGGTTGCAGTTTCCGTTAAATGGCTTTGAGTTCAAAAATGACTCCACCTGTTTGGAGTAATTGATCCAATCCGCTTTATCTAGGAGGAATTTGGCCTGTTTTGCTGGAGTAGCAGAGGAGGTTGAAAGTTTAAGATCGATTATGATTGGAAAGTGATCACTATTATGTAGATCATCAGAAATAGACCAGGACACCAAAGGAAGAGGTGATGGAGAGCAACATGTTAAATCAATATGTGAAAAAGTATGATGAGTTGAGAAGTGCGTTGGTTTTCCATCATTTAAAACGCAAAGGTTGCTTTGAAAAAAGGCCTTTTCTAAAACACTACCGCGAGTGTTGTTCACTGTTGAGCCCCAGATGGTATTCCAGCTGTTGAAATCGCCGCTTATAATTAATGGGGGGGAAAGTACGGAGAATAAACTGTAGAGTTCTTGCTGAGAAAACGATTGCGAAATTGGAATATAGAGCGAAAGCACTGTAAATTTTATATTTAACATTATTTGTATCGCTACGGCTTGTATATTTGAGCTTAAATTTATGCGTTTGTGAGGTATACTTGATTTTATAAAAACACCTACTCCTTGTTTGGAATATGAATTTTGATCAGCATTCGTGAAGTATCCAGTATATGATTTGGGTGGAATAGGATTAAAAGAGCTTCTACAATGGGTTTCTTGAAGCGATAAAAAGGTTGGATTAAAATCACTTATGAGTGTACGGAGTTCATCAAAATTATTAATAAGTCCCTTAATGTTCCATTGTAGAATTTTAAAAACTTTATTTAATTGTAATGACATGTAAGCAGAGTGGAGGGAGGGTTAAGTTGACATGTCAGCGTCTCCGTCGAGAAGGTCGCTATAGGAATTTTTCGTGAATGATTTATTCTTACCAGCAGAATAATCTGTATTTAGGTGATTTGGTACATTTGAAGCGCAACGGGTTGGCGCACGTGAATAATTTGAAATTGAAGGTTGATTGAGGGATGAAAGAATGGATTCATTAACACTTGTGATATGTTGAGTAAAGTTAAGAGCTGGAGATTCTGGAGAATTTGGTATATTAGATTTTAGCATATATGTTGTTGTTTGGATTTTTTCAATATTTGCAGTTGCTTTGGTTTTTTCAATATTATCTTTGGCAGTTGCGCGCGGGTTCCCAGCGAGGACCAGTAAATTCCCATCGCGTAGAATCGAGATCGAGTCGATGTATGTTGTAATGCTATCTAGAGCTTTTTTTATAGCAAAAGGGCTAATTTGGGAAATTGTTATTCTAGCATCGGTTGACGAAATAACAATATATTTTTTATCAATAGGGGTTATATCGCCAATTGGCAACACCGGAAAATCTTATTTTTTACTTTTTTTTCTTTGGGGGGATGTATCACTTAATAGATAAAATCTATTCGTGTTTTTGTCTGGCGGCCCCGGCGCCATTATGCCTTATTGTTGTCTATTTATTATTATTTTTGAAGTAGCCACTCACTTGAAAAGGTTTGGGAACTGTGCAAGAAGGTTGGGAACAACTAAAGAAAAGTGTGAAATGTTTTCAATTTTTTTTTTTTTTTTATTTTGTTTTTTTGTTTTCTATTTTTTATTATATATAGACGAAACAAAAGCACATACGCGATATCCGCGTTAACCAGTTTTAGCAATAACACTGAAAAGACAGAAGTTAAATACACAAAAACACCGAAAACACCGAAACAATTGAAAAAACGCAGACGAATAGAGAACACGCACTACACTGAACACAAGTCGACTCGTCTATGAGAAATAAAATAAATGTTGTTAAATATAAGAAAAAAATGCGATCCTCTTTTGGTCCTCATGTTCTTGAAATGTTTTTGTAACCTTCAGAAAGTTCTGGTTTTTTTCTTGTTCTGGAAGTTCACCAAAATTAATACGTTTCTCGACTTCGGTCTAAGGAAGGTTTCAGACTTCTAACAGTAGCCATGTTAGAAACCCCTAGACTGAGATTCGATCAATTCATAACTTCACGTTATTGGCGTACAAGCGTCTCCCTGATATCATTAGCAGATTAAACGTATCAAGAAAACAGATAAAATTGTCAAAAGAAAAATATGTATCTGTTTTTACTAACCAAGACTTGCACGGGTGTTATCAACTTAGTAACGATGTCTTTCTTGTGTATTATATATTTTCACTAAGCGTAAAGCAAACGCTTGCGGTGCAACTCCATGTGCACCACATAAATATTCATTTCGCGATTTATGCGTAGTAAACCATAAACGACCAAAATGCGAGAAGGAGGGTCGTTTTCCACATAGAGCGGAATAAGGGAGTCACGAAAATCCTTTAATATGACTTTAGCTTTTATTATTTGAATTTGACATCAAGTCGATCCTTTAGTGTTTAGTGTTTATTAAACCGTTACTTTTGAGAAAACTGTCTACAAGATGTGCACGAGAAGTAAGAAGCGTTTGTCTTCTTCTATTACGTTGAAACATTTTCGATTTTAGTATAAAAGGGCCATTGTGTTCACAACGCATAACGAAGTTTACTTTTTGGTTATCCAATAGTTTAAATGAAAGTAAAATTTGTGATAAACCGTATAATTCAACAACGAATGTAGCTTTCCGCTGCTATACTAATTGTTGGCCTTGGAAGCAGAAGTTTATAACTCTAGTCTCACTGTTAATAGGAGCGTGTTGATAATGTAATGTTTGAAAGAATAAAAAGTTCTGCACAGCCCTTTCGGCGTTCGGCAAAACAGGCGTTGAAACACACAAAAGAAAGAAAACATCTTTTAGTGATCGGGTGGTGAGCATAACAGATTAGTTGAGAGTTGAGTCTTGGTCACCTAAAGACAAAATTAAAATAAAAAATTTCTATTACATATGCAAAATTTTGGATCAAATTTGGTTATTACAAAAAACGTTGAAAGTGGAAATGTTTGGGAAATTAAAAAAAATAAGTTCCAAAAATATAAAAATATAAAATTAATTAAAATGCAAAATAGAAGTTAATGAAATGAACGAATGAAGGGAGCTGGCGGAAAGCAACTGCTGAGCCACGTTCACGTAATGTTATTTCAAGCAACCAATCTTTATTCCCAATTTGGGTCACATTGACAGCTAATGTAAAGTTATTCATTCTGTGCCCATATTTTGGCAACTCTTTTATAGTAACATACTCTTTAGTAGCAAAATCTTATCTAGAGCATTATATGTTCAGTGTAATGTTTGCCATTTTACTATATGGATCGTTTGACAACCGCTAAAAGTACTGGAATGGTCAAAATCGACTAAAAAAATTATGCGGTTGCGTGAAGGATCGAACAACTGTCAATTTATGGGCGAGCTATAGCTATATCCAATCGAGTAAGATAATTCTCGGAAGATATTTGAATGGTGTTGTAATTCTGCAAATAATGGCAAAGTCGACATGAAGTCTTGAAAAAAATTTGATCCAAATCTCAAACAGACGTGTGATCTGCATTGCGGTTCAGAGATTAAACGTAAATGGCTATGTATTGACGTCAGTGC
Source organism: Glossina fuscipes (assembly GCF_014805625.2). Taxonomy (NCBI): domain Eukaryota; kingdom Metazoa; phylum Arthropoda; class Insecta; order Diptera; family Glossinidae; genus Glossina; species Glossina fuscipes. The sequence continues at coordinate 448,163 of NW_023998581.1, read as the reverse complement.
GAAAGATCTACGAGAATGCGCGTTCTAAATGGAATTTCTTTGGGTAGGTTTCGTTATTTCTTATTCTTTGTTTGACTCATGTATTGCGAGCACAATAAAAACATTTTTGTTTTTTCTAACGAAGTTATATAAACTAAATTTGTAGATAAACAAGAAATAATTTTTTGCCATTTCTCTCTATTCCTTTGCTTGTTGTAATAAAAAAGCTGCTAAGTAATAAATCAATTAACGAAGAAAAGGTCACTTGATCGTAATTTTTTTCAATGATTTCTTTGGTAAATTTTCGGCTACGCGGCTCTGGCTTTTCCCACCTTTTTTTTTCAATTTGTAAGGGGTTTTTTTATTCCGGGTATCCTCAGGGCTTCCCAGAAAGTCCATTTCCGAGAAATTTTTATAGAAAATGCACAATAGATCCTTCAGGGTTTTGTTTAACTTCATTACCTTGGATAAATTCCCCGTTATGTCTGGCGTATCTCAAGGCAGCCGCTTAGGTCCCATTTTATTTAATTTATACATTAATGATCTCCCTTCGGTGATTAATTCCAGCCAGATCTTAATGTATGCTGGTGATGTGAAACTGTTTTCTTCCTTCTCTGTAGAATCGCAATCACATCAGCTTCAAAGTGACTTGACTAATTTGGGTGCATGGTGATCTTTGAATCTTCTGAAACTAAATCCAAATAAATGTAAGAAGCTTTCTTTCTCAAGAAGAAAATCATTCATTACTCAGTATTTCATTGATTCGCATAAGTTTGAGGACGTCGATACGTTCACAGATTTAGGCGTTCTATTTGACCACAGATTACGTTTAACTTGCATATAGAACTCTCGTTAAGCAAAGGTAGGTCCGCGATTGATTTTATAAAGAGGTGCTCCAAAGAGCTTGATGATGCTTACGTTGCGAAAAGGCTGTACATGTGTTTGGTTAGACCTATACTTGAATATACCTCTGTTGTGTGGTCTCCTGCATGTAGGTGCTATGTAGATTCAATTGAATCTGTTCAAAAGCAATTGTTGTTGTTGCGCTTAGGAATTTGAGTTGGGATATGATTGCCTCTCTTCCCCCCTATGAAAATAGGTTGCTTCTGTTGTCTCGAGAAACGTAGATTTGTTCTTGGCGATTCTTTCGTAATCAAAGTAATAAATGGTGCTATTGACTTGGTGAAATAAGCTTCAATGTCCCTAACCGCTAGACACTTTGTCTTGGTTAAGCTTAGTCGATGTAAATATAATTATGAGTTGTTTAACCCGCTCAGTGTTGTTTGCAAGAACCTAAATGATGTCTATCACGTATTCTCATTATCGGGCTCTTTACTTTAAGAGTCAATTGAACTCGACTGTCAATTTGCTTTAGTTGAATTTCTTGTATAAGTAGAATAAATAAATAAGACAAAAGTCTTGGACCTTCGTATTTTCTTCCAACTTATCTTTTTATTATTTACAGGAAAAGCGATAGGTATTTTCTTATTATCTATCTTATTTACAATTGGAATATAATTGGAATATGCGATAGGTAATATTCATAGGAGGGAAAGAAAACGAGCGTGGTGATTCGCGACCTGAATCTTCCTCGTAGTTAATTTATTCGATATTATTTTGCGCGTTACGTACCTACCGAATCCTGCGAGAAATTCTGCAAAAATACGCGGGAGATGTTACAACAGCCAACTTTAAGCCAAAAGGGTCACTCGTCCATTCCTACCTATATTATATTTGCTTTTATTATTCCTAACCGTTCGAAAAGCCGTCGAAGGGACTGGTCGCGTCTATTGTTGTTTTTGTATCCGTAAAGCCTACTAGTCCTATCTTTTATTTAGGGATGACGACTACGCTGTGCCTTATCCGTAAGTCAATAAAAATTATCCTCGTCAATAGAGTCAAACGCAGAGAAACATTTTGTCTCAGATCTCTTACCTCTTTGGCTGCTGTAATGCAGCCCGAGCCCGCTGTATCACGCCCTTTTATAGTTGCGATCACCATCGCTGCCCCCTTAGGCAAGTGCTGTGCTCTGCCTGCGCCTGTTACAAACTGGCACACATTGTACGGTGTAGGTGTTACAATAATGCTGTCTTAAGTATGCATTAGTATATGTTTATCGCTTATAACTAAAATGTATGATCATTCATGTATGGAAACTATGGATACGTAATAACTGCATTGCAATGTGTAGCCGTTAATCCTTACATAGCAAGAACAATTCAATGTGCTAGCCTTAACAAGTAATACTTCAGAAATAAGGCTAGGTATCAAAACATATAGATCGTTATGTATAGATCATTATATGCCTATGTAAAAAAAGTAAGTACATTAGAATGTGTGTCAGTTAAGCCGGAGAAAGATTCAATGTACAAACCACAAGACTTGACCTTTTTGTGGTATCAATAGAACGTTGACCAATTATTTATTAGAACAGCATAGCTGATTTCATCTGTTAGGTATACACATAACATGTATGCTACTTATAGTTGAAATATACCAACATGCGTACATGGGGAAATTATAGATCGTTGACGACGTAAATATATCGCGAGATGTAACCGTTACTCCCTAGTTAATAAGAACACTTCAAAAGACTAGCTGTAATTATTAATAAAGAATGAGCGCTTGACTGTATGATTTCGCTTGCAAGAGGCAAAAATAAATGTGGATAGTACTAGGTGCTTATGTACATGCCTAGGATTCTTACTACAGGGCAGCGTGAAACGAAAAGTATTCTCAGCCCGTTTTATTTATAAAACATTTTTGCATCGCAATTTTAAAGTTGATCATATAATATAAGCTAATAAAAAACCAAACAACCGAAATATTCTTTAATAAATTGGTATATACCAATCTGGTCTGAAAACTATTAAGCCCACAGGAAAAAGTTACTTGCTGAAAAGTATTAAGCCCTAAACAATTTTGCAATTATATAATCGAAAAATTTGCTTTAGTTTAAGATCTATGGCAAAGCAAACTAGATGCAAGGTCTTGGCTCGCTTTTTCTATTGTTTCTCAATTGTCAAAAAATCCAAACTCGCTTTTTCTATTCTTTCTCAATTGTAAACAAATCTAAACTCGCTCCTTCAATTTTTCTCAATTGTCAACAAATGCAGACTAACTTTTTCAATATTTTCTCAGATGTGATCAAATTCGGACTTGCTCAGTTAATTGCTCTCAGTTGTTACCAAACTCGGACTGCTCAGTTAATTACTTCGGTCGGTGCCTACTTGTGTTGTTACCAAGTTATAGTGTTAAAGCGTGATAGGAAGACAGAATAAATTATAACAACCGTTAGCTGAGACATCAACCAACAGTACATTTTTTCAGCGCGAGGGGGCCATTATATGCAAGTGATCATAGGCAAAGTTAGCCGAAACACCGACCAATAGTAAATTTTCACAGCTCAAGGGTGCCATAGCACTAGAACGAATTTGTATTCTACGTTTAGACATATATATTATTTTGCTTTGCCTTACTGGTTAGTAGACGACTTGTGTGTAGAATTTAAATGTGTTTATAAAGACACGTTTATGAAACCCCAACATGTTTATAAAGGCAAAGCCAACACATGATTGTAATATTGATAAGCATATACAGTAAAAGTTCCTTATTCGCGGGAGGATACGTTCCATAAAAATGCCGCGAATACAGAAATCGTGAATACACAATGGTAATTTATATGGGATTATAGCGGATACGTTCCTAGGTGACAAAATAAAAAAAAAATCAATTTAAATTATTAATTAATAATTAATAATACGAGTGTGCATTCAGTTTTTCCCTCTTTAGGCAATTTGTTGTCTGGGGAAATTACTTACCTGGAATAAACTAGATTTGGGATTTTAGCAACAATACTTCATTCATTGAGTAATAAGGATCCTTTCATTCTGTTTGTTTACATTCTCAAAAACCGCGAATAAAAAAATTTATAGCCGCGAATATGGGAATTGGTCGCATTTTTTCATCCGCGATAGTGAAACTGTGAATGAGGGAAGCGCGAGTAAGGAACTTTTTCTGTGTTTATACAAAAAACATGGACAAAGGAGAAAAATATACATCCAATATGTGTTGTGTAGTTCTAATACAACATATTTTTTTACGCAAACAGACTTGTTTTTGGTAAGGGAGCAAAACGCTTCCTTACATATTGATAATTCCAGACGCAACCGAAAAATGATTGAATAGTTTAATGGATGTACACGAGACGTCGGTTGACACATCATTCTAATTGTAGGGCCGGAAAATTGTGCGTATGTTTCCCTCTGGTAAGCTCTAAAATGCACCTCTGCATACCATTGCTTTGTATAATCTATTAAAATAAACAATTGTTTAAATTAATGTATTATATTAATTTTAGGTATTCAACTTGTATTCTAAGAAGTGCGTGTCTTCTTTTCGTCTGCGATTTTTTGATTGTTTCGGTGTTTTTTGTGTATTTAGCTCGGGTCTTCTCAGTGTTTTTTGCGAAAACTGATTACCGCGGATACCGTACGTGTTTCCTCTAAATATAATAAAAAAATCAAAAAAACAAAAGAGATAAATAAAAATGAAAAATTAAAAACATTTGGCATTATCCTCAGTAGTTTCCAAACCTTTTCAAGTGCATGGTTATTTCACAAATAACTGAATTATACACAACCATAAGGCATAATGGCCCCGGGGCCGCCAGATAAAAACTCGAATAGATTTCATCTATTAGCTGACACATCCCCCCTAAGAAAAAAAATTAAAAATTCGAACTTTCCGGTGTTGCCAATCAGTGACATCACTCCTATTGACAAAAAATATGTTGTTATTTCTTCAACTGATGCTAGGGTAACAATTTCCCAAATTAGCCTTTTTGGTATGAAAAAAGCACTAGATAGCATTACAACATACATAGACTCTATCTCGATTCTACGCGATGGGAATTTACTTGTCCTCGCTGAGAATACGCGCACAACCAAAAACTCATAAAGTCGAAACCTTTAGCTAATCTATGCGCTATTTCCGCTAAACTGCATGAAAAACTGAACTGAAGATGAGATTGTCCGCGAAATGAGTAATCAAGGCGTGACTGAAGTATATAAATTCACCAAACTAAATGATGACGGAAAAACACGCTCTCCTACAGGAAGGATTATTTTAACCTTTGATGGCTATCGGTTATCGCGAACAGTTGATGTGGCGTGGTATAAATGTAAAGTAGAACTCTACATTCCAAATCCCATGAAGTGCAAAAATTGCCAACGCCTGGGTCATACGGCAAAAAGATGCACCAGTCCGCCATCTTGTTCTAACTAACTCCACATGCTGAAAGGTGTACGCGTAGTTTCTGCATAAATTGCAATGATTAACACTCGGCGTTAGAAAAACAATGCCCACGTTTTGTATAGATGCGTGAAATTTTAAAAATCAAAACGGAAAATTACTGTAGCATGGGTGAAGTGCGACGTAAATACTGGGAAATAAATCCATCTGTAGCCCAAGGAATTGGCAAAAATAATACCTAAGCTGCCGTTGCCTCGCAAATAAGCCTTTAACTCCAACTCCTGCCAATGAAAAACCTGTTCTACCATCAACCAAAACTTATAATACGAAACCAGTTCCATCACCCTCCAAAGATAATATTGAAAAAATCACAACAACAGCAAATATCGAAAAAACTAAAACAACAACACGTATGCCAAAATCGAATAAACTTAACTCCCCAGAATCACCAGCTCTCAACTCTAGTCAACAAATTACAAGTTGTGATGAATCCAATCTTTTATCCCTTAATCAACCTTCAATTTCAAATTATTCACGTGCGCCCACTCGCTGCACTTCAAATGTACATTATTCTGCTGGTAAAAAGAAATTCTTTACGCAAAATTCCTGTAGCGGCCCTTTCGACGGAGACGCTGACATGTCAACTTAACCCACCACCCACTCTGTTTACATTTCACCACAGTTAGATAAAGTTTTTAAAATTTTACAATGGAACATAAAGAGACTTATTAATAATTTTGATGAACTCCGTACACTCACAAGTGATTTTAATCAACCTTTATACGCCTTCAAGAGACCCATTTTAGAAGCTCTTTTAATGCTATTCCACCCAAATCATATACTGGAGACTTCACCTTAAAATTCACATTCCAAAACAAGGAGTTGGTGTTTTTATAAAATCAAGTATACCTCACAAACGCATAAATTTAATCTCGTAAAAATTTACAGTGCTTTCGCTCAATATCCCATCTTCGTACCCGTTTTCTCAACAAGAACTCTACAATTTATTCTCCGTACTTGCCCATCCATTAATTATATGCGGCGACTTTAACAGCTGGAATACCATCTGGGGCTCAACAGTGAATAACACTCGTGGTACCGTTTTAGAAAAGGCCTTCATTCAAAGCAATCATTTTAAATGATGGAAAACCAACGCACTTTTCAACTCATCACACTTTTTCACATATTGATTTAACATTTCTCATTTCTTCCTTTCTTCCTTTCTCATTTCTTCCTTTGGTTTCATGGTCCATATCTGATGATCTGCATAATAGTGATCACTTTCCAATCATAATCGATCTTAAACTTTCAATGTCCTCTGCTACTCCAGCAAAACAGGCCAAATTCCTCCTATATATAGCGGATTGGATTAATTATTCCAAACAGGCCGAGTCATTTCTGAATTTAAAGCCGTTTAACGGGAACTGCAACCATGATGCTGTTATTATGTCTAAAGCGATTCGCACGGCTTCTCATCTTTCTATTCCTCAATCCAACAGCTCTTTTAAACGAGCTAGGGTTCCTTGGAGAAGCAACACGTTTTCGTTTTTAAGCAAAAATAAAATGGATCTATGGCTCCGCTTTAAGAGATGTCCTGATCACCATCACTTGTTATTATACAAAAAGGCCAACGCTCTATTCAGAAAGGAATTACGAAAATCAAAGGCACTTAGTTTCCAATTTTTTTCGAAAAGCATATATCAATGAAAGTTGACTGGAGCAAAATCAACAGACTCAATGGAACTTCAAATCTGAACGAAATCTCTGTCATCTGAACTCCCAATGGAACTGTAACTGATGCAGATGAGATTTCTAATTCCTTTGGGAAAATGTGGTGTGAATACTCCTCTGACACCAACTTTTCCAGTGCTTTCATCGAAAATAAAAAGACTGCAATTTCTCTTTTAAATTATATTGACAGATGTGCTATGTTCCTGGAAAATTACATATCTACCTTAGAACTTGAAAGTTGTCTCTCCAAATCGAAGGGGAAGACACCTGGTCTAGACCGCACTTCCTACCAAATGATCAGTGCGATGTCTAATTCAAGTAACAAGAAATTGCTGGTATTTTTGACTGGCCATATACCCTACATGTGGAAGCTGACAGCAGTTGTTCTAATCCCAAAGTCTAAAAATGTCTCCATCGCATCGGATTATCGCCCAATCCCTCTTTTATCTTGCCTCTCAAAGTTATTGGAAATGATTATGGCATCTAGGTTATCTTGGTTTCTTGACTCCAAGAACCTGATAACAAAGCAACAAGTTAATTTCAAGCCGGGTAGAGGGTGCATCGACGCTCTGTTACATATTGATTATTTCACAAGCAAAGCAATTTCCGAACGAAATCACGTAACAATTCTCTCAATTGATTTCGAAAAAGCATTTGACAGAGATGGTCTTCATGGTATTTTAAAACTCTTGAAATCATGGAATGTTGGACAGAAATTCTTCAACTACATCAAATCACTCATGTTGCATCGGCGGTTCAATGTTAGAATCAACAATCATCTTTCTGGTTCCTTTCCGCTTATGAATGGCATTCCGGAAGGATCTCCTCTCTCTGTCATGCTTTTCCAGATCGCCTTCAACGAAATTAGCAAAATTCTTTGCCGTGTACCAAGAGAGGAACATTGTCTCTACGCGGACGATGTATACATTTTTACAAGAGAAAAAGATAGCACGAAAGCAATCAACATCCTCGAATCTATTGGACGAGAGATCTCCGCATGGGTAAACTCGTCAGGGGCTAAAATTTCCATATAAAAATCAGAAAAAATGCACATTTGTCGAAAGCAGATGTGCGATCTACTAATGCATATTAATGATTTACCAGTACTAAACGTGCAGATGCTGCATATTCTCGGGCTCCCGTTTTCCAACAAATATCGTTGGAAAGCACTTCGGTTAAAAAATTTTATTTTAACAAGGGTGAATTTCATACAGTACGTCGCTTGGAGGAGCCACGCGCATATTAACACTATTGCTTATCTTACCAAAATGCTTGTGTTAAGCAAGATTGACTATGCTTTGATAATTTGTGCCAATAGCTGCAAATCTAATATCAACACCCTGAAACTGGTCTATCACCAAGCCGTCAGAGCAAGTTATTATGCATTTCGGACGACGCCCTTAAATAATATTATAATTTAAACTGTCACCGTCTGCAATTGACTATTGGTTGTACGTCGCAAAGAAGTTGCACTTTTCCTTAAAAATTTTTCGCTGTTTTGGTGTTAAACCTCCCTGGATTTGGAAAACTGCTCTTTTGACATTTCGCTATCTATGCACCAGAAAGAAGATACTCCAAATTAGGTCTTCAGGAATCTAACAGCTGAAAACTGGAGTACTGGAGAGCACCGGTTGGAATCTTTTATACACAGACGGCTCAAAATCTTTTGGTCTGCCTCCTGCTTGTGCCGTTGTAGATGCTTCAGTACAGGTGCTTCTCAATCACATATTTCACGAAAGTACTTCAACTTTCATAACCGAAGCCAGAGCTATCCTTCACGCTGCGAGCCTTGTCCATAAAAGCAAACTCAAAACCGTCATTGTTACCGAGAGTTTGTCTGGATTACAAACTATTCGAAATCCTTCGACTTCGAGATGGAACACCTTCAACAAATGAAGGAATATAATTACCACACCCGGCGGAAAAAATAATATATTTTGGGTACCTAGTCATATCGGTTTATTGGGAAATGAGCAGGTTGATCGAGCGGCAAAGGATGCTGCTTGTGCTCCTCTAATTATGGATGATCTCATGGAAAAGTTGGATCTTCAAAGTTACATAGGAAGAAGAGTTAGAGAGACAATTACAGAAGGAAATACAATAGCATCATCAACACTACTCTTCCATTAACGCTAAATTTACTTCACCTTTATATCCAACAAATGTTGAGAAAACCAAGATTCAAATATTTTCGAGAATTCGCCTTGGTCATACAATGGCAACTCACCAATGGATCTTGAAGAAGTCTTCCTCCCCAATCTGTAGTTGTGGACAAATTCTCACTATAAAAAACATTCTCTACGACTGCCTTAATCTTTCTTTGGCTAGCAGTATTGCATTTCGGACTATCAACCCTTTCGACATTCTAAAATCAGCTTCAGAACAGAAAAACAATTGAATATATTACTTTGTTAAAACTGCTAGGCTCAATATCTAATGTACATTTATGTAGATTAGAGCCGATAGCCTGTGTTGCTAGTGCTCAATGTCTTTTTTTTTTTAGTAATTAATTTTATTTCCTGCTATTTACCTCGTGTGCGAAAATATTTGTGTTTATAAATATAATTTATGAAAAATCCTTTTTCGTCCCTCTAGACATTAATTTTGGTTTTTAGAATATTTTCCTCTTTTTGGGTTCGTAAGAGTCTTTAAGGTTCAAAGAAATTGTTTATACTTTCGAACTTCACTTTGTAACTAACTTATGTTATATTGTGGGTTTATCAAATATTGTTTATATAAAATTTAATTTAAGAAAAAATTTACATACGATTTGATTTATTTGTTTACAAATCACGAACTACGTTAATGCCTTCTCCATTATTCTCATTCATACGTCCACACACACGGAGAATAGTTTGTATATTATTACCATTATCGTTCTATGCGTATGCCAGGAAATTTCAAATAGTTTAAATTGCATTATTATTGCATTTCCTAAAATAATATCATTGTAAATATCACGATAGTTGGATATTGATATGTGATGGATTTGAGTTATGGATATGAAAACATTTTATGCAATACGTGCATATTTTCCTAGGTTGATAGATTATTAAAGTTTTCTACATAATGCATAAAATGCAAGAAATAGACTTAAGATGGTATAGATTGTATAATTCGCATTGCATAATTCACAAAGTCCACTATCACTAATTTTGTTTGTTCTCCTATTAGGAAATGATCTTCAAGTTATTTTTGCCACCAGGGTGAAAATGGGAAATTTTGGATACTAAGTACACATTAATATTTGTTAGAATCTTCCAAATAATTCTTCTGAAAATGAAAATTGGGTTGGCTTGTAGGCGAAGGTCTTTTAAATAATGAAAAAATCAAGAATAGCTGTAGTTTTTACATTAAGAACATTTTTTGCATTAACTTTGAATTCGAGATTTTTTTAACTCATTAAGTATTAGGTGTTTGCAAAAAATTTGTTCACTTTCTCACTTGAAAAAGGCATTTATTCTGGAAAGGTGGTGTAATATATATTAATCGAAATAGTTTCCATCATTTTCTATAATATTTTACAATATTTTTGGCAATGTGGCGATATCACGTCGAAAGGACTTATATTTATTTGGAAGCGTTCCATCCAACGATTTTTACAATTTTGTAGGCCTGCTTGCCACCCAAGCCATGCTGCACCGATCTGAACAAATGGTAATCAGGAGACGCCATGTCTGGTGAATATGCTGTTAGTGTCAGAACTTCCCATTCGAGATGAAAGAGTGTATCCTGGGTTACTAATGTCCAAAAAATGGCATGTATATATTACATATATGTTTTCGAATTTGCTTAAACTATACACAGTCAGTGGATCTTATGAATATTAAAGTAGTACATAGTAAGAGCTCATTTTCCTGGAGAAGAAATAAAAAGTGAAAAAATAAAGTGGCTTAGAGTCCAAAGTTCAAAACCGGATGTAACCAGAAGTAAATGGCAATCAATTTGACATGAATTTCCAATGAGGTTTTTACAATATTGTGTAGGTAGTGGTGTACTTTGCAAGCATGTACTTGGATATATTCGCAAATCGTGATCCTTTTAAAGCATAATAGCGCCCTGCAATTTATATGCTTTTTCCCGTTTCCTTTAATAGAAAGGTTTTGCTGCTGCCGCGTTAATATATTTTCTTTTTTATAAAAAGACAACTACAGCACGAAGGGTGAATCTTATTATTTTCTTGCATTACGTTAAAATAATTTTCTGTAAACTTAGCGTGCAAATGGCAAATCGCGTTAGTATTTGTTTTATTGAAAAAGAGAAGCACGAGAAAGAGAGAAAGCAAACGAGAAGAGCATATTTTTAGTATATTTTACTTGTTTATTTATTTGTTTTCCCCTTTATTTAATTTAATAATAATAAAGCTTGTATGGGTATGTCTCTGTGTGTATGTGTGTGCCATTTTAGTTGTAGCCTGGCATGGCAGGCTTAGCTATGCAGAATTTTGTTGTTGTTCTTTGCGGTTGTTGTTCTTTGGCCTTCGCCCAAATGGTTTTTCGGTTTGTTTTGCTTTCATACTTTGTTGTAGCTCTGGTAGAGGAAATGCACAAAACAACCAAAATAGTAAAACATGGAGAAGGGATTTTCCTTTCATCAGGGCGTTAATTCACTTTATACAGTTCACGCAGGCAAGCGTATACCCAAGTACGTGCATGTAATTCCATTTACTTGTTATGCGCGTTTATTTGATATTTCTTTTCCCTCCATTTTTTCTTGTCGCACTCGTTCCCTTTGAATGAAATAATATTAATGTTTGTTTTTTTCAAACAAGTAGCAGCGCGAGTCTATTTAAGAAGAGTGCAAACTGAGTAATCAGACAGCAGCTGTGAAGATTGAAAAAAAAAAATGGGACGCTTTGATGAAATCCTAGTTTTTATGGTTTGATGAAGTATGAGAATATGTAGAATAAGAAGTTCAACAGAAACTGCCGAAACTTATTTACAACGAAAGTTCCTTGGCAGGAAAGTAAAATTGAACGTGTTAGGATGCGAGGATACATTTCTACCAGTTGTTACTGAACTATTGTTGAGTGAATATTAAGATACGGGTAAAAATTGTTTTTATTTGGGGGTTGGGATTTTCAACGACCATAGACTTACGTAGCCAGCTGAAGTCTAATTTTACTGAGGGCTATTTTGAACCTTCACAATCGCATGAAAATGTGTAGTCATAGTATATACTAGGAAATTTCTCTCACTAAACTAAGAAAATCATGTCAAGAAGGTAATATATAATAATATAATAATAATGTATTAAAATTTTCAGATTTTCGGGTAAACATCTTGCCGTTTAACCCGCTATTCTTTGATTAAACTTTAAGGAAGTTGGCTGTTAGCCAAATGACATGATTCACCTGTCAGGTATTAATGACTGTCGTATCAACTTAATAAAAAAGTTTACATTAATATTACAAACGCGCGCTATTTTAAAATAAAAATTCGCTCTTCTCTTTATAGAATATTATTTATTCGTTATTTGAAACTATATTCATACATTGTTTGACTTCATTTATGATTACACAGATTGACTTTTTTTTCAAGCGCAATGAAAACTCAAATTTCAAATAAACAGAATGCTCTAAAAAGGGATATATGGCATCTCTTTGAAAATGAGTTCTTTTATAATGCCCTTTAGAACCCCCTATGGGCTATATTTAGGCGGTTACATTTCCGTATAATTTAAATACGTAAAACGCAGTAAATAATAAAAAGCACTAAAAGTGTAAAAATTTGAATGTTCAGTTACATTTTGCAAACTTGATGTGCTTGACCTCGTTGCCGTAATGGATTAGAGCTTAATTTCTCGAAGACTAGATTGACTTATCTTTCTATACTAAAAAGTTGTTGAATAAATAAAGCGCAGTAAATAGCAGTGAATTTCACTGCAAAGTTCACCTTGAAAATGAGAACAGGCGGCCATTATTATATATTATCCTCGTCTGGAATCCCTTATGGGCGCACATGCCAACAGTGATACGGTTGCTGTCGCTGCTTTTGCTGTTGACGATGTTCATTTTATGCATAATTTTATTTATTCTAATTTTTGTTGCGCTCATTTTCTAGTTTTTTGTTTGGAAAAACTTGTATTTTTATTTTTTCTAAATAATTTGTTAGCTTAGCAATTTTGTTTATTTCTTTTTATTTCTGTTTCGAGTTTTGTGAGTCTATACTTTGATTTTAATGCAAAAAGAACGTTTTTTTGTTTACTTTTTACCTGATATAATATTCAATTGCTTACAACCTTAACTATATGTGTGCATTCGAGCTTTTCCACAGGTATTTAAGCTAGTAAGTACACTTCGCCCATACGTATGCAAATGTGTAGATATATATGCATATGTATATATATTTATATAGACATTTTGATATATTTATTCGCATGTGTATAAAAACTAAATGATAGAAATAGTTCATGCATACATATACAGGTGCTTGCCTATGTGTATTCGAACGCGTATATCTTGTTAGTTGTTATCTTGTTAGTTTGTACAGAGAAACATTGAAACCCGCTTCTCGTAGATACATACAAACACGCTTGCAGTTTTTTATATATTCTATAAAAATCTATTTAAACCTTGGATTTGTTTTTCTGAGTTTATTTTACATGATTAAGTTAAGGTAAGGAGAAACAGAAAAAGAGAGGGTGAATCAAAGAATCAAAGAAAGCTGGATTGAAAATAAAAATTAATTCCGCTTTTTTCTCAGTTAAAACTCTTTTTATGTGTCAGCAGGTGTTAATAACAGAAAAAGTTTTAAAATCACATGTTTTTGAGGTCTTGTGAAAAATAATATAAAACCTTACATCTAAAGGCTTTATAATGCGATATTTACTTTCAGTACGAAAATGTTATCATATCTATCAAACGGTATTCGTTTCGTTCCCACTGTGTTCCCAGTGTGCTACCAGTTAATTATTGAAAAACGTGAAATGGAATTGGTCAACATATGGTCAATAATTAAGAGTATCATTGACGAACGGTGACAAGTCCAGTAAATTAAGAACGAGACGATAAATTAAAGCGTGTTCGGGGCAGTTCAAATGGGATCGTTGTTCAGCTCAGGGAGCTTCGAACAGAATTTAGAAAGGGGTAGACAAGACCAATGGAGGCTCAGGAAAAATAATTGATCTTAGTACCAACTACTCCGGAACATCGAAAAACGTGAACCGTGACAACAGATTTTGTTCCTTGATCCCATCACTAAATAATGTAACGTCTAAATTGTTGCTTGATTAATTGCTCATTTTCTGGCATAACTAAGGGTTGCCAGCTATTTAAAGAAAAAATTAATAACACTCTTACATTATTACACACCTGCGTGGTAAGCGGCTGTTTCAATTTTGTAATTATACGTATGCAGCTCTATCTTAAAGTTGGCAAGAAAAAAAAATTGATTTGCGGAAATGGTAGCCATCCAAAAACGTAATACTAAAAATACATTACCGTTTATAACTTATACATCAGTGCTCTTATCTCACAACTACACAATTTCACTTATCTAACCTGATCCCTTTTATTGCTGTTATATGGTTAAAATTCTTATAAAAATGTTTTTGTCATTTTTTCAATTAGTTTGCTTTTCGATTACATACATTCGTACACAAATTTTTATAGCCTTCAATGGGCAAGCATTGCAATTACGTCAAGCCATCGGCAAAAGGAAGAATCATGTTTCAAATATGTTGTAGAATATAAAAATTAAAGAACAAACTTGATTAACAGGACGGTCAGCGATGTCCTAGACACATTTGTCTGTCAAGCCATAAATTCATTGCTAAGAATAGGAAGGAGTTTTTCACTGGAGGCAAGCGCTTTTAAATCGTTTCCGCAACCAAATTCAAGTATGATTTGAGTCCGTTTACAAAACAAACCCAAAATGTCAGAAATTTCAATACTGTGCCCCTAACTTGCAAACTATTGAAATTATTGATTTAACGTAAACTAAGCATTGGTAAAAAAAAAATAAAGCTGATCGGCTTAGGAATATGTGCGCTATAACCAAAACCACGGTGATTTATATTTCAGTTTTTCTTCTCTTTCTTTTCTCGCTATAAATAAAGCATACTAAAAATTCGTTATGAGGTGAATGAAGGTCTTCACTTATCGTTGTTGTGTGGCTTATCTTATCGCATAAGATGCCCATTTCTAATGTCCACAATACCAATCGTTGCAGTTAAGCAATGACAATAACAGCATCAGCAACTATACAAAGATATAAACAATGGCAATGACAACAACGTTAAACGTTGCAATTATCACAATTTGTGTTAGCTACAATATATGAATATACGTGAATATGTATATATATTATATATACAATGTAAGAGCTAAATGCAGCAGTAAAGGCAACAATAGAAGAACAGAAACATATAACATAGAAACGAACAGTCGAGGTAATAAGGACGAGAGCAACTAACGTAATAACAACGAACATAACCGTGAAATACCACAAAATCTTCTTTCACACACACGCATATGTACGGACGAACATAATACATAAATATATACATAAATATATAAATAAATAAATAAATATATATATATATATACGTAAATATATAAATGTATGAATATATATATATATATAAACCAACCACAAATCCATGTGTAACGCAAGTGGTATGTTCGTATAATAACGCAAAAATTTATATGTGTATCTCAGTATGCGCTAGTCTGTCTTGAAACATTTCAACTAGTTGTACATGCTACAGCTATCTGCAGTTAGTTTAAGGAGCATTTCTCTACTATTTCATTTTTCTAAGGATTAAAGTATCAACATTTGTGAGTAAACGTTGAAGGGTTTCATTTCATTTTTTTTTTTTTTCATACATATATATTTCTTTCTTATATAGATATGTATATATTATATTGAAATTTCTGTTCGATAGAAAAAATGCATAGTAGGGTAAGGAAGACGAAAAGCAAGATACAGAAAAAAGGAGAAAGCGAGAGAAAAAGAGATAGCGGGTGAGAAAGAGATTTAAAAGGCATACTGAAAGCTTTATATTCGATTTAATAAAAATCTTGGGTATCGCTTGAAAATGAGAAAAATCTAACAAATAGTAAGGATTACGTTTAAAAATTTCTTTAAAGCACTTGCGCTCGCTCATGCGAAGAATTTGAGGCTTCAAAACGTTGAAATTTTCGAAACACAAATGGAGCCGTTCCGTAAATCATACCGAAAATTCCTTTTTTGAATTCTTTAAATCGAAATGGCTGAATAGCTAGCTAATAAGACGATTTTCGAAACATTAAATTCGAAGTTATTTTGTGTGTGACTTCTGCTCTTACAAAAACTATAACCGTTAAAATCCAAGAAACAGAAATTGACTTTAAAGTTTCCAACAGGAGAAGCTCTTCTAGTTATAGATACAAAGTTAACTTGCGCTTTTAACGAAAAATGGTGCCGTAAATTACTAAAAGTACCAGCATTCAGTCGACAGGAACGCGTATATATCTTAAATGGAATTGGGTTACTTAATTTAAAATGTTTTGATTGGAAAATGAATTTGATTAAACACATTGATGTCTCAAAAATTTTATGAGAGAATTGGTTTTGAACTTGATATCGGTTCACTTGTCGCAGGCAACAAACGTTGCGTTCATTTTAAAACCAAACAATTTTTGAATGGATCTCAAAACTATCACAATTGCATGTAATTAGCTCAGACTTCGAACTTTTAGTATAGAGCTTGTGCTTGACAAAGTTTGTTATATAGAAATTAAAGTCATTGCTAGTTTTGATACTAGGGTTTTTCGTAATAGAAAAGAATAGAAGAAAAAGGAACGCGAATACGACGAAAAGTCAACATTTTTTAATAAAAGGAAGTGTGAATATAACGAAATGGTAGCCTTTTGTACTTAGAAAAATTAAAATTTGTGTTGCTTTGATAGGGAATATACGTTGTTGCCTTGATTTTCCCAGCGGAAGTAAAATCTTTTTAATGTCCTACGTCGAAGTTATACTTAGTTGCCCTTATGTAACACGCAGAAATATACTTTATCTTTCAAATCAGCTTAAGGATCTCATTTGATTTGGCCAAGTCCGCCTGCCGAAAAATTGACGTTATAACAAAATTCGGGAAACACTAATTTGAACACGGGACTTAGGACAAATACTGTTTAAAAAAAATTAATATAGGTATTATTACAATTGAATTTTTAGTTGTGAGATCTTATATATTACAGAATTTCAGTATTTCAAGTGAGTCAATTACTTTTGCTGCTTTAGGCTGATGAGAATCCAGTATTCGCTCGTTTGCTTGTTTGTCTCGAATGTATTGTCTTAAGCACAGATCCGGAAGAGGATCCCTAATCAAAAATGTATAATTCGTTTCCTGAAAAAAAATGTTTCTGTCTTTCAAAAATTATTTTCCGGTATTAACTATATAAGAGAGAATTACGAATAGCAGAAGAAACCAAGAGTGATAGGGGGAGAGAAAGAATGAAAGAAGGAAAAAAAAGAAAGGGAAAGCAAGAAAACAGAGTGATAATTCTTAACATTTTTTTCTTTTAATCATATATTTCTATTACATCCATCCAGCAACGTGTTCGTCCATAATATTATCCAAATCCATTGATCCGGGCAAAAAGCCAGATATAGCATAAACATTTTTAGCTAAATGTCATTAACTATTGTATTATGGTAAACCGTTCTCAAAGCCGCCTGTTGAAAAAAAAAAAAAGCTGCTAGAATGTGATTATTTTATTCGCTATTTAGCAAAGAGTATAGGCAGCACAGAATGCTGTTAACGGTAGCCTAACACAACTTTATAAGAATATTCAGAATAGCATCATGATATTATCAATTATTTAGTGCCAATACTTTTTAGAGCCGTATGAGTAGAATGGATTGATGAACGCACCAACAAGGAATCAAAACTTAAATAATATTTTTTTACTTACTATTTCAAGACAAATATATGACAAATTACCCGAAGCTGAATCATATGCACCATGAACGAAAGCTCGGTTTAGATGCCATACAATTCCAACGTAAGCTCCAGGGCGAAACCGCGTTTATTATTAAAGTGATATTCTACAGAGAAACTATCATCTACTTCATTCGTTTCTACTTTCATTTTTCGTTTTTTTGTTTTTGTAGAAGCGATATTCTAAAGGTCGGAGATTAGAAAAAAGTAAGAAAAAAAATTTTAAGCGTTAAGTATTAACTTTGAAATTTTCATATAAATACTATTAAAAAAGTTTCGTATGGAAAACTAATTGCTGGCTTAAACTTTTTTAGGGGTACATTAAATACTAACAAACTCATGCGTTAGCAAAAAGAGATACGCATACACAATTACGCCAAAAAATGAAAATTACTTTACTACCACAGTGAAATTCATGGGAAAGTAAAGATTTTTTCTCTAAGAGTTTATTAAAAAAAAAGCTGTTTTTTGAAGCACTACTTTTATGCACAACAAGGACAAATCGATACATATACTTTGCAAAGGGATTTCTATTTAGTCCAATAACGAGTACAAGAGAATCAAAAATTAGCGGAAAAGAAATAACGAACGGGGCAAAGTATTTCGAAAACGTATTTCTATTTCTGTGTTTTAAATTTTCTGTTCTGCCTGGATTTTAGGAATTCACGCCAATCATCAATTAATTACAAATTGCTTAATAATTAAAAAAAGAGAAGAGTAAAGCAAAGAATGCAATAACTTTAGAGTTATGCATCGAGAGAAAATTTGCTCAAAAAAAAAGTAAATAAACAAATAGAAAGAGTAAGCATGGCTAGAATTTTGAATTCCTACAATCCAGTTATTCACTCCATTAAAAAAGTACCGTAAGTTGTTAGACCTAAAAGACATTTTCAGTTAACCGTTCAGATTGTGTGTACCGTTATCTACAAAATCAATTCAATTATAACAATCACATTTAGCTTATCCGGTCTAGGTCCTCTTCGTAAAGCTTCTAGAAAATTGGAACTGAATTTTCTAAGAAAGCATACGCAACAGAACTATATCCGTTAGTGAAATTCAATAATTCGATTCGCTGCTGCAAACAAAGAAAAAGAAAAAAGTCATATGAAGCATTTGTTGAAGACAGAATTCCCTACAAAGCCGCACAGGTATACTTAAAGCTTGACAATATTTTCACATTCCCTTATTGGATAAATTGGTTCCACCAAAGCGAGATTAAATGTCGGTTATTGCAAGCAACAGCTGTGCGTTGGTTTTCAACAATAAGCTAGCAGTTAGTAATAAAAGTTTAACACATTTTCTACTTTTATCGATGTAAAGTTCATTGCATCTAAAACTTTGCGACTTCAAATACTATGAAAACGAACGATGAATAGACTGAGAAGCCGATTAAGATTATGTGCAGATATATGTCAAGTTTCAGATGAATGTGCGCTTTTTGTAAATAAAATTTAGATTTCGGCAATTGTTTTTAAGTTTTGAGCGTGGATATGAGTGTATATATACATGTATATGTAGAGCGCATTTCAAGCAAACCATGTCAAATTGATTCAAATATATATTTGCAAAATCCTCTCTTTTTCTCGATATTTTCTCAATCTTGAGTGCGGAAGCAGGAATGAAGGTCTAGAAAGAAATGGTTAAGCCGTCTAAGAGCCTAACGCTGTATATGCATATTTTACGTCTATAAGCGTGCGTTCATATGTATATGTATATGAAATTGTTGCTGGTTATTTTTGAATATCACAAATGGGACGATGATAGAAGTACATTTTTACTTTTTGTTTAGAGATAAATAAATTGAAGAAATTTGAAGCAGTATTGCGTGTAAGAACTGAGTGAGCAAAGGCAATAAATAAAATTAGAAGTGCTTGTGAAACTGTAGTCAGTGGAGAAGCTACTGTAAACCCCTTTATGCATTTGTGCGTATGTTGACGGTTTAGTATGCAAGACAGACCAACAAGTCAAATGACAATTGCTGTTGGAAAAATTTGTTTCATTTACTTTTCGTACAACAGTTGTGCTAGAAAATAAGTGAAGTAAGAGTTTGTGAGGAACAATAGAGTGGAAAACGAAGAAGCAGTGTGTGTGCGTGCGTGCGTGTGTGTGTGTGTGTGTGTGTGTGTGTGTGTGTGTGTGTGTGTGTGTGTGTGTGTGTGTGTGTGTGAGAGAGAGAGAGAGAGATTGAGAGAGAAGACGGAAAAGGTGAAAGAATTCAAATAAGGAAGTAGGAGGAAAAGCAAGAGGAGAAGCTATTTAAATGAATTGTGCTTTAACTGCTCTGTTTGCATTGGCAAGATTGTTTATCAACATAAGAGTCTAATGACATAACTATATTTATGTACGTGTGGCAATGTTTCGCTTTATAAATAGGTACTGTGCCTGTTTTCCTTAAATGCTTTCTTTCTTTGTGGATTTTCTTTTTTTTTTAATAAATATGTACTGTGTCTGTATTCCTTAAATGCTTTCTTTCTTTGGGCATTTTTTTTTGCGTATATTTTAAAATTTATTGCAATATTTTTGCGTTTTGCTTTTCTCTAACGTACTTCTTCGTTACTTTTTTTATATGTTCTTGTCCAAGACCAACTTTCGAACAACAAAACTTTTTATTCGATTGAAATCTCCATAAAAATCAAACAAACAGAAACTCATATATAGAAAAGGATGAAAAATTTTGCTAAAACTGAACTTAGGTATTTTTTATTTATTTATTTTTATTTATTTGTTTAATTTTTTGTTTAATTTTTCGAAGAGATCTATGCGTTACAAACTCATCTTGCGCATAAAACTTAGTATGCAAGTGCTACAATCAAGTAGTATAACACTATTTGCAACAAAGCTACATTCAATACAGTAACGGATAATGTAGACAAGCATATACATATGCAATCGAGCACAATATTCAACTGCGTCGTTTACCTAGCTTTTTGCTAAACATAAGAAAAAATTATGCTTCTGATATTGTTGCAATGACGATAAAGTAAGTAAGACCATGGAAAATATAATGAGCGCATATCCTGAGCTTTTCTTTAGGTTCGAAGATAAATAGCTAAGTTTTAGATAAAATCAGAACTACAACAAACTCTCCCGTTTACAAGTACCTCTGCCTTATCCTGCATGACTAAAATTGGAGTTGGAAAATCAGGTGAAAAACTCATGAAAGATGTCATGTAGACGGCCATTCAACTCTCCAGTATGAATCGTCTTAAGAGAAAATGGATGCAACCGGAAATAAACAATACTGTATGGTAATCTACTATAAGAAATTAAATTAAATTCGATTACTATCGCAGGCAGGTACCCTTTACCTGAGATATCAGATGTAATCTCGCAAGTTGGGGCTGGCACCTCCCTTTCGGTGCTTGATGTTAAAAGTGGTTTACAGTGGATTGCAATAAAAAATATGATATTAAAAAAGTGCCGTTCAGCGTAGACAAGGGAAAGTATGAATTTACACGTACACCTTTCGGTCTAAAAAACTCGCCTTCTATTTTTCAACGGGCTCTCGTTGATATTCTACGAAATTGTATAGCAAGGTGCTGCTACGTATGCATACACAATATCTTCAATAAATCAAAAAGTTGCCACATTGCACACATCAAGCATATTTTTAGAACGTTGGAATAGGCCAGCATGAAAGTACAATTGGGTAAATGCAGCTCCTTTAAAAGAAACGTTGAATTTTTGACGTTCGTTATTACACTCCTCCATCTAAAAACGAATAAAGAAAAAGTTAAAGCTTTCCAAAACCACAGAATTTAAGGACCGTCGTCGTTTTCTTGGAATATCAGGTTATTATAGACGATTCATAAAACGTTACTTCAAACTTGGTAAACCTCTGAAATACCTTTTAAGAGGAGAAGAAGGAACAACGTTGAAAAATAAATCCGTAAAGTTAATAAACTGTCTGAATGGGTAAGATCCAGCAAGTGCACCCTTTACTTTCAGTAAGTACAGGGTCAGCTTCACTCAGACGAAAATCGAAGATATAGCAAATAGTCAAGAACAAGAGGGTAAAAACTCTCAATAGAGACCACAGAAATTGCAAGGAAAACAGGCCACACAACTTCAAATAATACTATTTCCATTCTACGGCAAACTAAGCAAACAAAAAACTGCGAAAAGTTGTAAAATGAACAATCGTCATTCTACAAAGCGCCAAATTTAAGCCATGCCTATCTCGCAGTATCCAAACGAATATTCACACCTGGACATACTTTTAGTCGAAAATGGCTTGTTTCTAATGGCAGTAGACAAGTTGTCAATATATGCCTTGGCAAAACCAATCCGGTCCAGAGCACCAAAACATATAAAACAATAATTAAGGGATGTGGTTTATTCTCGCGTATCCGAAACCATAGTGATGAACAACGGGAAATCCTTTAATTCGGAATCTATAAACTTTTTGATTGAAAATGAATTACAATTTTCAGAACATCACCAAGTTTTTCAAATGGACAAGTGAAGCAGTTCCACTCCTCTCTACATGCGCTGTCTTTAAACCGATCGTTCCAAAAATTATAGGAAGAAAATAGGGGAGAAACTATCGAAAAGCTTTCAGCGAAGCAAAAAACTGAATTGAATTATCATAATACGAATCGACCGCCATCCAAAGAGTATTCAGACGGAGAGGAAATCTTTGTCAAAATAAATAGGAAGCTAGGAAATAAATTATACGCTAGGTATAAAAAAGCAGTAGTGTCAGAACACTATAATATCTCAGAAAAACGAAATGAAGCCGAAAAGTTTATACAAACAATATAAGGTGATGTTAGGGAACATGTCTTAATCAAAAACCTTTTCCTTACATAACTGAATATGCGGATTCCAATGTCAATCTTAATACGGGCGTCGATGACGAACGCCCAAGAATTTTACATACAAGATCTGACTAACTACGTACAAGATTCCTATCTCCATCTAGGTATGAGAATTGAAAACAATTAGTCACTACGACAAGGTTCTGAATTTTATCGAATAATACTTTCAATCCCTGATAAAATAAATACTTTACAAGCAAGTAGCTTGCAGGACAAACACCTTTTGGACAGGATCAATAAGAATTTTATTTTAGTACAAGGAAAAATAAACGATTTGCACATATATCCAAAATTCAACTGAGGATTAATTAACATTTTAGGAAAAGCAGGAATTGCGACGTTTAAAGATAAATCTGTAGCGCAATAGTCGGCAACGAGCGGAATAATATAATATATAAATAATAATATCACCTTTTTGCGCAAACCATATGTAGCAAATTGTTCCTTCATAGTATTTAAAACTGGTAGTGGAGTTAAATCGGGCAACTTACACAATTCGGAAAATCTGAAATATAATCAACCATTACAAGCATTCTCTCTCCTTTATTGTTAAAGGCAACAGGAGATTATTTGCCTTGCACGCATCGTGATTCACAGTTTCGGTGTTCCTCCTCTATTTGTTTGCATCACCTCGCCACAAAATATTTTCCTTAGCTAATTCAAAAGAGTTTTCAATACCAGTGTGACGTGAAATTTGACGAGAATTATTTTACGTAGATTGCGGGGTATTATGAGTTTGCGGTGAGGGGTGTAAAGAGATCTTTTGAATTTCTTAAATGAACTGAAACTATTTTATTTTTAAGAAATTGGATTTTTAGCTGTTGATTTGAGATTTCCGGTTCCGTTCAAAAGTCAATATTAAACAAACTCTTGGTAATATTTTATTACCGTTCGTATCGCGAACTTCGCAATAATAGCGCTCCATGACCTACGCCAACTATAGCCTACGACTTTCTATAAATGCGTCACGATATTATCGGTAAAATTGTGTTGTCATATATTACTCACTTTAGTTATTCACAACTGTGGCGTTCTTTTGAATCATTATTTTAGCCAACTCTGAATGATCAGCGGATTCTGGATTTAACGCAAACGCGTATTATCATAAAATTATTTTCATCTGTTTCTTATTTTGTACCAAATTTGGAAGGATGTGTTGATTTACAAAATCAACTTGATATTATATTTTGGTCAATAAGCAGTTAATTAACATTGTTTTGAATAACATTCATGTTTCTTCTGCCTGGACAGAATAACAAAGCAAGGCATTGTAGGTAGTGTTCAGCTAATTGATTATATAGCGCACATTGAGGAAAGTAGCTTAATGTCGGACGATTCTGAAAACAGTTTCGACACACTTGATGATTTACGGAATTGCTCCTAACACAACAGAGCGGCAAAGCAGTTTAGAAGATATTAATTTGGATCAATTCCTGAAAACTTCTAATTATGAAGATACCGTGAAATAATTATATCTGTTATGGCATAGGTGAGGAAGTATTTGCTAAATTCTAAGTAATTATATAACAGTCATACACTACCATATCTGTAATATACAGTTGATTGTGTTTGTTTATTATTATTATTATTAATTTCGCCACAGAAATGAATTCTAAGACTAAACTCTTTAAAGCACTAGCATCTAAGGCTATCGGCTTTTATTAAAAACTCTACCGCACTTGAGATTCGAACCCACGACCATTGACTTGCTAGTCGAGATTCCTCCCCTTCGGCTACTCAGGCGGATGTGTGTTTGTTTATTTATCTGTTTTGTTTTGATTTTTTGCGTAAACAATTACGCGAGTTCAACGTACGCTTTTTATGAATTAAAATGTAAACAATTATCAGTTAAAAAGAAAATAGCCTTAGCGGTTATGAGCACTGATCAGGAGGTCGGTTCGGTGCGTGATAGCGTTTACTGTGCAGCTGCTGTTTGGAGTTTATATCAAGCTTATAAACGCATAGACGATGATCGTGGTAAATCTTGCGAGTTACGCCAATCAACAGTGACGTGCATGCGTGGCATATTACAATGCTGGATAAAGCAAGCTTGTCTTGTCGAACTTTTCAAACAGAGGCAATCCAATCAACATGCTCTACATAGTAACTTTCATTTGCACACCGGAAAGGAAATATACTCCGACGATTTTTACAACCATTTGCAAATAGATGTGGCCTCTTTGTATATAAATTTTTTAGTTCAAATTATTACTTCGGGTTTGCAAATTATCTATACGTAGATAAGTTAACATGAACAATATTATATATATTATATTAAAAATTAAATATTTTTCTTAAAGGATGAAGTGGCTTTTATCCAAAATTTGGTATGCTATGTCGAAAGAGCTTATCGTACACCAGATTAAAAGTAAGAAAACGTTTTATTCTTGGCCGGGATATTACAAAAAAGTTAGCTGAATGGATGATAATAGAACCAGATCAAAATCAATGTTTTGATAATTGAAAGAACGATATCCGGTTGTTGGTTGTTGGCGCTGGTCTATCTTAGTGTGCTTGGCCGCATGCGGATATATTTGTACAATTTCTTACGTGCCATCGAATTTAATAAAGCTAAGGTTAATTCGATCCAATTCTATTACTAAAACTTGTACTTTATTACGGAAATGCCACTAAAGTAAAATATAGAGAGTAATAAATTATTTTATGAGTAAATTAAGTTTTTGGAAGTGTTTAATTGCATTTTGGAGTTTTTGATGAATTTGGCGCAAGAACCAGAATTGTAAAAATTATATGAGCAATAGGAAGAATTATAAATATTGTCTGAGCAAGAACAAGAATTGTAAAAATTGTGTGAGCAAGAACAAGAATTGTAGAAAATCGTGTGATCAAGAACAAGAATTGTAAAAATTGTGTGAACAAGAATAAGAATTGTAAAAATTATGTGAGCAAGAGAAAGAATTGAATTTTAAAATATTTGACGAACCGTAAATTATGGGAGAAACCGAAACGTAACTATAGCCGTGAATTTAAGGAAAAGGCGAAATCAAATTTGCAGGAAAAATTCAAGGCCGCTATTGATGACAATGAGAATGTGAGCACATGTTCATCTTCATTGTTGCATGATAAGCATTTTTTGAATTTTAAAAAGTCACACGATTCAACGCCAGAAACCGAAAGTAAGTAGCTCTTTATAGGCTTTTTTTAAAAAGTCTAACTTTGTACATTCTTCTTAGGAAAAGTTGTTACGACGACGTACAACGTAAAAGAAAGTAAGTTCTTTTTAAAACTTGTGAAGAGACAATATTTAAGTTAATCCAAAATTTTTCGGCTTTAGTGCCATCTAATCAGTGTGAAACTGTGATAAGTAAAAATCATGATTTGGATGAAGATGACGGTGACTTATTTGCCTCCATTAGCTCACAAGAAGTCTTAGATCAAAACGAGAAGATCAATAGTAGTATGAATAATAACTTTCCCAACATATTTAAGTTTCCCACCCCTTTTTGATGCTTATTTTTATAACTTTTTTTTATTTCTGCAGGTTTTTAAACAGCGAATGGTAAAAAAACTCCATATCGGAAGAAAGCAATATATCCATACAAAATATTCTAAGAGAATTTCAAGACGATTTGCAGGAAACGGATTATGAAACTGAATTAAAAGATATAAAAGCCCGGATATCGAATAAAAATATAGAATCCAAGTTTAGAACAACCGCAACCAGAAAAAGACTAATGCTCGAAAAACACTATGAAACTGATATAAAAGATCGCATGAAATTCAAATTTAAAAAAATGGCAAAGAGCAGTGCACAAGCCGATAAAACCACAGGCTTCAAAACGGCTAGTGGCAAGAAAGTGCTCATATCTGAGAAGGGGAAAAAACGGGTGGAAGGCCTCTTACACGAATTTCTTCAAAGTAAAAGTGATGGCGATATTGAGGATAATTTGCTTTGTATAAAAAATGAAGTTATTTCTAAAAAGCGAAACATGCTGTCTGAAATAAAACAGGAAAGAAGAAGGAGATTACCCCAGTTGTAGCAGCAAGTTGTCAAGAGATGAGAAAAAGTCGAACATCGGGCATGTTCAAGTGATGATGAGTAAAACTCGCTTGCTGTCATTATACCAAAAAAAAAAAGAACAAACACCGAGCAATCAGCCAGAAGGAAATTACCCCGGGCGTAGCAGCAAGTTGTCAATAGATGAGAAAAAGTCAAATATAAAAGTTGAAGAAGAGAAAATTGAACGGGTTCTTACTCAAGATAATTCAAAGCACCTTGCATGTCTACAGATCGTTTATACACCATTCTTAGTTCTTGATGATGAATCGAAACAAATCGTTTTAAAATCTCAAAATGCTTGGCAACATTTAAGCATCGGGCAATCGCTTGTTGTCATTAAACCCAAACTTGAATTTTATGTCACCCAATGAATTCCTTGAGACAACCAATAGAAATTCATTACAAACCGAGACTACGACACCCGAATTAGGGGAGTTTCTTAAAAATGCTGTTGAAACAAGTACACCATGCCCCTTCAGGAAATGGAAATGGAAAAAGATCCGGATTCAGTATTATGGGAGAAGATGGATAGGATGGGAGAAGAAAGATAGCGGCATATTATTTATGTAAGTTGACTGTTATGTCTACACCAATTTTGCAAATAAAAGGACTTGTAATGCAATGTAAACTGTTATCATTTTCTCTATTTTATTCACGATATTTAACAATATATTTTTTTTTAATATTGATAACTTTATTAAGTTCTAGTGCGCTTACGAAATTTGATTACGTACACCCCAGAGCTTGAAGCTTTATTTTACGATGTATTAACTAGCTTGCTTTTGGATAAGAATTTTCTTCTATTGGCATTTGCATTTACGACATGTTTCCAACACTGGTTTATTGTTGAAGAATATCCCGAGAAAATAGAGTAAGGGTTTTTGAAATAAATTTTTCTGCTTTCTTATCAAATGTAATTTCAGCGGTATAAACTTTAATTATATGAAGTGCATAAAGGCGAAGGTAGCGAACTCTGTGAACTACAAAACGTTGCCATAAATATGAGAGAACTGATTTTGTAACCTAGGGACCAGTGTGCATACGGATACTCATTTCTTTTTTATTTAACCACGTAAGCGGTAAAATTTTTAATTAATTTAAAAAACATAGATTTGTCTTAGCGTTAGCACAGTTATTTGAATTGGTGCGAATTTTGCAAACACAGCATTATGGTGACGAATATTAAACGCGTAAATTCTTCGACGATCGTGATTAGGACTCTACATTTAATGAAGAAGAAACGCAAAACAAGATCATAGACGATTAATTTCATTTTACCAATTGATCCGAGAGATGGTAAGCTCATTTGCTACCTAACTGCAACGTTTAGCAAATTTAATAAAAGTTGAAAGTAAAATCCGCGAGATGCTCACAAATATTCCAATAGATTATACCTCGTCTCAATGTTAATTTACGTATCCACGACCAAAGGAAACGAAAGGTAAATGAATAGAAAGAAGTTAAGCGATATCCTAGGTGTTATTTTCGACAAACAAAAGATTTATAAAAGCACACGTCTTTGTGTTCAGAAAAAGGCAAAGGGCCAAGCCTAAAAGCAATCAAAACAAACATGCTGAACTTTTTGCTTATAATACTCAAGAAAATAAACATTCTTCATGTAACGATTTATCAAGAATACTTTTTATATATGATTAACATTGCTTAACAATGCTTAATAATGCTTAACATAGCTTAATTTTGAGATAGTTAGGAATGTTTAAGAATGGTTAATAATGATTAAGAATGGTTAACTTCGACGTGCTTGATGATAAAGGGATAGAAGAATAACAGAGTTTATAGAAGAACGAAATAACAGAACATGTGAATAAAATAGTTATGGCATATAACAATAACATTGTATAATAATTGAATAATGATCTAAAGAGATCTACAGGTGAAATATTGTTGCAATTACTTAAGATGCAAATATTATACAAATTTTTTTCAAAGGCTTTTTGATAGCAATATTATTTATATTTTAAAGGAAAACCTTATTTTAAACCACCCACTGTCGGCACTCTACTCCTAGAGATAGATTTACTAGAATCACGAATCATCGTAGCGGATATCGTTAGTGAAGTAGAATTAGTTGTCGATATACAAAAATTCCAAACTAAAACCAAATTACAATATATAATCCATCCCGACTACTTCGTTTATGATATTTCTTTCTTTATGAGGATTTTTGAGGAAAATATGAAAAAGATAATTCTGACTATTATTAAGTTTAATGTTTATGTTAAACATATTCAATTTATTCCAATTGTCACAGATTTAAGAGGCACTTATCAGTAAATTCGATCAAGTGCAAAGGAATCTATTTACAGAAGAAAGCAATTTGTAAAAAGTTTGCTTTAGTCTGTCTCTTTGTGTGTTGGTCGCCTATTTCTCAGGGCCTCAATGGTTTACTATCGCACAGCACATTAATAATTTCAAAGATACCAGTTATAGTTTAAATATTCTTATTTTAGTTAAATAAATTTTTTATATGTACATTTTTCAAGGAAAAGAGTTTTCTTGGAAAAGCTCTGCATTTATGTGATGAATCTGTCGTTGTGTTGGCATTAGAAGCTTTCACTTATCTAATGACGTATCAAAATTGTAGAATTGAATTAAAATCAGCGGCCAATCCTTATCGATTCTCGGTTTTAATAGATGCTCTTTCCAATAAGGAGTACAAACAACAACAACACGTACGTACAAGCAAATCATTTCATATTTACTGTTTTTATTTGCCAACCTTTAAAAACCCTCTTCCTTTTTTCAGGTAAACTATGCCAAATTTTTTTGGGGCGAAACTGGTACAACTTAAAGGCCTTGTCGCGTGCCGTTAGAAAACGTGGATAATCGCGGACGGCATTTTTAACTAAAGCGCTGCATTTCTTGAACAACTCTAATAAACGTTCCACATACTTTTCCGAGTCTTGCGTTTTATTTTCAGAGGCCGACAGCATGTCAGCTAAACTAGCGGAAACAATATGATTTTCCACATCTCTTAGCATGGGATCAATACCGTTAAGTATCCGATCCAATAGACGGAGCATTAAATTTAAGCGACCTGTTTCGTACTTTTTGGTCAATGAAGCACACTCGGCGATAATAGTATTCATTTGATCGCGTACCAATACTTTGACACATGTGTGAGCCAAAACACCGCAATTGCTGTAATTATATAATAGTTGTATTATTATTATAAACTATCTATTAGAAATTTTTGCTAATTTCAGTTTGCTATGAAAAACTTTGTTTTTTTATATAACATCTTAAGAACAAATATATAAATAATGTTTAATGCAAACAAAATATATAACAGTCTTCTCTAGGCTCTAGATAACGGTTTGGTCTTGTCTCTTCTCCGCGTAGTTTAGCATGCAAGTTTCTCATTTCTATATCAAAATTTATATATATTTTGTTTTAAACCCTTAACTTATATTTAGCAAAAAAAGTGGACAAAAGGGGAAGTGTTAGGGCGCTTGCCTTATCATTCGGGAAGTAAAGACGAATTTCGACATTCGAGAAGAAAAAAGTCGCCTTCGCAAACGTGTTGGAAGACATGGCGGAAAACCTAACTTTTATAATTAAAATATGCTGGAGAATAGAATGAAGGTCCTCTTAAAAACATATAAAGCAGCCAACGACGCTAACGGGACTTCGCCATTCATAACAGCTTTCCAAATCAATATATGAAACTTTTGTTTACCAGCTAACCATGGCCGAAATTTATTCTATAAATATCGGATTGTTCGAAGGTAGCAATAGCCTAAAACAGCCTAATACCCTACACCAAAAAACTGTAGTGGAATAAAAAATTTCCACCGAAAAACTAAAACAAGAACAAGAAACTTACACCAAAAAACTAAAACAAGAACAAGAAACTGTCACCGAAAAAACTAAAACAAGAACAAGAAACTTGCACCAAAAATCTAAGAACAAACTTACACCAAAAACTTAAATTGAAGAAAAAACTTACGATGTCTATGTAGGCGATTATTATTATTCGATTTAATAAAACGCGTACGTCATGCGAAACCTGTGGTTAAGTCATATGTAAATGCATCTTCAAAAAAATTCTATACGTAGTCTTTCTGTTGTTGCTATTGTTGTTGTTGTTGCGATTGTTAATACCAAACACTTGTGAATCCAATAGAAATAAGCAGCAAAAAGATTCTCAGCTCAGATAACATCAAACGCACTCATTGCTCTTACTCAACACATAAATGCACAGTATACCGTAATGAAAAAAATAATGCAGTGAGAATTTTTTAAAGTTACGACGCTAAGAAAATAGAGCAAAAGGCTGGGGTCGAATTGCAAAAGAAAGGGAATAGGATGCGACGTACTACTAACGAATTTAGAAAGTAAGATTTGAATAACGAATGAGATGAAATGATGAGGGCAAAAAGAGGAAAGCAAGAGAAATAAGTAAATAGAAGCATTTTGCTTGGCCATTTTTTCGATTTACCAAATTTTAATTGAAAGCTTTTAGAATAGGGTAGATAACCGTTCCTGTGACCCTACCAATCAGGTATGTAAGGAATCTATCTTTATAACAGAGAGAAACGAATAGCTTGACATAATGCTCGAGTGAAAAAGTTAATCAATTACACGCAGCCTCTTTTAGTGATGTATGCCTTCGCGGTTTTAGTAACAAACTCTGCGATATATATATCCAACTATGTCGGATCAAACAAGTCGGTTAGGCACAGTTTGTCACGTTTTCGCAATGTTCTTAAAATTGGCTTACGTCTATCGCAGACTCTTTAGAAAGTTCCTGCAATAATTTCCAGGTATTCAGAAATTAATCTGAATCGTTTCTTAGTGTTGTTGTTGCCAGTACTGATGTCCGCTTGTTGATTAGATTCAGTAAAGATTTTCAATTTCTTCTTAGAAACTGCTTTTTAGCAGTGAGAGAAGATATGTGTTTTACATCAATAACTGCTTAAATCAAACATTACATAAATTGTTTCATTGAAATTATAAGCGTACTCCGTGAAGACTAATATGTAATTCAAAAATTGATCAGCTATTTATTCCTTTCGTCGTCTCACATGCTCTTTTTTATATTTTATCTATGTCTAGTTTTTTATACCCGTCAACGAAGGATGACAGGTATATTCATTTTGTCAACATGTAAAATAATGATTCTTTGCTCATTATTCGTAAACTATAGTTGATAAATGACCAAAAATTTGAACATATATTCTATGGGCGAAGATGTAGCACCTGGAGAAATATTTACCACGCCCATCCAGCATAATAGGGTATCCAAATTTAATTTTTTTTCCAATGTCTTTATAAAGCGCCGAATCAAGTTTCGAAAACGCCATAAAGTATATAAATTCTTCCCCAGTTTCAAGTTTGGAAACCATCTGCGGTATCTGTGGTGAACATTCTCCCATTAGCGAAGTGACCCACACTTTTCAAAGGATACGCCTATGGGACAAAAACTTTTATTTTGAAAATAGAAATGATCGGTCGCGCATATTATAGAGCAGGAAAATTTAGTTCTTTTACTTTTTTTGTGACGGATATACAGCAGTCCTGACCAGCCGAATATAATTTACTTATTTGTTATTTGATGAAATTATTATATTTTGTATTTTTAATGAAACACTATTAAAATGGAATCATCGTAAAAACAAAGTTCATTGTGTTTCAGGTGAAACGCTCCCCACAGATACGGCGTCATTCACTCAACAAAAGCGTTAACAACGACAACAACAATACAAGTAATAGCGATATCCTCATCGTTATCGGAATAGTCGTCAATGTTAGCGACGTCGGGGTTTGTTGTCATAAACATATTATCATCATCATCCTGTGGCACTTGCATTAAAAAGTAAAGCTTTCAAGTTTTCATTGTTTTTATGTGTTTCTCAGCATGCACACATGCAACTCCATACATATGTATTATACATATGCAAAGGCATCCAACGAACACTAACTGAATGACTGAGTGACTCAATGACTAACTTTATCATCTTTACACCAGATGTAAGCATATTTTTAAAGTTGATTGTATTTGAATACAAGCATACAAATGCATCTTTCTAGATATATGCACAGATGTGTGTGCTTCTGTGTATGTGCACAAAATAGCAAGTATTTGTTTTGAAAAAAAAGGAACGCACATAAACAAACATAACATCATGTAATGGAAGTGTGAAACTGAAATTGAGCAATGCATGTAAAGTGCCTACATTTAGGCGCATATACATTCACTTATGCACATTGTGGCCATTCTTTTTAAATTTACTTTCTCTTCTACTCTTTCATTCTTACTCTTTCACACTCTGCTGTTCGGCTTATATCACTTAGTTGATTGTTGGTTGGTTGTTGGCTGGCTGGTTTTTTTTTTGCTTTAGTTTAGTTGGCTGCTAGTTAACTCTTCCGGCTTGTGTCTCTGTGCGTGCATATGAATGCATATGTTTCTCATTCATTTATGGCAAGCGGGCTTAAAAGGATTTCAATCCATAACTGTTACTGGACGGCACATTAATGTTCTTGTACCGTTTGTGAAGATCTCGAAGATTAGTGTTGTTTTGTTGTATTATGTGTTTTTAACTAAATCTAATAAAATGTACAACCATTTCTTAAAAAGCATGCCAGCGTAGTAAAAGAAAAAATCGATAACGTCAAAAGAATTGTGGAAAAAATATTATCTAAATCGATTCCATTTTCTCTGGCTTATGCAGTCTATACCATCCAGGTTCTTCGAATATAATTAGGAAGAAGTGATGTCGTCCTTGTACTGTGTTGAGAACTATTCCAGACCGATCTGAGTCAGGCAAATAAGGGGAAACTGACGATCTGAGGAGAAAAGCAAAAATACGACGCACAAAGCACAGGCGAACGTAAACCAGTTAAATGAAATTCCATGCAAAGAATAAAAATGGGTGGGAAGAATTTTTCCTTAAAAATAGTAAGTCGAGCCAATTTTTCTTCAAATTTAATGTTTGGGGTGGGCCCTATTCGATCGTATTGGGAAATTATATGAAGTCGCAAGCACATATTTTTCGTTTCTTCCTGTATGCATTTCTTTCTAACTTCCAAGAAAGTGAATTTCGAGTTTGTTCTGTGACAGTTTTTTTACGCAAGACGTTTGCATAAATTGATTGTTTGTGACGGAGTATATATCCATGGTATTATTTTCAAAATATATTTCGAGACCACCTTTCTAGTTATTTTGAAAAAATACTTCAAAACTTGAAGCTGAAACTGACTTATGCAATATTTTTTCTTACATACTTCAAAGGATATAAAGTAGTCGGATTAAACTTTACATAAACTCTTTCTTATCTAAAATTTATTCTTATGCAATCTTATGAATATCTTTACTCGCTTTTGCATAGACTTACGAGTGTATGCACGAAAACTGCCTGGGTACATGAAAGTGTAAATCTAGCCAGCAAGAACAATTTTATTTAATATTACACTGTTTGTATTTGTTCATGTTATTGTTGCTGTTTTTTCTGTTGTACATTTTGTTGTTGCCGTCATTGTATGTCAGCTTATAGTGAATGATATTAACATGGGAAGCACTTCTGCACGATACCAAAGAATTATAATGCGTTTCAGTACTTGGTGTGTTGGTGGGCATGAATTAATATATATGTATATGTGTATTTTTTTTTCTTGCGAGATATTTTTAATTGAGCGCAATTAATTTGGGAAAAATGTTTGCATTGTACACAATAAACGCTTCAAAATCTTTCTTTCAAGTACTTTTTGCTATAATTACATATTTTACACTATTACGTTCATGTGTGTGAGTTTGATTATGCTGGTGTGCGAAATTTGACATTTTCCACTTGAGAAATTCTTACCAGTGGAGGACAATTAAAAAATTACACTTGTTTCAATCCGAATCCTGTAAAGCCCTTAATAAATATAAAAAGACAAGAATTGCAATGTTCATAAATTTCGTAGCGAACTTTTCAAATAACATATGACGACTATCGAAGACTCGAAAATTCCTTTAGAAGTTTAAAATACTTTTGCCGATTTTCTGATCGATAGTATGGTAGCAGTTGCAAATAGTTGCACTTAGTGTGTAATAGCTTAATAGGAAGAAATAGCAGGAATAGCAAAAATAGATAGAAATAGCAATTCATAATGGTGGCAGTAATAGTTGCAGAATAGTTAATAGCGAAAATATGGTAACAGTTATCTGAAGCATACAACTGCGGCCTTCCCTTATTTGGTTTGGCTTACTTTGGAATCGCGACGAGGCAAGTAAGCAATAATTCCGTTTTCGGTCTAAATTTGGCAAAATTGACTAAGCATTCCGTTTTGATTAGGAAGAGTACGGTTAATAAGCGGACCTTGTACAGTGTTTTCTGCGGAAAGTTACAGGCACAATGACAAAATATATACTTTTACCTTTTATCGTAGAGGAGGGAAATTAAAAAATAGCTACATGCAGTGTATAATACACAGTAATGATTGCGATGATGATCATTAAGATTTACATATATATTCACCCATTTACATCAATGTCAAGATTGTTTGTTTTTGTGCTCGTTTGAAAAATGTCTACAACAACTATGTATAATGTACGGTGGGAAAAAATGCCATATACAATATATATAGGTATACGTATATATACACATGTATATATATGTTGGACATGGATGCCATACATAACTCAAAATACGTCCGGTATATAGACCTTTTACAAAATCAAAAAAGCAAGTTATATGCGTTTCAGAATCAGCCCCTTTGAATACGTCGTTCATGGTTTTTTAAATAAATTTTCATTTAATTTGCTTTTTTGAAAGATACATTTTAAATCGGTATTTCGGACAATTCCGAGTGTCCCTTCATGCCTTAATTTTGCACACACCTTATGTTACAATGACAACACAATATGAAAAAAGAAAATTTAGTCTATATTCAAAATAGCGGCCGCCGCAAGGGCACCGCATAGAAATAACATGAATCTATATGTAATCCATTCGACATGAGCACGGACCATGAGGGTAGAATGTGACAAGTCTAGCGCGTTAATTTCAAATCAAACAAGGTCTAAAAGTAAGCCTTCGAAAATAGAAAACGAAAAAAAAAGTACAGAATAAGTTACATAAAATATATTTTCTCTGGCTGACACCCTGTAAGCCCATGAGATTTTTATAGGCATGTTACAAATTCGATAATAAAATTGCTATGCATCAAGCATTCTGTGGGCAATGTAGCAATCAGTAAATTATTTGTGTACATATGTGTGAATAATTTCGTCATATTTACCATGAATGTGTTGTTTTTCTTTTTGCAGCTTTTTGAAATTTTACTTTATATTTTTACACATTTTAAGTTATTGGTGGTGCTGCGTGCATAACGTTGTTAAACATGTTGTTGGATTTGACAATTGTATATAAATCTTAACATTATGCGGTAAGAAATTGTAATGACGTTTTTACAATTTTAAGAGAAGCGAGGAGAGATTCTTTCGGTTTTCTACTTTTTCTATATTTTCTAGTTTTATTATTTTTCTCTTCTTTTTGTTAATTTATTGCGAACAAGTGTAACAAAATATTGTTGTTTTTCACTTCTGCTTTAAAGATTAATTGCAGACATGGAGAAAAACAAAAAGTATATTTTAAACGTAATTTTAGGAAGACAAAGCTTTATTACAAGTTTGGTTAATAAATTCTTGGTCAGAAATTATTCATCTTCTGTCAGGAAAATGGAGTTTCGTTGCCCAAGGTTAGCCGGAAAGCGTGTAAAGCCCACAATATAAACCTAAATGATTGATGAATGAATTTACCAAAGGAAAATACGTATTCAAAATAGCCAATTTGTTGTTTTCATACTAATATTAATTAATACTAATATTGCACGTCAAATGTACGCAACTAGCTAAGTATAGATTATTCTGCTGTTAACAAGAAATTATTTACGCAAAATTCCTGTAGCGACCTTTTCGACGGAGACGCTGACATGTCAACTTAACCCACTTTTCAACTCATCACACCTTTTCACTTATTGATCTAACATGTTGCTCTCCGTCACTTCTTGTTTTGGTTTCCTGTCCTCTGTAATTCCAGCAAAACAGGCGTTTTAAAAGATATCCTGATCATGATCATTTGTTATTATACAAAATGGCCAATGCTCTATTCAGAAAGGAATGCAACAAATCAAAAGCGTTTTGTTTTGAACTTCTTCGAAAAGAATTCACAGAAATTCATCAATGAAAGTAATGTCTGCAACAAAATCAAATCTGCACGAAATTTGTGCCATCTGCACTCCCAATGGAACTTTAACTGACGCAGATGAGATTTCTAATTACTTTGGAAAAGTGTTGTGCGAATACTCTTCTGACAGCAACTTTTCCAGTGCTTTTATCGAAAAT
The DNA here is from genome assembly GCF_014805625.2 of Glossina fuscipes. NCBI lineage: Eukaryota > Metazoa > Arthropoda > Insecta > Diptera > Glossinidae > Glossina > Glossina fuscipes. Next base: position 411,079 of record NW_023998581.1, on the reverse strand, counting down.
AAAAGGGCTCCAATTTCTCTTTCAAATTGTATTGACAGATGTGCCGCCTTCCTGGAAAATTGCATATCTACTTTAGGACTTAAAAGTTATTTCTCCAAGTCGATAAGGAGGACACCCGGTCTAGACCGCATCTCCTACCAAATGATTAGTGCTCTGTCTAATTCAACTAAAAAGACATTTTTGGACCTATATAATACGGTATTCTTGACTGGCCATATACTCTACATATGGAAACTGGCAGTAGTTGTTCCAATTCCAAAGTCAAAAAATGTCTCCATCGCAACGAATTATCGCCCGATCTCTCTGTTATCTTGCCTTTCAAAGGTATTAGAAAAGATTATGGCATCGAGATTATCTTGGTTTCTTGACTGCAAGAACCTGATAACAATGCAACAAGTTGGTTTCAAGCCGGGTAGAGGATGCATCGACGCTCTGTTACATATTGATTATTTCACAAGCAAAGCAATTTCCGAACGAAATCACGTAACAATTCTCTCAATTGATTTCGAAAAAGCATTTGACAGATTTGGTCTTCATGTTATTTTAAGACTCTTGAAATCATGGAATGTTGGACAGAAATTCTTCAACTACATCAAATCACTCATGTCACATCGGCGGTTTAAAGTTAGAATCAACAATCATCTCTCTGATTTCTTTCCGCTAATGAATGGCATTCCGCAAGGATCTCCTCTATCTGTCACGCTTTTCCATATCGTTTTCACCGAAATTAGCAAAGTTCTTTGCCGTGTGCCGAGAGTCGAACATTGCCTCTACGCTGACGATGTATACATTTTTACAAAAGAAAACGATAGCACGAAGGCAATCAACATCCTCGAATCTATTGGACGAGAGATCTCCGCATGGGCAAACTCGTCAGGGGCTAAAATTTCCATACAAAAATCAGAAAAAATGCACATTTGTCGAAAGCAGATATTCGATGCAGGAAATCTACTAATGCATATTAACTCACTTTTTCTCGTTGGAAAGCACACTGTCTTCGGTTAAAAAATTCTATTTTAACAAGGGTGAATTTGATACAGTACGTTGCTTGGAGAAGCCACGCGCATATTAACACTATTGCTTATCTTACCAAAATGCTTGTGTTAAGCAAGATTGACTATGCTTTGATAATTTGTGCCAATAGCTGCAAATCTAATATCAACACCCTGAAACTGGTCTATCACCAAGCCGTCAGAGCAAGTTATTATGCATTTCGGACGACGCCCTTAAATAATATTATAATTGAAACTGGTCTCCCAACTTTAGAAAATAGACTGTATGAGTTAAAAGCTCAAATAGTCCTCAAGCTTCTTAATCAAACTAATCTATTCTTGGTGATGACGTGAGAAAGATTATTATGGCGAAGAAAATTCCAAAGTCACCATCTGCAATTGACCATTATTTGTACGTCGCAAAGGAATTAAATATACAGGACAGGTTCTTCTCAATCACATTTTTCACGAAAGTACTTCAACGTTCACAACCGAAGCCAGAGCTATCCTTCACGCTGCGAACTTTGCATATAAAAGCAAACCCAAAACGGTCGTTGTTACTGACGGTTTGTATGTATTACAAACTATTCGGAGTCCTTCGACTTCCAGATGGAACACCATCAACAAATTTAGGAATATAATTACCACACCCGGCGCAAAAATTGTTATGGGTACCTAGTCATATCGTTTCATTGGGAAATGAGCAGGCTGATCGAGCGGCAAAGGATGCTGCTTGTGCTCCTCTAATTATGGATGATGTCATGGAAAAGTTGGATCTTTAACGTTACATTGGAAGAAAAGTTAAAGAGAAAATTACAGAAGGAAATCTACAATACCATCATCAGCACTACTCTTTTAATAATTCTCAACTAACTCCACCATATCCAATAAATGTTGAGAAAATTAAGATCCAAACATTTTCGAGAATTCGCCTTGGTTATACAATGGCAACTCGCCAATGGATCTTGAAGAAGTCTTCCTCCCCAATATGTACTTGTGGACAAGTTCACACTATAAAGCACATTCTCTTTGACTGCCTTAACTTTACCTTACCTAGAAGTAATGTATTTGGAACGATTAGTCCTATGGACATTCTACAATCAGGTACAGAACAGAATAACAGTACAATATATTACTTTATCGAAACTATTAGGCACAATATCTAACATACTTTTATAAATTAGAGCCAATAGCCTGTGTTGCTTGTACTCAATGTCTTTTTTTTAGTCTAAGAATTTATTTCATTAGTCTAATATTGAATAACAATTATAATAATAATAATAATAAAGTCAATATTATTGTGTTGAAAATACGCCTAAGTCAAGAGCGAAAAAGTTATATAAATCTGTTTTGCTCCTTGGTTCAAATTTTTAAATTCATTAAAGAACTATGCTTAGGAAGTTTGTATTCGGCTGTGGCAAATTCAATAAGTGTACACTCTACCATTTTAGGGATGTAAAGAAAAATTCTTCTAAATGAGTTCGTAACAATGTTTGCTAAATGAAAAAAGCAAGATAATAATGTCCGACTGCGGCCGCATCTTGCATACCCATACCCATCCACACCTACAAAAGGTTTGGAAAAAAGGAAAAGAACTGAATTTCCTTACTATACGATATTGAACGGACGACACTAATTTTTCCCGTTTTTGTGCAAGTGTAGAATATGCATGACAAGTTTTAAAGGTTAATCTACAGTAGTTTTCGGGTAATGAGAAAAAAACGAATCATTTGTCTTTTGGGAAGTAAAGGTGTTTAGCCAGGGGTAAGATTGTTACGTAGAATCATCAAGAATACCTTACCTTATGGTGTCTCCGAGGCTTTCTTCTGGTCGTGGCAAACGGTTTGACAAAATTTAAATATACGTCTCATCCTTCGGTGATAGATATAGATGTTGGCGGCTGTTAAACGATTTATATTTCAAAACCGAGAGAGAAAACCTTTTATAGCATTTATTTCTGTCACCGGGAGACTTGCAATCGATGTTTCGGGTAGTTCAAAATCTGTGATGTTTATAAACGCAGTCTTGCTTACGACAACAATACAATATGTCCGATATATCATTAGAACCAAGATCAGCAAACGGCGTTCGAAATTTTGAGGGGCAAGCTTACTCATAGCCCCATTTTGGCTTGCCCTGACCTTACGAAGCCCTTAACTTTGCAGACGGTTGCCAGCGGTACCAGGTTAGGAGCCGTTCTGACGCAACAGATCGATGGAGAGGAACGCGGGATCGCGTATGCCAGCAGGCTCGTGAATAGTGCCAAGAAAAACTACACGGCCACAGAGAAGGAGTGCAGGCGTTCCCATCCAGCCCCAGTCACCGCGGCAAAAAGCCAAAACCCTGCAGAAAGTCATCCACAGCGTGCGCCGCAACCTCGAGCTTTCTTTATCCGACCAGTGCAGATACTTCGACTCACATCGCCGCCGCTGGCAACCTCAGGTTACACATTTAATATTGATCCGCCATCATCTCTTTTCGAAAGGGTCCATCCAGTTCGCCGCCGCCGTGGTGCAGTTCGAATCTCCGAACATAATTCAGGTCGAGGCCACCACTGCGCGGACGCTAAAGCGCGTCCATTTGCAGGACGCTAAGCCAGTCACCGAATGGGGGGCTATCCGTCCCGCACGACATGGCGGCCATGCCAGACGAGGCACCCCCCACATCCTTTGTCAATCCATTGCCTTACTTTTTACACAGCCTATCTTTGCATAACCACAGGCTTCACGAGATGAACGCTGGCGACCACGTTTAGTGGGGATCCTCCGCAATCCAGTGGAGACCTTGAGACCAGTCATTCGCCACGGTCGCATCCGCACAAGGACGTGAGATGCCCGAAAACCCCAGGTCCGAAAACCTGGTAAGGCACCATTTCACTCCGTCGAAGAAAAACACCTCGAACGACCACCCAGGGTCATCGCGGCCCACCCCAACGGCAGCAACGTGGCCTCCTACGGCCGGGCACGGGCCAAAGGGGCCCGTAGGTCTCGCAGCTACTGAGCGACCTGCCAAGGTAGGTGCAACGAGCTGCAATACGACATGCGAGAAGAGTTCCGCCGACGCCCGCGTCACCTCGAGTAAGTCTTCTTCGAGGGCAGGCAGCGGTATAGGCTCAATAGCTATAAGGGTCTGCGAGCTGCCCTGGCTTTCCCACTCCATGCGCGGCCAGACCACCCGAGGCACTGCGGTACCGAGTGAAATATCCCGAGCGACCTACGAAAGGGGTGATCCTACTACGAGCCTACCAGACTTACAACTTCGTGCAACGGCCGACCTAGACTAGTCGCCGGCCACCGAGTCAAAGACCTGCCAGTGGTGGACAGACTCAATGCGGCCGGACAGATCACCCGAATGGCCAAAAAATTCCAACGGACCAGAGCACCGGATTGGCAGGTTGTGCTAATAGATGGGGTGATGTATATATGAATATGTTAGGCTATGTTAGAGTTAATTGTAGGCTATGTCAGGATGAATTTTACACTACGGTAGAGAGTAAGTTAGAAAGTAAGAGAGCTAAGGTTAAGGCAAGCTTATTGGAGTAAGTTAGGATTAAGCCAGGAGAAGTTAAAGTAAAGAGAATTTATAGGTAGTTACGAAGAATTAGTTTGAACTGAGGTTAAGTTAGTTAGAGTAAGTTAGAAAGTAAATTAGTCTACGGGAAGTCGGGATTAAGCAGGGATTGCAATCGCGGATAGGGTCTTTTAATTAAAGTAGAAAGAAAACCCGTTCTTCAGAAAGGACGTTTAGAGTAAGCAACAGAAATAGTAAAAGAAAATGAATTAATGTTTGAAAATTACCCATCGTGGAAAATAAATTATATGAGTAAAGAAAATCCAAAATAATACTAAATAAATTTCTTGTGACAAACTGGAGCCGCTGAGCTACCCCAGCAACAGGTTACGGGCAATTGTTTGCCCTCACAAGCTGAAGTTAGGTTCAAAAAGCAGGCAATTAGAATGTCATCCTTAGCAAAGGCTGAGTTGATTGCTGACAACGAAGTGATAATGTTGTCTTGGGCAGATCTGTAACGTCTAAAACGAAATTGAAAATTGCTGTGCAAACACTTAAATTCGAGATACCATTCTAAACGTGAATATAACACTTTCTCGAAAATTTTTCTAAGGTTGTAAACTAAGGCAATGCATCTGTAGTAATTAAAGTTAATGGATGAAATAGTCTTTTTTCTTAAATTGAAGATTGAGAAGTCGTACCACGAAAGGGATTTATAATATTGTTAAATTCCTTTACTAGAATTAATCTGCTTTCGATGTTCAACAACCTGAGATAATGGTTATGAATACCATCTGAGCATAGAAATGAGTCTTTCGAGAGATTAATGGCTTTATCGAGTTCAGAGAGAGATATATCATTTAAGAAAAAATTATCACTTTCGTCGCCAAGTGATACAAAATGAATTATAAGAACAGAAGGTCTAGCGAACTCGTCACAAAACTCATGAAAGAGCAATGGAACAATTAGAGGAAGTGTTCCTCTAAAAATTCTCACAGTACGCCGAAGATCTGAAACTGACATCTCGCTATTGACATTTTCACAAAATCGTTTTCAGCTTTTACGTTTTCTTAGCCTGAGAGTTTATGTATATTCCTTTCTCATAGCAGCCATTCTAGAAGGAGATCTTTTATATCTGTTTAGACCGAGTCTAAGCGTGGCAGCGACTCGATTGCATGCGGTGTTTCATTAAGAATTAGAAGCCTTCCGGTTCAGGGCATTAATTAAAAACTTTCAGCATCTTCCAAAGAAACAACACGAAGAGTCATTCGTTTGGATGGTATTTCAAATGTTGCGGACAGTATTGTCAAGTAGTTAATACACTTTGGAACACGGATATGTAAGTGGCTACGGGCATTAGATGAAAATAAAGACGAATTTCTATTAATTCCAATTAATTCAGATGATAATTACCTAGGATATGGTTAATGATCCTCCAGGTGCTCAGAGGATTAAGATTAGGTACGCAGATCGAAAGATCTATGCAGGAAGAGGCGGAACCGACATGAGTAGGATCGCCTTTATTTAGCAAAACTAAATTACTGCTTTCCAGTACCCATTTTGTTGTTGAGAAGTAATTGTTTAATAATCGAAGCGCTTTTTTTGCTTGAGAATTAAAATCTTTATGCGTAGTTGCTAAGCAAAGTTAAGTAAAGTGGCCGCATAGAACTAATTGACATTAATTTGGATTTATATGGAATAAAGAGAAATAAGATTTAGATTACCTAATCAAAATTGCAGAAGCTTTTTTTGCCGACAACCTTCCGCAATGATTGGTTTCTTTACAATGTTAACAGATAAAAGGCTGACACAATTAGGCGTTATTTTCGTTTTCAGGTTAAAAACTCCCAAGAGGAAAACGCAATGGACGGGTGCGCTACCTTATTGTTTTACAAACAAAAACTCTTGGAAACAAAAGAAAAAAAAAACATCGCAAACGTAAACAAACAAACTTATAAAAAATTATCAATAAAAAAGTTAATATAAAAACAACCAAATTTGCCTGAGTGGACGAGTAGGCAAAGACTATAGCAACTCAATTCTAGTCTGTTCAAACTTCAAGTGCGGTAGAGTTTTCAAAAAAGCCGACAGCCTGAAATGCTAGATGATATTGCTTTAAGGCTTTAGTTTTAGAATTTATTCTGTGGTTAAATTAATAAAATAAAAGATAATAGTAATAATAAAAGTAATCCAACTTGTTTCATGATTAGTGATCGTTCTTAAGACGAGCATGAATGTGAGCATGGCATTCGGCGAGCGCATCGAAAAGTGGAGGCCCTATAGACTTCATTTTAATTAGCTCCTTGGCAGTAAGTAAGAAGGCTCTTTCATTCACCGGAAATAATCGTAAGCATGTGCAATGGCGTTGGGGGAGTGGGACAGGTAAATTGGTTCAAATATCTGATTTCAAAGATTTGGGTTTTTTTGGCCATATACTGCGGAAGGTCGCAGATGGCTAAGTCTGCAAATTGAATTCTTTATCCGATCAAAGACTTGTAAATCACGTGGACTTAACTAGCAGACAGTGGCCAGAATCAAGTTATAATGATGTGGTGTGTATTAAGAAAAGAGATAAATCTTTCTTTGATCAGGAGGATCGTAATTTTTAATAAGACTGATATGAGAACGATGGTTCTAAAGTATCTAATGTCATCGTGACTTTTGTCAGACTTTACGATCGGAACGATTTTGATGCGCCTTTAACCGGCAGGAAAGTATTGGTCAACCAACATTGATTAATAGCATTAAGCAGAGCAAAGCAACTTTTCTCCGAGAGAACCTCGACCATTCAATTCAATCGCAACGAGGCAGAGGAATTTGTCTTTGAATTCAAAACTTGATTGAAATTTGAGAGTGGGAAAGAGGCGATATTGCTCAATACCTGGGGAAGAACGGTAAAAACAACACCCCATAGCTGACTTTAAGCTCAGATAAATTTTGTTATCAGTGTAAGTCCAAATTGGAAAATTTGAAATTCCACGTTTAGTAAGACCTCTTTTATTTTGTTTGTATACAAAGCCATACCATTCTCGTATTTTTCTAATAAAGAAACTGGTGTAAGTTTTATTTATATTATAGAAACTTGAAATTCCTTGTGTTTGTCTAATAAACAAACTGTTGTAAGTTTTATTCATACTATAGAAATTTGAAATTTCTTGTGTTTTAATGCACTAAATTTTCCTTAAAATTTTATCATTTTTTGGGTTTTTTCCTTTAGGTCGTTTGTAAGAAAGAGTACCACATGTTCAGAATGGAGAGAGCACAGACTTGCTTTCAATAAATTCTTACGCTTCGATTCTGTTAAAGTGTGAGAGAAGTGTGAGAGCAAAGAAGCGAGAGAAACATCGCTCAAAATTCTGTTAAAAATAAAAATATAGACACTTCAAGTCTAATCAAAAAACGATTCTGAATCTGGCATGATAAAAGTGGTTTTATCTCCACTTCATACGGCTCTTGCATATACTTGATATACCCTTACAACATAAAAGTGTAGAACATAATTAAGACAAAAAAAAATTTTGATCTTTTGTTTTATTTTTTAATAGTGAGAATTAGAAACCATCGTCCAACGTCTTTATCAAGCTACTTTAATAGACCACAGGGCTGTAAAAGTATTTAAGAGTTTTGTGAATTTTTAGGACAATAGTCACTACAATACGGTACGGGCAAGTTTTATATATATCTAAAATGGGGAAGTCAGAAGTCCAGAATGCGGCAAGCTAAGTGTATTATTTCTTAATTAACAGAGGGACATACTTAAATCAATTCAGTATTTGACGCTGATCAGAAGTATATATACTTTATGGAACTTTTGAAGCGTCCTTTATAAAAATCATTATCTCGCGGTTCACTTCATGTTTTTCTGTTTACATTACTCGACCAATACTTTATAGCTTAGTATACTCTTGCCTGAACTAAAAGTTAACCCCCTTCCCAAACAATCTCAAGGCGAAAATGCGGGTTTTTGTCTTCACTTAAAGACAATATAATTTTCTAAGTTATTGTTTAATTTGATCCTGTTGCATAGCATTAGTAATTTTTAATTGAGTTATATTTTAGTTTATATTCGGTTAATGATACTATCTGTAGTGTAGAGAGGAACTAGTTTACTTCAATTATGAAATCTTCTTTTTTTTATACCCATTGCTCAAGGGCGGGGTGTCTATGGTGGACACTATGACCGGGTGTACTAATTTTTTCTTAATAAGCGGCGATATGGGCACCAAATAAAAGGGCATGGGGAGTAGAAGACAACAAGGTAAGCGTGTTTATTCTAAATTAATTATGGTGGACGTCTCGACTCGGTAGATTAATTTTTCTTAATAATACCTTTTAGTGATGCAAAAGTTGAAAGACATTTTATCCTGCTCATTTTTTATGACAATAAATAAACGCATGGGGTGCCAAAAGCTTTAATGGCGGTTCCTGTGCGAGATTTGGCCTCAACCGAATATACTTATTTACTTATTATCCTCTATAGGAATTGTTAAACAAGGGAGGTTCTTCGAAATTTGATATATGTGCGTGGTATATAACTAAATCCCTGGAAATTAATAAATACGACAAGTAAGACAATTATGTTTGGTTTGGGAAGAATTTTTTATACCCATCAGTTTTATATTGCATTGATATGTGTAAATATGTATTGTTGTGTCTTAGGATTAACAAGAAGAATACCGATTTGTTGTCCTTGAAAACATAACTGCTCTCACTTTAGGTTGTACCGTGGGCGTGTCTTTAGACCGATTTTTAAGTTATCCTTCGTGCAAGAGCATGCAATGTTTATCGCAGATCTTGTAAGACATAGGACGGGTGGACCTGTCGACTTAGAGTTTCTTCAGAGTATCTTCTAACATCTCTGAAGTTATCTTCTACATACTGCAAACGTGTGATAACGTTCGCTGTTAGATTTAATAGAAGAATGATGAAGAACCAGGAACTTTATACAATTTCCTTTCGTATTTGTATATCTTTCCTTGAAGAAGTGACGCAAAATTTTTTTAAAGCCTGTGCAGAGAATTTATAAACTTAATCAGCTCCCGGTGTGGACAAAAGATATTCATCCGTCGCATTAGGCAATTTTAAAAGTTAAAGTAGGAATATTACTATAAGCCAAATCGTCGTGAATTTCAACGTAGACGCCTAACAGATTTTTCAATGGAGCTTGCTAGTAAACCTACGCAGTCATAACGGTATTACGATTAAAGATTTGATAAAAACTCACTGTGGAAACCCTATTCTTTGAACAATTTTTTTGAGATGGAACAAAGGATAAATATTTGGTTAGTTAGCGGCATTATTAAGCAAATATTTAAATACAAAAAAGATTATTTTTCAGAAATGTTAGACGATTACAGCAACGCAGCCATTCTTACGAGGCACATCTAACTTTAGTTCTGAGTGACTCTGGCGACCACAACTTTGCTGGTGTAAATGAAAATCCTAAAAGAATTCTTTACCCTACATGCCCATGGTGACAGAACTTGGGCGATTCTATGAAAAAGTGACTTTTTCAAGCAAAAAAAAATCAGGTTTAAATTACCTTTTCTCTAACTCATCGAAGATACCACACCTGTTTTCATTTTCTTTTAATGATTTTCAATATATGGGAAAAAAAATTGCTTCTAGAAATCCGCAGTTGAAGGGCGAAATGTGTTACAGATACGTTTTCTTTGGAATAACTTTTCATTTGATTTTACCAATAGTCTCTCTTCACCGGGGGCAAAGAATTGCCCTCCTTTATCACACCAAACACAAAACCACACATTTTATATTTTACGTATAAGAGAGAGAAGCGGCAAGAAAATTTGTAATTCTTTCTTCGAATTTGTAACTAGCTTCTCGTTGCCTTTACTACCAACTGCTTTCGAATCCTTGTCAGTTACATGTTTATTCAACGATTGTCTCGAAAAGCTATGCTAACTGTGTTCTTTGTTGGAAATGCCTATAAAACTTCCTAAAGAAATGTGTTACCTGATTAGAGAAGTTAGGAATCAACAGTTATGCATTAAGTTGAATTTTCCCTGTAGAGATGCATTTGACATACGTTACCCCCCAAGGAAGAGCCCGACATTTCAGGGAATATATATCTTCCGGATACGGGATTTCATCCACATATTTTGGAAGCATCTGCAAAGAGGGGTGCTACCTCTTAACGCGATGATAATGCTCGTTTTTTTCATTTTATTAAACTCCTTTTTTTCAATTTCTTTATTTAATTTTGGATTTTTTTGTAATTTGTTACGTTTTTTATACATTTGGTTGAATTATTAAAAAAAATTCATTCCCTCTTCGCCTAAATTGATATCATAATTGTAAACGATTGTTCGAAAAATTAATTCAAACATTGTATGTACACACACGTGCGAACGCAGGAACTTTTAAATCACAAAATTAAATACATTGTCTACAAAACCAACAACAAATGGAAAAATCCGCCTGCTGTTGATTGTTGGTTAGGTGATACGTTGTTGCGTTTAAGCGTTCACTATGAGACGGTCATTCACATGAAAATCAATATTTTCATTTGTGGTCTTCTTTCAGTTTTTTCTTTCATTTTTTTTTTTTTTTTGAAAATTTTTTGAGTTTATTTCAATTTTAATTATGATTCAAAAGAAAATTAAATTGTATAACTAAGATCAACAACGGCGCAGGCATAACACAGAAACATGCACACGTGTAAGCAAACACTCTTTATGCGATTAAATGCAAACATGTGAGCTTATGTGCATGAACACGTACACTGCCATACAAACTCAAATGTAGGCGACCTGGTGATTAAAGGAGTGAAAAACAACAAAATATAAATGCAAACGCATTAAAAGACACAATTTGGACTATATAGAACACTTGCACAAGTGTGTGAAACCTATTTACCCAAATATATGCACAATTGAAGCACATATGAGCGTGCATCTATAAACAGAGAGAGAGTTCGAGAGAGAATTGTGAATGTGAAGAGAATGTGAAGACATTTAGCTGTTTATTATGATCTCATTGTTGGAAATTTTCCGTAAATGATTGGTGAAAGCCAGAATCACCTTTTCGCTAATGGTAAATAACTTTTGGTCCCAGAATTGAAAATACTATTTCACCATCCTTTATCTCCGGTAGGCGTATTCCGCATAACGTTTGTCTGGCTATGCTTTAGCAAATTTCTTGAGTTTAGTTCGCGCTTCTCTTCTTTACGCTTGTCTTCATTAACTTACAGCACTAATTCCTTGTCTCGGTTATGTACGCTACATAACACAACATATCAGAAGTCTCATTACTACTGTCTCCATCAGATACATAATCTGGTCAAAGATTAAAGTGTGACTCATTCATTCATATTTTGGCAATGAAATATTTAGCATGCAGTGTAAGTTAGTGGAGGGTGACCCATTGGTCATTTAGAAATTTCTAGAAAAGTTTCCCATCGAGAATGCATTCTTTCAGGAATATAAGGGACCGAAGCGAATCCCAACGTCGACAAATTCCACCGAACTCGAAAAATCTCTGGCGAATGTTAGCCTTTTATCGATACCCAAAGGAAAGAGTATTTAAGGATGGCCTACAGTAACACCATCGTTTTAGAAAATAGTTCCGACACGCCACGGACATATACGTGTTTGTTACGATGACGGCTGCGAATAAACCCTCATGGAGTTTCGTGTTGGCGGGAGTTACCACAAAATCACGAAGCCATCAGATGTTGGTGCAGAGAGTAGATTGAGATTGAGTCCTCAAACCTCACATTCCTACTTTTTTCTTATTGAAATGAGTTCTGATACCGTTTGTCAGAACATCAGACCGTTTAGTTAGTGAGCACAGAGGCAAGTAGTTTATGATTTCTAATAAGTCTACTGCTATTTTGAAATATATAGGCACAGAAGAAGTTAATTAGCGTTCATGCTCACCTGGACCGCTACAGCTTTTGCAAGCATCTTGTTGGAGCAAACCACGCCACCGCGACGAGGTTTAGCAAGAATCTATTTTAAAGGGTGGCTATTAATAAAATTAATATAATAATTGAAACGGTTCGAAAAGTTTAGATAGAATCAGAACGAAGTATACTACATATGGAATCGAACACTTATTATCCTATAATCAGCATTATCATGAACTGCCCAATTAATCGGGACGGTATTCTACAGTATAGGAGTTCAGTTTAACGTCTCTCTTATTGGAGGTGTTATTGCAAAATAAATAAATAAATAATAAATAAATAAAATAAATAAATAAATAAATTTTGCTTTAACTTGCGCAATACGCGAAAGTAACCTTTCTTTCTAGTTAAATATATTGCATTTGATTGCCTAGGAATCTTTGAACGTTTAATATAATGGTGAATGCTACACATTTCTGGATTAGAATTTATTTTTCAGTTTATTAGCTTTGTAGATAGAGATTAAACTATATATTCACACAAAACATTGTAGAGTTATTAACATTTAACCCATCTTGTTCTCGACTGAAAGCTGCACCCAACAATATACGGTTTAGCTTGAATCTTTTATCTTCCATTGCTAGTAGCTAAAGGTTGAACAGCACGAAATTGTATCATTATAAAAATATTAATAAAAATATATGTACAATATAATCCCAATGTAGCCGTGGACGTTTTTAACTCTGCAGGCAGCAAAGCGGAAAAAATAAGGCAAATGACACAAATTGCAACTACAATAAATTTTGTTGTTATCAACATCGCAATTATCATACTTTAGAGAAATCCTCCTAAACTCATTTTGCACGACGTAAAGTATAAGCAAGTTAAACCTTAAACAGTTAATACTTTTGTATGCATGTGCCTGTACAGCTAAAGGGGAGCAATTAGAATATGATTATTACAGATTATTACGGGAGATACGTATTCTCTGACTCTCTCATTCTTTCGCTCTGCTCTTCTATCAGTTTGCTCCTGCTCTTAGTGTTACTTCACAAGAGAGTAATTTTAATAAAGATTTCGTATGTGTTTAGAGCGCTATGCGCTTTCCTTCCGTTTCATCTTTCAATCAATATTTATTTTATTGCTTTTCAATAATGTAACACTATCACTGCTCTTTCATTCACTTCATTGCTTCGCTATTGATATTGATGGCGGTTAAAAGAAAATAATTATAAAAAAAATAACAAGCAAGAAAATTATATTCGGTCGTTACCGAATCTTTTATACCCATTAACGTTATACTAAAAAAGACGAAAAGTAGAAAAACTAAACTTGCATTTTTTATAATAGGGAGTTTAAGTCACTTCCAAATTATTTTGCAAATATGCAGGCGATATCTTCATTTTCGTTAACGGTAGAATTGTTACCACAGATAATGCACAATTGTGTAAACTGACAAATCGATAGAAAAACAGGCGGAGATGCTTAGGTGTATTACACATTTGAAATTGGCCAAGAATTTATATATGAGGATTATGGGGTTTTTGAAACTCGTTTCTGCGCGTTATAAAAGTATTGGAAAAAAGATGAAATTTTGATACATAAAATTTCTGTACACATACTACATCGTCACCCACGCAATGTGCTTTCAAATCTTTGTACATTCATCTGCTATAGTTTCTATATAATGAATAAAATGACAATGTAATGAATAAAAAAAACATTTTTTTTATTATTTTTGGAAAACAGAGATATTGTCAGTTTACGGGGTGTCGTGGGCACGCCCTTCGCCCGTTTTCAATATCAACCTGCGTACAATAACATTCAATGTTTCTGCCAAATTTAAAGTCGATACTTTCATGTTTACGGCCAAGAGAATGTTTACAATAGACATTACACAATCGGACAAACGAACATGCTTAAAACGATTCAGAATTTGATGCATATCAAAAAAATATATAATTTGTGGGCTCCCTGATGCTTCCTTCTGGACGTTGCAAATGCTTTGAAAAAATGAATACACCACTCACCCTTCGGTGATGGGTTTGCAAAGAGCAGAAACGAAGGAAAGAAATATTTCCATTTTGTCACTTTTATGGTTTGTAAATGATTTGGCGGTTGGTTGTTCAATTTTCAGCTTTATTTCTTTCCTTTTCTCTTATTTTTCTTTCTTCCTTATTTCTTATATCCTTGGTTAGGGACATTAATCAAAATTGAAGATTTTAAATAGTGTTAAAAGTTGTGTAAAATTGTGCTAAATCCATATAAATAATTTATTACAGTAAAGAATTCTTCTCTTTAGAACTTTATCTCCATCACTCATTTTTGGTCTTTCTCGTTTCACTTGTTATCGGTGATAAGTTAATAGTGTTTCTTTGTGTCCAATTGACAATTTTTGACATCATTTATCATTTTTATTACACAAAAGAAAAGAATTATTGAATTTTGATCACTTTTAAAGAAAGTTTTTATAATTTATGATAATATAAAGACATTAGAATTTTTGCAATATAAAGAAACTTTGAGTGTTCTGCTGATCAAATGATTGCGCTGAGAGTAACATTTCATTCACCTGTTATTAAATATTAAATAATTAGGAATGTTAAATATTAAAATTATAAAAATATGAAACATATTGGAGTTCGAGAGTTCTATACGTGAGCGCAATTATCGATATCCAGCATAATATCTTTGAATATATTTCGCGTGGTCTGTGTTTGCCACAAAGTTTCAGGTTCTCTGGACAAATATTTTTATCTAGTTTTAAATCGACGTCTCTATCCCCTGTCAAGAATAGACATTGTTTTATTATTTTCGTGTTTACATTTTTTTTCAAATCTTCACATTTGAGCTGTATGCGTTAAATGTTTAACGATATGCTTTACTTCTTCTTAGAATACGTTTGCAACGTAATACATTATTTTTCAATTTACACAATCGTAAAAGTTTTAGCCAGTATCCATCGTTGTGTATTTGTAAACATTAGAGCGCTAAATTTTTGTCTGAGCAAATCGTAGTCAAATATTCAGATAATTGATGAAATATTGTTGGGCTGCTTGGGATTTTAATTGGGCCATTTTTTAGATAGATATTTCCTACAGATCCTAGACGAGACCTTGTAATCTTACTCTGTGTTTTTGTACCCATCGCCGAAGGATGAGTGGTACTTTTATTTTCTCAAAACGTTTGCAACGCCCAGAAGGAAGCATCAAGAGACCCCGCAAAGTCCATATATTCTTGCAACATTGGAAGCTCTTGCACGCAGATTGGTATTGAAAGTGGGTCAAAATGGTCGAACGATACGCCCAGAGAACACCTCTGTGTTTTTTATTCATTACCCATAAATTATAGCAAATAAATGTACAAAAGTGTGGACACATATTCTATTGGCGACGCTGTAGCGCTTATGTGCAAAAATGGAAAAAATTGACCACGCCTACCCAATGTTATAATGTATCAAAATTGGATTGTTTTTCAATAACTTCATAACACGCACAAACACGCTTCAAAAACCCCGTAAAGTATATAAATTCTTGGTCAATTTCAAATGTGAAAGGTACCTAAGCATCTCCGCCTCTTCGTCTTTCCATCTGTCTGTTTACGCAACTTTGTAGTATTTGGGCTAAACATTCTCCAGTTAGCGAAAATGAAGATATCGCCTACAAATTTACAAAAGAATTTGGAATTGACCTAAACTTTTCAAAGGGCACGCCTGGAATACCCAAATACCTATACGACAAACACTTTTATTTTGAAAATAAAAAAATCAGCTGCGCCCGCTCTATATCATAGAGAATGAAAATTTTATTCTTCTACTCCTTTTGTCTGGCAACTTTGTCGCGCGGTATAGTCGTATATTTTTTGTGTCGGCAATTAAAATTTTAATTTTTTGTTGAATTTCGTGGCTATTCTGCCTTATAGTGTGTGATTTTATAATATACTTTGAGAAGAAAGTGAGTGAATTCAAAGTAAAAGAAATATTTTTCTTTTACGATTTCATTTGATTCATTTGATTTTTGCAAACAAAAATTTTGAGCTCTGATAAAAATCTCTCTTTTTTTTTGTTTTCTCTCTTTTTCTCTGTTATTTTTTTTACTGTTTGGAGTTTGTGTTGCTAGTGATTTCTCGTTACAGTGTCAACCTAACAGAGAAGTTTTGCACAAATTGATTGATAAATTTTTATGTTCAGGATTTTTTTTAGTGATTTGTGTGTCTGTTCTTCATAATCAACAACTGTCTTTTTGACAGGACATGGAGTGTTTATATACACCTTGTCGGGCGAAATCAGACCCGGATTCTGATAGATTCGTTTCTTGTTGGCTCTGCGAGCGCTTTGGTCATGCAAAGTGTGCCGGTATTCTCGGCCGTGCTGCTGACGCAGTCGCTGATCCGTCTAAAGGGTTAAGATGGTCATGTCCCGACTGTAAGCAGCGGGACATTGACTTTTATAAACTTTTCACGGAGACCCGTTATGGTTTCTCGGAATTGAGTAGAAATCTCGGCTCCTTGTGGGAAAAGTTTGAGCTCATTAAGCCTAAGTTTGATGAGTGTCGCTTTATTGGACACTCATCTTCTACTCGTAGCGTAGCGTGTGGGACGTCACCTCTGGCTTTCTCCAAATCTAATTCGTTGGTACAAGTTACCGCTCCCTCTAACTCTAAAACGAATAGTAATGTTTCCGATATTGCTGAGTCGGTTGGTAGCACAACAGTTACAAACAAACCGGCAAGTCCATCGGTTTTAAGCTATGCTGAAGTGGCAAGGGTATCTCCGCCCAGAGCCGCCACTCACTCTAATCAAGTGCCATCGCCTAAAAGTAATGAAGAGAAAAATAAGTCATCCTCTCCTCCTGGCTGTTCGCGTGTGAATGCTGGTCACCAGACTGGGCAAGTCTCACAAGCTGCCGGTACAAGGGCGATAACCCCATCTATATTTTCCCCAACTCGAAACTCTTCTATTGTGAACCCCCCTCCTGTTCCAAATAATGACATTTGCTTGACGGCAGTTCCTCCCAGAAAAGCAATATTTGTGTCAAGACTGGCACCTGAAACATCGGTGGATAACATAAAAGGTTATCTGGCGACGAAAGTCCCATCAGTCAACTTAAAGCGTGTTAGCATCTTCAAAATGGCTCCTTCTCAAGCCAGGGCAATCTCCTCTTTTAAAATATTAGTTCCGACTGAAAACAGTGATATGTTGTTAAACAAATCACTGTGGCCAGTAGGATCCTTAATTAAGGAATTTATCCCTCGAGATCGTCCCCGTAATACCAAGGCAATAGTCTTGTCGCCTTCAAAAAACTAATTATTTCTTCAGGCCCACTATCTCTCATTTATCAAAATGTTAGGGGCCTAAATTCGAAAATTCGTTCCACTTTTCTAAATGCTGTGAGCACGGAATTTTTTTGTTTGGCCTTTACTGAAACTTGGCTAAAACCCGATCTACATTCGTTGGAACTTTTTCATAATTCTTTCCAAGTGTTTAGAAATGATCGAGTAAATCGCATTGGTGGTGGTGTATTAATTGCCTTATCTGCGTCAGTCCCGTCCAATTTAATTGAATTTCCCACTTCTCCTGACGTTGAATTTATCGCTATTCGTGCGAATATGCCTGATAAATATCTATTTATAACCTGCTCCTATATTCCCCCAAATTCTGATATCTCCATTTACAGGAAACACGCTGCCCTCATTTGTGAAGTGACCAGGCGGTCTAGACCCACCGATTTGGTCGTTGCATTAGGTGACTTCAATTTGCCTCAAGTCACTTGGTGTAACACTGATAATTCTGGCTGTTTGGTTCCTACTTCAACGTCTGATAGGGCTGTTGTGTTCTTTAGTGAATTGTATGATCATAATTTGGGTCAATATAATCGTACCCCTAATTGTAATGGTAGACTGCTTGATCTCTGCTTTGCCAATTTTCCGTAATTACGTAAATCGTTGTCCACATTTTAGTTTACCTGAGGATCCTTATCATCCATCAATATGCATTTCCTTTCATCATATGAATGATGGTTTGTTAAATTGCCTTAATGTGCCAAATCAACCTTTTTTAAATAATTATTATGATTTTCATAAAATCAATATTGTATTACTAAAACATCGTCTTTCACATTTGACCCTTGATTTCTCAACCGGTAGTATTGAAAGCTTATTGTCATCGTTCTACAATACATTAAATGTAGCTATTGCTGCATCTGTTCCGACCAAGCATTGTCGACCTCGAAGCAGGTGTCCTCCGTGGTTTAATAAGACAATTAAATATCACAAGAATAGAAAAAACTCGCTATTCAAAAAGTATTCGAAAAGTGGCTCTGCGCTCGACTATGTCGCCTACTCGGTGGCGAGGCATAGATTTAACTCCCTCAACCATCATTATTACTGCAGATACCTTCAGCTCATTAAATCCTCTCTGTTTGCTTATCCTAAATTCTTCTTTAAATTTGTTAACTCTAAAAGAAAAATTTCCACATATCCCTCTCATGTTTCTTTTAACGGCTCTGATTCCTCGGATGATTTTGATATCTCAAATCTATTTGCTGAGTATTTCCGACGAAACTTTTCGATTGCTAATTTCGATTTATCAGCAAACTACCCATATCCTATAACTAACTCGGTTTCAATACTTAACTTGGTTATTTCGGAAGATGATGTTTTTAAAGGGTTAAATTATCTAAAATACAGTTGCTCGCCTGGACCTGATGGAATTCCATCATTTGTACTTAAATCTTGCGCTGTCGAGTTGTGTGGTGTGATCTCAAAGATTTTTAACATGTCCTTGTATTCAGGTGTTTTCCCTTCATGTTGGAAGAGTAGTTTGCTTATTCCTATACACAAGAGTGGAAGTAGACAATTCGTTGAGAACTACAGGGGCATAGCCAAGTTGAGTGTCTTGCCCAAGTTCGAGCGTATTGTGACTCAGCATTTGGCCTTTGCCATTAACTCGTATATTTCTCCGCACCAGCACGGCTTTCGGAAAGGGCGATCTACAGTCACCAACTTGTTAGAGTTTACCTGTCATGTTTTCAAAGCTTTTTCTAGTGGCTCTCGCACAGATGTTATTTACACTGATTTAAGCAAAGCACTTGATATGGTTAACCATAGACTACTTATCTTTAAACTCCAAGCCTCTGGTTTCCACCCTACTTAGTGAAATGGATAAGCTCTTACCTGCACAATAGATCCTTCAGAGTTTTGTTTAACTTCATCACCTCGGATGAATTCCCCGTTACGTCTGGCGTACCTCAAGGAAGTTACTTAGGTCCTATTTTATTTAGTTTATACATTAACGATCTCCCATCGGAGATAATTCGAGCCAGATCTTAATGTATGCTGATGATGTGAAACTGTTTTCTTCCTTCTCTGTTGAATCGCAATCACATCAGCTTCAAGGTGATTTGGATAATTTGGTTGCATGGTGCTCTTTGAATCTTCTGAAACTAAATCTGAGTAAATGTAAGAAGCTTTCATTTTCAAGAAGAAAGTCATTCATTACTCAGTATTTCATAGAATCGCATAAGTTGGAGGACGTCGATTCGATTACAGATTTAGGCGTTCTATTTGACCATAGGTTACGTTTCAACTTGCATATTGAGCTCTCGATTAGCAAAGCTAGGTCCGCGCTTGGTTTTATAAAAAGGTGGTCCAAGGAGCTTGATGATCCCTATATTACGAAAAGGCTGTACATGTGTTTGGTTAGACCCATACTCGAGTATGCCTCAGTTGTGTGGTCTCCTTCATATAGGTGCTACGTAGATTCAATTGAATCTGTTCAAAAGCAATTCTTGCTGTTTGCCCTTAGAAATTTGGGTTGGGATCCGATTGCCTCTCTTCCTCCGTATGAAAATAGGTTGCTTCTGCTGTCCCTACCGTCTCTTGAGAAACGTAGGTTTGTTCTTGGCGTTTCCTTTCTAATTAAAGTAATAAATGGTGCTATTGACTCGCCTTCATTACTTGGTGAAATAAGCTTTAATGTCCCTAACCGCTTCTCTAGGCATTTTATCTTGGTTAAGCTTAATCAGTGTAAATTTAATTATGAGCTGTTCAATCCGCTCAGAGTCGTTTGCAAGAACCTAAATGACGTCTACCACTTATTCTCGTTATCGGACTCTTTAAAGTCCATTAAAGCAACATTGCTTAATACGCGCGATTTACCTATGTCGTATTTAAACTAGCTTTCATCCTTAAAAAGTCGTTACGTTTCGAAAGTGAATTATTGTTAATTTATTATCGGTTGCCAGGCTTATGCATGTTTGCGATGGCTTAGGGGTTCATTTGCAATTTGGTCCTGTACCGGTTGTAAGTGTGCTCCTATGCTGATAGTGTACATGCTTTTTTTCTATTTCTTTTTTTTTTCTTCTTCTTATTATTATTATTATTTTAATTTTAGACTAATGAATTGAATTCTTAGACTAAAAAAGGAGACATTGAGCACTAGCAACACAGGCTATCGGCTCTAATTTAAAAAAATGGATATTAGATAATAAGCTTAGTAGTATTAA
>NW_023998581.1:213521-390107 GCF_014805625.2 Glossina fuscipes | reverse complement strand
TACCTATGTCGTATTTAAACTAGCTTTTATCCTTAAACAGTCGTTATGTTTCGAAAGTGAATTATTGTCAATTTATTATCGGTTGCCAGGCTTATGCATGTTTACGATGGCTTAGGGGTTCATTTGCAATTTGGTCCTGTACCGGTTGTAAGTGTGCTCCTATGCTGATAGTGTACATGCTTTTTTTTCCTTTTCTTTTTTTTTCTTCTTATTTTTTTTTATTATGCTTATACTCAAGTTTATTGTTAATTAATATTAGTTTTGCATTAAGAGCCTATTGAACTCGACTGTTATTCGTTTAGTTGAGTTTCTAGTATAAGTGGAATAAAATAAATAAATAAATAAATAGAATAACGGTGATGGGTATAATAAATTCGGTCACGACCGAATTTAATTTTCTTACTTGCTTATCTCCTAATAAGTACTTTAATTAGCCGATCTTGCTTTTATTGTCGCACAATCTGCTTGTTTGGCTCCAAACCATGTGCCATAAATTCAACCTCCAGTGAACTTAAACAACTTTGAAAGAACCATTAACAAGTCATAGATACATAAAACTTTGCGCTTATGTCTTGTAATTCTTCTGAGTTTTCACTTAGTTCAAATTTTCTCGCCATTACCGAAAGCAGTTATTTTCCACCTCTCTGTATATAGAAAAAGTGACTCTGTTTACTTTCGGTATAAAAATGTATTAAAAACTAAAGAGTTGTTATTATAAAAACAAACCTTACAACAATGTCTTGATGGATAGTAAATAAAATCGTGGGAAGCGTAACATTGAATAATAGTGTTTCAAATTTTGACGTTTTTCCAATGTCGCAACGTTGCTATTGGTACCTTGCTTTATAAAATAACTGCTTACTCTGGTTTGGTAAGCGACTAACCTTTATAAGGAATAGACTTTTTAAAAGGTTTAAATTAAAACCGTTGGAAAAACAAACTCCTAGCAAAGGGTAGAATATATTATTCCTCCTGCTTACAACGAATAAGTGTTAACTTTACAAGGAATTCGCAAACGTTGAAGACGCGGAGTAGTAGTCGGATTGTCTCAATTTTTAAGAATAGCTGTAGAAACGACATAGGAAATTATAGGACTATAGCAAAACTACAACGTAAGTGCTTTGGTAACAAACCGTTTATTACATTCAGTTAACAATGTTTATTATTTTCCCATGCCAGCGTGGCCTTGTCCACTCTTTTAGAGTTGTGATATTATATTATCATAGCGTTTTTCAAAGGGTAGCAGACTGACTTTATATATATCAACTGCAGTAGGGCTTTTGCTGAGGCAAATCATGACTTGTTTATCCTTAAACTTACTCATATGGCTTTGCGGTTATCTTGGTTAAATGATTTCTCTCTTATCCGAAAAGCCGAGTACAACGGGTTATTCGCAATTATACCTCAGATGAGGAAATAAAAGTTTCGTCTGGAATCGCGCATGCTAGCGATACTTTGCATAAATAACCTGTCGTTTGTTGTTCACGCTCATACAATTTATTGTAAGCTGACGTTGTGAAACAGTCTCCTACATTTGGTACAAAAATAGATCATTTAAAGGAAGAGTTAGAAGCCTTAGTGGTACGGAGTAGCGAGAGCAAATTCTGTCTCCTAATTCAAGTAAATAAAAGAAATGGCTATTTTATAGAAGTTAGACTATACAGACTATATATAATATACACAGGCACAAAATAGAAAAGCGTCTATATTTCATTGATTTAAGTGTCATCTTTGACCAGGCCGATTCTAGAGAGCGTCAATAGTGTATGGTAAATATGGCACTGAAATAAAAGAGTCTTTTCAAAACTCTTTTTCGCATTTACGTTACAAGAATTAGAATCGAGCCTCAGTTACATTCCGCTTCTGTTCTGTTTAAAATAGATTAATCTTGCAACTCTCTGTAAGCGCACACTTGCTTTTGGCGCTCCGTAATTGGTTAATGGTACAATGTTCTTATCTCGGACAAATTAACTTCAGTACCCCACAACGAGTATCGAGGCCATGTAGGCAACTTTTTCAATTGTTAGCCATCCATCCACCGTAATTATTACGTATACTTCTACTCCTATAGTAACCATTTAAACATATATTGAACGCGTAGGAACGTGCAGTATAACATATAATAATTGAATTATTTTTTATTGTTATTAATGAAACAGATATAATTAATTTAAATTTAAGCTACAAAATAACCAACGTTTCGCATTTCCGTATGTGATAAATGGCTACCTCGATTAACCGAATAAGTAAATGAATATATGGTGTGGTACACAGATTAAAATCTGGTATGCGTTACTGGGCTTTGTAACTTTACCTCACCAGTAAGAATATGTAATGTTTTTCGTAGAAGATTTGCCAAAAGTTTACACATATAATCGCAGACTAAATCTTGGAGTTCGTCTCAAGAGTGCCGTAAACTAGTCATAGACATGGTGTCTTTGAAAGAGTGCCGTGTAGATGCTCAACTCAATTTGCTTTACAAGTTCAAGACTTGCACGCCAAACATCAATACTAGAACTGGTAAATACTGGACGTACAATTTACTCCAAGCTACGGAGATTTTTTTAAAAAACTTGTAGAAATCTTTAATTTGTATTTATATTGTTCTGTTATAAAATGCTTTACGATAACAGATTACAAATTGGGCATTTTGCGTAATAAATTATTTGAACTATGCTGCTTTGGTCCAAGTGCTACTCTGAAAGAAATGGGTTCATTAGAAAACAATTTAAAATAGCAAATTATTAGATATTAAAAGATCAGGGCTAAGTTCAACACAATTATTTTCCTTTTCTCCCTTGCACTCAAACAATATTTCAACAAAATGTGTTAATAGCGCAAAGAGTCGAAAAGATTTATTTTTCAATTTTTTCCTTTCGCTTCCACTGTGCACTTGCGCTTAACTTAATTTCATTAACGCCTAACTTTTATACTCCAGAGCTGCTCCGAGTGCCACAAATTACTTATAAATGCACTTAAAATCTGACAAACAAATATATAAATGACCACATAACAAAGCAAACATTTCCTAAACTGCTCTTGGGTATATACACAAACAGTATGTGTATATACAATGTAGTGCTAACATGTTCTAAATAAATTCAAACGCCATCTACGTTACAAAGAAGAATAAGTTTAGTTTGGATAAGCAATAAATTCGGGTTGCTGTGGGATCTTACGGTTCAAACTCAAAGTCCTTATAATTTTGGTCTCTTTATAGGAAGCTTAATACCGAGCCAGTTTCAAATACCTTCACTTATGCGCCTCCAAATATATTTCACGCTATCAACTCACCAGCCGAGGCTCGCACACTCTGATATTGATGAGTTTACTTTAACTATTAATTGTGAAATTGTTTTTCTTTGTAAAGAATTATAAGCAACAAGATGTATTACTATGTGGAGAATAATGAAAAACAAACAAGAAAATTATATTCGGCGGTAGCCGAATCTCGCGTACCATAATTATGCTTTTCGAATTCTACTCTCCAAGTTCTTTTATTTGATACCTATATCGCCGGTATTATTAGGAAAAAATTTATCGTGGTGTCATTTTAAAATTAACCCATTTTTCGGCCGATAATATGTCTTCATTTAAGAAGTTTACAAAATAGTTTTAAAGGTATTGTCTTGTCTGCCTTATGATAAATCAGCATTAAACCTCCAAAAGTGAAAAAAGGTAATTAATCGCTTGTAACTTTGTGTGGGTATTGCCGATTGGTTCCATTCTATCTAGAGAGTAAAGTGTCTCGTAAAGTAAATGCGAAAAGTTTCAGACTTCTAACTTTAATAATTTTCGTGTAACGAGCAAAAATCCAAAAATATTTGTTAAAAAAACTGAACTGCGTTCAGTTTACGTTCCTCTACGCGCTTCTGCTCTGACCAATTCGGCCCATTCTCAATACTAACCTGCCTGTAGAAACTTCGAAGTGGATATCTTCATGTTTGCGGCCAGGAGAGTGCCAAAAACACACACCATACAGAGGGACAGATATGGCTAAAACTTGGAATTTTACGCTGATCAAGAATATATATACTTTATTCGGTGTCTGAAGTTTCCTTTTGGGTTTTACATACACTACGGATTTTACTTTGGTGGGTATAACAGTAATGAAATACATAAAAATGATTTTATTCAAGTGATCTAAGGGATAATAAATTCTTGAGAGTAAAATGTCCTGCCAGATTTCGTAAGGAGTAAATCGTGGACATCCGTCATCTTGGCTTCTCATTAAGAGAAGTGGAAGGACATAAAAGCATTTGCTATGCGACTTCTCATTTTCATATCAGTAGATAATGTTACAATTTACTAAATATTATTTTTAGTTAACTAATAGCAGTTGTTTTATTTGCTATTTACCATTATCTGTTTAGCAGGAATATTGATTATATAATATATTGTCGCTGTTGTTCTCATGAAAATTAGTCGATTTTCTAAAAAACAAAATCCTAAAGAAAGTTTCGCGGAAAAAACGTATGAAAAATGCCGCCATTAATTTAGCTTATGGCAATTTGCTTGTAATAGGGCATATAAGCAGAACATGTGCGAAAGAAAAAGACAGTCGAAGAGTAAGTCGTGATGGTCGAATTAGGAGAGTTGAATTGGAATATTCGAACGGACAAAACCAAAACGGGAACTAAAGTCTTGTAGATGTAGGTTTCTCTAAATAATTTGCAAATAGATTTCCTAGGAACTATAAATAAAACCCATGTTAACCTAGCCATCGCAGTTTACAGGTACGAACTTAATTTCGAAAGGAGTTGAATAAATAACGCGAAGTTTACAAAAGACCATTTACGTTATAATACATCGTCTTGAATCCGAGTGGTATATATTTCTGTCAACTTGTTTGGTTTGCTTTTGTTGTTACTATCATTTTATAAGTAATTGATTTTTTATTCTTCTTTTTAATTATATGAAGGGCTGGCTTCAGGTTCTTTGTAAAAATATATTTTATTGCAGAAACGAGAAATCGATTCTATTCGACTTGGATCTGACATTTTCATATCCATGACATTATAATTGCTTTACGCCGGTTCTTATGCATATGCTCGAACTGCATTTGAGTGAAAAAAAAAGGACGAAGATCCTCATCTCTTAAATTGTCGTTGGTGTTATTCATATCGTATTATTTCATATCGTAGGTATACTGCAGTACGTAGTTCTGTACATAATTTTCTCTACAATATTCGGGCAGCAATTTGTAGATAATTCACGTTTTTATAACCTGTTTGCAATTGTCAACGCCTTAATATGCAAAAGTTTGGATCATAGCATGACTAGATGGAGAAACTAAACTTTCGTGACCAGGTTTGCTTATTGACATAAAGTTTTAAAGTACTTATAGTAACTTGAATAGACAAACGGAAAAACAAGGAGGGTTGTCTAAGTTCATATTCTCGACGGCGCTACGAATAGCTGATAAAAGAAGCGCGCGTAAAAGTTATCAAAAAAAAAATAAATAAATGATAATAAAATCAAGTAAACGTTTCTGATGCCTTATCTGGTGGTACCGTCAAACAAAGTTGCCTTATCCTGCTTGTGATTGACAAAAAGGTTGGCAAACTCTCGGAATATCCCGCAGAAAAAAGTACTAACAAAAGCGACTGAATAAAATCTGCTCTTTTTCGATTTCGCCTAAGCGGAAAAAGCTTGTTCGATTAAAATTTATTCGTGGATCTTTCCTAAAGCGTAAATATCCTGAGGGACATTTGGAAGATGATTAGAGAAACCTAATATTTGTGCTTTTCCCGGATTTGAAAAATACTATGAATTAAAAATTATTATCGTCAAGCTACACGGCACCGCAAACCTATTTACAAAATCAGGCCGGAACGTATCAAGAGGAGTGTTAAAGAGTGTATTTCGTATTTTTTATTTTATTTCGTGAAATTTTATGTATCTTTAACAATACCCCAGATTTTAAGAAAACTTGTTTCCGACGTTCTTTCTATTACTCTATTTTCTGCAAAAGTCGTCGAATCACAATCTTTGCACCAGAATGCAAAATTCTTTTCTATGGATGAGCAATTTGCAAAAGGTCATCAAATATTATTTATGATCATTTTTCATTTCCAATAGTTACGGTCAATTTTGATCTTTAGAGCTTAAGAGATTTTTAAACAACAATGGAAAATATGAACTGACAAGGCGTAACTGGCAACCATAACGTGCCACCTTTTTGGTAATGATATAGTGATGGAGTGAATGTAAAATAAACAGAGATATTTATAGTCGAAAAATTGCTGCTACGTATTTAATGTATCGGGTTTAAGGGAATTTCAAAAGTTTTTGTATGTAAGTGAATGAAAAGCATGGGGAGAGAGGGAGAATAATAAAGAAGACAACATTTATAAATACATTCGTGAAAGTAACATTTGTGCACACATTTAGTACATTTAACTAAAACTATGCGTTTCCTCCAATTATTTGGAAAAAGTCGAAAAAATGGGTCAGTGATTATTGCAATTGCAACAATATGTAACCAAATTTTTCTTGAAGGCTTTGTATTTAATATACTAAGTAAACAGAAAAATGGAATTTGTAAAGAATTTTTGAAGTCCTACAACTTGCCAACGTATAACGCTTTAATTTCAGCACTCAACAATGATGACACTGCTAGTGCCGTAAATGTCCTTTGACGTTCTTAACATTTATCTGCATTTAAGGTGTTGCTCCCATCAGCATTAAAATAGAATTCAGTCAATCAAGTCTAGTGTTCTTAGGTATTTGGCTTCAAACGATTTTATGTAAAAACTTTTTATAGGTTGTTTTATTTTTTTTTTATTTCAAATAGTATTTGTTTATAAATATAAGCGTCATAGATAACATTAAGCACGTGTCACATAATTTATTTTATACTTTTTACCAACTAACCAAAGTGAAGACTATGCCACCCTTGTCAGACTTTCAAGAAAGATGCGATAAAGAGTAGTAGAGGAAGATTTTTCTCGATTAGCATCATATTTAGAATCGACATTTTAGTAAGCGATTCTCAGCCATTCTTTCATTTCACTCGTCTTTAGGATCGCACCATTGAGGATGCACTTCCCGGCTATTTCGTGCGTCTCTTTCTGTGCCCGTTGCTTACTGGCTTGAAACGTTAGTTCGACGGTCTATCTGTGCAAAAGCCTGTATGACAGCTTTCCAAAATCTCTTTCCTTTCGTCTTCGAATGTCGAATGTTCTCCTCAACAAGCGTTTAAGCCTGTTTTCCTTTTTCCGCCTCATCTTAAGCTGTCTGCCTGGATTAATTTATTTCTCCAAGTGAAAATCAAAGCGACTATCTGACCATCTGGCCAGCGCATCGTTATCTTAATCCAATTGTGTTTTTGTTCATCTGTTCGCCATTTCGCCAGTTTCGTTCTCATCTGGCTGTGCGACCGTCTGCCTCCTTAATTACTTAGAATTAGCAGAAAAAGTTTAAACAGAAAACTGCAACTTGGTTCATTACGACAAATCAAGTTAGAGAATTAGCATTGTACATCCATATGCACAGTCAGAAGAACTGAGAGATTAACTACCTATCTCTATGAGATATTAAGATGGCAGGTATATAAAAAAATGTATATATATACACACAAACATCTGGTGTGCAACAATAAACTTCTACTACGTTCTCAATGTGTTTGTTGAATATCTGCAATTCGTTTCAAGGCGTGCATAAACAATCAAGATTATATTATTTTAAGCACAGCAAGATCAGCGTTGCATTTTGATTTAAAGACGCGTCAACCTTCCAAGACAGTGTTACACCATTTTATAAAGTGCGCACGCTTGCAATAATATATGTAAGAAGAGCAACATTGCTGGCAATGTCGGCTACCGTCGCAAATGTTTTTGTTAAAAATTTCTTGATTAAATAGTATAGAATAACTTCCGATTTTCACGACTATGTTTACCGTAAAAACGTGGAAATATGTTAAATTTGTCGTTTCGTAATCAAGCGCGAATATTTTGCTTTAAATTTTGGCTATTACAACATTTAGAGATTTAGACTTCAACTTTCCTTTCCGTTTACCTAAAATTGTTACGATATTTGATAAACGTTAGTCGTAGCACATATCTCTTATATCACAATAATCACAACGGGATTATCGATCTTAGATTTTGTAATGAAGAGCATTTCGAATATACGCGATGTATGTCACCTTTGCAGAATGTTAAAAATGGAAACACAGTAATAGTAGGCGCTTTTCGACATAAAAGGTAATAAGTGAAGTAAAAAGCAATTTTCAAAGTGTGGGAAAATTGAAATCCTCTAAAAATGCTATTCAGAGCGAAGATCTCTAATCATGGAAAACTTTGTCAACAGAGGGAATTTTGCCATTCGAACAATACATTCCTTGAATATTTTCTTTTCTATCTGTGTCCACTTATTTTCTTAATCAACAAACTTTATAGATAGTATAGACCGTACAAAAAGAGCATTCTTGATATGGTCTTTTCGACTTTTTTATCCATTCCTTTGGGAGTTACTCGTCTATCAAGCACTTGTACTTCCATGTATTATTCTATTTCTGTGCCCATTCTTCCATCTGTCCCATTGTTTGTCCGTTTATTGCATCTAACGAGCGATTTATAACAAACTCTTAGCTCAGTTTTCGTTCAATGGCTGTGATACATAAAGAGAAAGTGGTAAATAGAATTTTCTGCGCTCTACCCTCTTGTGAACGACTGCGTGAAGACAAAATTAGGACCCCGACTACTACAAAGAACATGGCCGCCTCAACACCTTATACAAATGAATTCTAAAACTTGGTATCTATATCGAACCATAAGTTCGCATGCTACGAATTGAGGGAATAAATGGAAACACTTCTTATTCTGCTGGTAAGAGACATCACAAATTCACGCGTATTATAATTTCTCAAATGCCAAAGAGCTATGGCAACCTAACATAGCTACCCACTGTTGAAAAAAATATAGTTTAATTTAATCCTTCCATGAATCCCTAACGTGCGTCTCCATTGAATTGTTTCCTGATGTTCGTACAACGCACACACCTATATGCTCTGTATTCTCTTCCTTTAGGTATGAAAAGGGAGGAGGAAAACGCAAAATAAAAAGAAGAAAAAGCTGTAGTTGGCAATGAGTGTTCGACAAATATTAGCCTTTAATACCTGAGAGACCGGTAAACCAACTAGAAGATGAAAGCACGAATAATAGGCAATGAGTTTTGAAAGACAAAAAATGCATTACTAAGCTTATATTAAGATGAAAAAAATGTAAAGGATTGCACATAGAATGTGAAACAACCTAAACACTCACCGACGATCACGTTGAAAACATATGAATAATGTTTTTTTTCCAAATTTCTTTCTCCCATTACCTAATAAAATTTTTAAAGAATTGTGTAAAGTTACTATTAATCTAATTTTAGATTAGGTTGGATTTCATATCTTACTTTTTGGAACGAAAACGCATAAAATCATTTGAAAGCAGTTGTTAGTGGTATTTATCGGAGTTTGCCTCTTGCACAACTAATTTTTTTGACGACTCTTTTCAGTTTATCGAATTTTCATATCACACGTCACAAGATACGAATCTGTCTGCGAGTTATGGTCTTTTATAAGTCAACAATCGTGCGTTCAATCAGAATCAATAGACCGAACTCTTCAAAAATGAAATTGTAAATAAGAACAACTAAGAAAATGAAATTCGGTCGGGACCAAATCTATCCAAATCCATCAGCGTTCACCTCAAAAAAAAAAAAAAAAACAAAAGAAGTTAAAGAACAAAATTCTCATGCTCACGCTGGAGTGGACGCAGTTGGTTTCTTCTATTATGAAAATAAAAATTTTTGTCGTAGAAGGATTCGACCCTTCGCCGTTCAACCGATTTGGTCCATTTTTAATACTAACCTGACTAACTTGCACTGTTTCTGCTATTTTATTGGCCAGGGAAAAATGTTTGCAACAAACATTATACGGACGGTCAAACGGACAGACGGGCATGCTTAATTCGATTTACAATTTGATGCTAAACGAGAAAATATATAGTTTGTGAAATCTCCGATGCTTCCTACTGGGCGTAGCAAACGTTTCGCCAAAATGAATATACCACTCATCCTTCGGTGACGGTTGTAATAAATCTGCAATGGGCTTCATAATCTAGGAAGGTTGTCAAAATAAAATATCTTCTCTTCGCCCTCATCGTTTGGCACTGCCATTTCTACCGATTCACTTGCGTTTCTCCTTGCTGGAACATGAGCTATCCTCTAAATGTGAATAATTTACTAATTTTGGGCGGCTATTTGGGGAAGTTAAAGACCCAAATTGGAATGCTCGAGGATCTCTTGTATCCTGCACTATTCTTCGTTTCCAACAAATACTTTACTTGGTATTATTCGAAAAGTAATTTTTTCCGATTTGCTGATAGTTAAGAATGACTGATAACTAACAGTTAAAATTATGTGAAGCAGCTAGCTTTCCGTAAGGGATTTATTTATTTATATATTTATTTACACATGAAACTCAGCCGAATTCAATTGACTCTTAGAAGAAATTTTATACTAATTGTTATTAAAAACTAATATAAAGTATATAAGAAGAAGTAAAGAAACAAATAATAATAATAATTATGTAATAATTCGCAAACAGGTAAAAGTTTGACAATCGATAACAGTAAACAACACCAATTAATTTCCCATTTCTCATTTTGTTAAAGTTTTCAAAATACATAAAGCCCTGCAAGGACGGATATAAGAATAATTAGATCCCATCTTATCTTTAAAAGATAATAGGTTGTGGGCCGATCTTGTAAACGCACCCGTAGACTCAACTAGTGCGCACGCTAACAAAGACCGCACGCTTTGATTCACTCCTTAAGGTATCTGCGTAGCACACAGGAATAACATCAAATTACTATTTGTGGCGCACACGAATTTAGAGTCGGTTCTCGTCTTTTTGTCTGCTTTCTATTGTGATTGCACACAATTACAAGTACAATGACCGACACAGAAATGTATGTAAGCAATTGGCCTTGATAATTTTGCTAAGAAAAAACCACTATACCACTACAATATTCCTAGTATTTTTTTCCAAAAAAAAGAGGAAGAAAAAAGAAAAAGCTAAAGAATGCGAATAAAACACACACGGTCATGTGAAGTCGACATTAACAGGATACTAATGAGAGGAATAGCAGTTAAACTGTTGCTGAATGTGAAACAGCCTGTTTTGTAAAGTCGTCGGACATAAGGGGTAAGATGCCGCGTAAAATTCAAAGTAGAGTTCGTTTTTGTACAAAATTATAAAAGAAAAGCAGAATGAACAGCAATTGTTAAGTTAAATAAATATAGGAAAAGAAACACTATACAGAAGTTCTCAAAATAGTGTAAAAGTATTAAAAAGGAAAGTAACTATACTTACACTTAAAATTAGGTGATTATCAGCTGATATAAAATATACTAGAAAAACAATTAAGAGAAAGAGAACTTTTTATTAGAAACGAGCTTAAGAGAATCTTTGTTTGAAACAATATTCTGTTAACTGAATTTTCGTCTACTAATTGCGATTGAAATAAGAACGAAAAATCCTCAACTGAGTAGAAAGTACCAAGATATATTATGCCTTCAAAAAATTTTCGAAAATAAGAGATAGTAAAATACTAGTCAGTTTTAGTGCTTCCGCTACCAATAACAGAAGTAGCGCTGTTAACTACGACCCGTTTAATGCCTTGCTCTTCATTACCATTATATCTGTGTGCAAAAATTCTGTTATTGCTTGCAGTTGCTTGATATAAGGTTACAGTGCATCAAACGAATATGTATATGTCCGAAAAAAAGGCAAAAACTGGTCAGCGAGAACAACTAGTTTCCGTTTCATCATTTATTTCATGTCGAAGAGGTCCACGTTTTATGTTTCAATGAGATACTTTTACAGCAATACGTCGAATTTCTTTATAATTTATATTCATTTAATATAGCGTATTAGCATAAAAATATGCCTAACATATTTTATGCATTTTCCGCGAAGCCCATGTCCCATTTATTTCACATTGCTGGTTTCCAAGAGTAATCAAAGTATAATGATTTAGCTTAACTATGGAAAAATGAAGTTAGGTAATCTAAATGTAGGCACACGACGTAAGAGCGGAAAGTAGGTCTTAACAAATGGACATATATGTTTAATGATGGGCAGGCGTACTGCGATGGACCAATACACGATCGCAGGACATGTAATGAACATATGACTTGACTTATCGCAGGCGAACATATGTTTTCTGATTCTTTCTTGTTCCATTTCCTTTATTTTTCGGATTTGTAGGGCTAGTACGAAACACCCCTTTCCTTTGATATGACAAAATTACTTTATTGTTATTTGTGATATTTTCGAATCCCATTTTTTAGGCCTCTTTTTAACTTGATTCTTCAAGAACCGCGACTCTTGTCATAGATAGATATACATTAGAAAGAAAAAAATAAATAAAAAAAAGAATTCGCGTGAACGTGATAAATATAGTTCTATTAAAAAGTAATGTGTGTTCTTCAAGACTGTGAGCGTGTTTTTAAATTTACTCGCCTTATGAAATGTTATTTGCGGTCATAGGTAGGCAACATTCTCGCCGTCTCGCACATGCGACCGTACGCTTTCAATAACAAACAAATTGAACAAAGCAAGCTGCCATAGGTGACTTGGATTACAAATTTTGGTTTGCTAAATGCATGTGTGCAAAAGGAACAACAAAATTAAAGCGTTCTTTTTGGTCTTTTCTAGGCGACAATGTGTTTGGCTTTCTTTCCTTTGAGATCGCGTCGTCAAATTTTTTCGCAATATTTGCAAATCGCAGAAATCTGTTGCAAATGTCGCCTTTAAAGTCGCCCTAGCTTGGGAGCATGCCGAATAAGAAGAATTCATTAGCTCAAAAGGGTAGATGAAGGAGTGCAATAAAATGAACGATTGCGAAAAAAAATGAGCTTAATGAAAACAAATTTCCACAAGTGACGAATGAAACGGAAAGTTCTCTATAGGTACAAACACTGAGTTTTATTCAGACGCGATACGCAAAATAGAAGAGTTTAAAGGGCTACATATTTGGCAATTTACAGCAGTCGCTTGCTTGCATCGTTTGAGTATTTTTGATGAAAATCTTTACCAAAATTACTTTTATTAAATAAAAGTGGAGAAGGGAATCTGTAAAGTTTCAAGTGTCATTAGAGCTTACATTAAACATATTCTAAATATCAACTTAATAATAAAATTTTTGAGTAAAAACTTTTTGTACTTCATAATAGCAGAAAACACAAACACTAATTAAATCTGCAACGTATTCACTTCAGTTCTCTTCTCTTTAGTGAGTTTGTCTTTGAATTATCACACAACCATTCTGCACAACGTTATACATAATTGAAAAAGCACCCGGTATGTAGACATGCATACAAGTGTAAGTGTTTGTGACTATATGGTTAATAAACTCAAACTTGTCTAAATGTTATGAGATATGTACGGTAAAAATACACATGTATGATGTAGAGGGCAATTTAAAAGTTAAACTTTTTCATAAACTTTATTAAAAAAGTTCTCCATAGTAGTAAAAACCTAGCTAGGGCTTAATCTAAGCAAATCATCTACACAACTGCTGCAATTATTTGCTTTCACAATCTATGATGTGAATTGGCTAAATAATTCTTTGTTCGCGTCGTAACTAAGTATACCTGACAATCATGAACTCGCTTAAACAAATCTTATTTTGGGCTTTTTAATGCCTCATTAATTGACTTAAATTAACGGATAAAAATTTTTCGAGAGCAAAGTATTGATATCAAAACTTGAAGCGGCTACCTTTTCTTCTTCTTATCAAATTTTGCTTCAACGCAAAAAGATTGCGTAATTATGCAATTAGTAAACTTTGCGAACTGTTACTTTCAACGATTCAAAAAGCCATCTAATCTAAAATATAGAGTTTTATTTATTATTTGAAGTATATAGACAACATAAAATATCATAAAATTCATTCCGCTATTGAAAGCAATATTTAAAATTTAGTTTTCCTTTTTTCATCTTCTTTTTTTTTTTTTTTTTCTTAACCCTTTTCATTTCTTCACGTTCTATTACGCGAACGATTGAATTTTTAATTATAAAATGTTAGTGGAAATACTTTTTAGAAAAAGTTTATAACTCTCAGTTGGTCTCCTGATAAATCTTCGCAGTTACTGCAATTGTTTAATTAAAACAGCTACATAGAATTTTTAATAAGTTTTTTCAAAGGCTAATCTTACTATTAGCGTGAAATTGGACTTTACATTATTCTTCTCAACGTGATTAAATGCATTTATATATATTGGAAACCAAGAGCTGAATTTTTATTTTCTCTTATGCTTCCAATGCAAGTTTCTCTTAGTTAAAAGGGAGAAATGTTTCTTGTTAACTTACTTTTTAAAGAATATATATAAGGAAGTCTTTGGAAGTGTTTTAAATTAATTTTTTCACTTATTCAGTTTTTTTATATTGCCACCTCACAACCTAGGGTGCCGACAATACCGTCATTTAGCTTAGCACTATCACTTAATTGCCTGCAGCATTTCTTTTCTTCTTACCGGGCATTGCAGAGTAGACGATTAAATCTTAGCGTGGTAATTTCTGATATTTGCACGTTAATCTAACGCTCTTAAAACTTGTGAGAGGATTTTTTGATTCTATGTTCTGCACCACATGAGATTCAGAGTACATTATGGTTTTGCGGATGTATATAAAACTGCCTCATGGTCGTCTACTTAATTATGTGATCACTGTCCATGGGTTTTTCAATTCAACCTACAGATTGTGATTTATTTATTTATACACTTATTTATTCATTTACATTCACCTAAATTCAGCTACAATATAGTATTTGCGGAATACGCGCAAGCGCATAAAAATAAATCTCATTGCAAACGTTACGTCTTAGATTTTAAAGTACGAAAAATAACGAAAGATTAAAAGGTGCAAAATCAATGCAGTATTAATAAACAAGCAAGCGAAAGGAAAAGAAAAAACATAGTATGTACACTTCTACCGCAGAGGTACATTCGCAGCCGTTATTACTCGAAGCTGGCAGTGCGCGAATCAATAAAACAGTGATAAATGAATTCTTCCATGAGAGTGACAACGTCTCGCATTTCTCGATTAATGTCATAAAATTGGCTGAGGGCCATGTAAAGTATTTATCTAGATAAAAATGAAAGAAATAGTAGTGCAATTTCGAGTTGAAGGGAGACAAAGTACGTAAAGATATGATTGAATTCAGTCACCGAAGGGAGATCACTGATACATTGAATAAATAGAGAGGCTGCTAAGTGCTTGGATTGAGAGGCACGCAATGTCACGGGAGACTCATCAGAGATGACAAAGTTGATAAGAACTCTAAACGATCTATGGTGAAGATGTGGATTTATCCGATTCGATAAGTGTGAGGTGAAATCGACGGAAATGAAGTTTAAAGAACTATAATTTATGAATAACTTTGCCAAAGACTTTACTAAGGTCATTATAAGTGAAATCTTTGTAAACACCACTTTTCAGGGCGAGAGATAATTAATATTTGAAATTATACAGCAGCAATATGCTCACAAGCAGAGTTTTTTCGCATATTTTTTGAAAAATCCTCTTTTCTGGTAGTATTTAACATTAGGTTTACGGCACCCGTCAATTTGACATGTGATGACATGTGACATGTCAATTTGTGATTTCAAGATGAAGGTTCGACGACCCAAAACTGTAGTCATTGCTAAATGGTTATACGCACATCGAACAAAAATCTTTTCTGTTGGCTAGTATGTGTTTTATCAACATCACAACGACTCTTGTGTTTTGTTTTCATCTTGCCGGAAATTTATGCTGGCGATTACAAAATTCACAGAACGATATTACAGAAAAATAAACTGAGGAAATATGTTATATTTGGTCAAGATCGACCACTAAATACTGTATTGTCTGAAAATTTCTCCAAAGTAGCAATTTTCTTAATCTTGTTGCTATGTGCTGGCATCAGCTTGTCGGTCCATTCAGGCATTTAAAATTTTCTTGAAACTAAACATAACTTATCCTCTCCGATTTTATTCTAACTTGCTACGTCAACAAACATGCGTAATTCATTTATAAATCCATGACTTTGTTAAAAAATTCACTCCTATTAATGGGCATCTAAGATGTGCTACTTAAATACATAAACCTTAACTATCCATGCGGCTCTAACGTGAAGCTCTCTAGAGAGTCATGAGATGTCCCGCTCAACTTTACCTTGGCCCTGGAGTTTCTCTTTCAGCCTAACGTCTCAGTTCCACAGTTTAGTCCTATTGTCCTCAATTAGTCCCTTACCTAACCGTTTCCACACGTTTATTCTCTACACGGATGCTTATGGATTCCCGAACTTACGACTATCCAGCAGACGATTGCAATCAGTGAGGTAGACAGAGAGCAATTGCTCCTGACATTTTCTCAAAACTTATATATCACGATAATCACATTCGAAGCCAGTTGATCGGGGTTTCAGTCAATTTGTGAAATAATTTCTACAGTCTGCCAATTTACTATGGGCAAATGTATGTATAATTGTAAGATAATATAAAATAATAATAAAAAATACAATATAAAATCGAATAATAATAAAAAGAAAGTATAAAGTCGAATAATAATACTGAGGAAATACAATGTATACGTAGAAAATGAATGAAAACCGCAGTGTATAATCAAAAGGGACTTCGGTCCTTACAATATCCTAAATCTTTGCGTCTACTACAATTCCTTGCTTATTTACATTCCTTTCACGCAAAGATACAGTTTTAATTGGGCCCTTATGCGGAAGCGTAAACTGACGTGGCTCAAATTTAACAAACTAAATTTTTTTGTCAAAGGTTTTACTTTTCACGTGTTTTTTCAAAA
Organism: Glossina fuscipes; assembly: GCF_014805625.2. Classification (NCBI taxonomy): domain Eukaryota; kingdom Metazoa; phylum Arthropoda; class Insecta; order Diptera; family Glossinidae; genus Glossina; species Glossina fuscipes. Next base: position 373,249 of record NW_023998581.1, on the reverse strand, counting down.
TACATTTTTTTCATGTAATGGCTTTGTCAATTATAGTTGCTTGATCTGATCCAGTTCATATTTCATAGTGTTGGTTTCAAGTACAGTGACGCCTATCCACGGTATACGGCAGACGGGGAAAGCTCCTACACCGATATCATTGCTTCTACAATAATCGACAAGCGACGTTAAAAGGGAATGTGCAAAAGCGTATCAAACTCGAAGAGGCAAACACAGATCCAATTTGTACAATTTTCGTAGCAACGGAGAAGCTTTTGCAGCAACATTGTCAATGTAGACGCCAAAGTTGAGTTTGCAACCAAAAGCTACTCCAAGATTTTGCACTGGTTCCAGAAAATGAAAGAGATGTTCAGAAATTTTAATATTCACGTTGAGAAAGTTGGCTCGGGGAACCTTGAGAGTTAAGACACTTGTCGTACCTGGAGTTTGTTCGGGCTATTTTCCACCAGTCAGGAAATTTAGTGGTCGTTATTATGGTCGCAACAACACGGGGTAATTCGTCTAATATGTAAGGAGAGGCCGAACTAACAAGTTTAAGGGATACCGAGTCGAATTCGGTTGCTCCAACAACGCTATAGAAGATACATCTATCCATATTCTGGAAAGAAAAGAAAATGCCTCCATTCCGTACCTTATTGAAAATTGATTGTGAATCACACACATATTACTAATCTGTGACAAAAAGCTCATTAATGCTCTTTACGTCTATATCACTGGGGTCATCACTACTAGTGCACATCTACTATCGGGCCTACTCCACATTTGGTTAGAGTTCGCACCTTCAAAATATTTACTGTGGGTGTGATTTCTTCTTTTTCCCAGCAAATATTTTACAGGATTCCTTACAATAAGTTCGTCAATCAATAATATCAAAGAATTGAAGATACTGGTAGTAGGCACATCTGTAAAGGATAATGCATACAAAATCTTAAGTGAATAGCCCCAGTTGAAGGTCCATTATCAGGTAAATATTTGAAATTAACCTTTAGAAGTACCGTGCTTAGAAAGGTAAGTTGATACGCTGCGTAATGAAATTAATGTATTGGACTGAAGTTAATGCCTTGTAAATAACTAGCAATGGCTAAAATAAACAGCTAAGTTGACTCACCTCTGTACGCAAATAGATCAATTCTAGCTGAACTGTATTCCGGTAATGAAATGTCAGGATTAGAAATATATGCTAGTGATGTGCAATTACATTTGAAAAACTTTGCGGCTGACGATAGAGCAAGATGGCCATTATAGACACTGGAGAACGTAGGCGAAGCTTCAGGACAACGAGGCTCATTGACGCTTATTAATAGACCGTGGAGAACGTAGACGAATGATGTCCGATAAAACCACTGTACATGAGGTAGGACACTGTTTCCAAAACGCATCTCTCACAACAGCTGCATTGAATTTGACCAAAATATCACTCCTTTTAATCAATAAGGTTTAGAAGCTAGCATTCGTTTTAGATGTATATATATATTTTTTTAAGAAGTAACGCTCAATTACTTTAATGACAGCTTGCAGCTCTTTCAGATATGAGTTAATTTTTGCGTCAAGGTTGCTTTTTCTATATTTAATTTTTTCTTTCATAGTATTGCAGAACTCTTGATATCTAGCATAAAAGTTTTCGGTAATTTGACTGACAACCTGGTCAAGTGGATGAGGTAGAATGGGGAATGGCCGTGCAGTCAACCGAAATGTACGGATATTTAGGATTACCACTTAATACCGCATGTTCTTCCTACGAAATCTTGGTGTGGTTGATATGAGCATTTATCATACTAGATAAAGAAGTTTGATGGTTGCACCTTTTTAAAACGCGTTCACATATAAAAAGCATAACAGGATTGATTTAAGTGGGCTTTTAATGAAATAAAGCAGTATTGAACTTCACACAAATAGCTAGAAAAAATGGAACAAGCATGAGCGATCCAAAAATCGTACACGCGATTTTTAATTTCCCTTAAAAAACTGGAAAAATTAAATTACGAAAAGAGCCAATTCCCTAAACACTCTGGGTGCAAATTTAAAGACTGGAGAAATTCGCACTTTTTCCAAATTTTTCTTCTTCCGCATGCTCAAAGAGTTTTAATTCCTTCTTCGTTTCCACTTAATGCTAAATATCCTTTTGCAAATTGACACAACTAGGAATTTGCATGTCCTTTGATTACAGACAGAACGATCCATTCAACCACACTAATGTGTCAAAAATGACTTGTTCAAATATATATTATATGATTTTGGTAAAGTCAATATTGTACTCCTTAAATCTCAACTTTCTCATGTTATGCTCGATTTTTCTGTTGGGAATATTGAAACCCTAATATTATCGTTTTATAATCCATTAAAGCTAGCAGACAAGCACCTCTTCGCAGCAATTGAGGGCCATGAACTACGACTAATTTGTCTACTCTTCCGCAAGGCATTGATTTAATTACCTCAATCACCAGAGTTATTGCAGATTGGTAAAATCCTCACTTATTTATTGTTCTAAATATTTTTATAAGCTTGTCATCTTCAAAAGAAAAATTTTCTTATATTCTTCGTAGAGGCACCGAGTCCGCTGGTGATATTGAAGCCTCGAATCTCTTCGCCGAGTGAAACCCTAGTTATCTGAGAATTCAGGGTTCTGTTTGGCAGCCACTTAGGGATCTTTTTATTACTTCTATGCATCAATGATCTATCTTAGTGTACGCTTATGATGTTAAACTGTTTTCTTCCTTTCTCTTCGGATCGGAGTCGTATCAGCTTCAAACTGACGTAAATAATTTAATTACATGGTTCTCATTAAATTTTATTAAATTAAATTTAAAAAAATTCAAAAACCTTTCTTTCCCAAGAATTTAGGAGTGCTAATCGACCTAAGACTACGTTTTAATTTGCACATTCAGGTCTCTTTAAGTAGGCGCTAGGTTTCATTAAGATGTGTTTAAAGAGCTTAAGTATCTTTACATTACAAAAAGGCTAAACTTGTGCTTAGTTAGATCAACACTTAAGTATGCATTTGTTGTATGCCGTCCTTCCTAGCGGTGTTATGTAGGTTCAACAGAATCCGTTCAAAAACAATTCCTGCTTTTTGTCGTTAGGAACTTCGATTGGGACCCGCTTGTTTCTCTGCCTCCTTAAGAAAATAGATTGCTTTAGTTATCCTTACCATCATTTGAGAAACGTAAATTTATTCTGGTTGTTTTGTTTCTAACCTAGTTAATAGCTATCGGTTAGCCGGCATTATTTGCTGAGACAAACTTTGATATCTCTAGAAAGTTTATCTTCATAAGGCTTAACCAATGCAGACATAATTACGAGCTTTTTAATCTGCTCAAAGTCCTTCGCAAAAAAAATTCCAAATAATGTCTATTACTTAATTAGAATATCGGACTCTTTAAATTCTATCAAATCAACTCTTCTTAATATACTTGATTTGCCTACGTCGCATATGAATTAAAATCTTATCCTTACATCTTAGAATGACAAAAATTATCAATGAATTTGTTTAGGATTATCCGATGTCAAGCTTTTGCTTCCTTGCAACGACTTAGGAGTTCACTCACAATTCGGCTAGATGTGTACATGCCTTTTTTTTTTTTCTTGTCTCTCTCTCTCTCTCTCTTATTAGTCTTATAAATAGAATTTAATTTTTTTTTAAATTTATTTTAGCTTAATTTCTTGCATAAATACATAAAATATTGCTATAATTATTATTAATTTAGCTAGAGAAGTAAATTCTAAGAATAAAGTCTTAAAGCACTCGCAATTAAAAGGCTATTGGTTTCATTGAAAACTCTACCGCACTTGAGATTTGAGCCCATGACCATTGAATTGTTAGTCGAGACGCTTTATTTACACGGCTACTCCGGGGGATAAGAAGTAAAAGAAAAAAATAATTAAAAAATAAAATTATGCATGGATTATAAACTGGTGTGGTGCTTTTTTTTACCAAAAGAAGCAAAACTTTTTAATTTGAGTTCTGTGTCAATGTAAAAATTATTGCTTTAATGAGATATAAAACATGACTACGTGTAGGTATTGTGTTGTGAGGTAAAACGCACTTTTATATAAAATACTTCACTTTATCACCGAATATATAATCGTAATCAATATATTATTTAAATATTCTATCGGTTCGAATAGATGATACTTTTTCATTCCAAACAAAATATTTTACTTTTAAGGAATTAATTTCTTTTCATGTACAAAGCTATTCTGTTTCATCATATTGGATAATATGAATCGCTCTATTATCCATCATCCTCAGGAAGTAGACCTCTCTGCAATTAGCTTACAGCTGCCCAAGTTGTCTTGAACTCGTAATTGAAAACCGGTTAACTAAGAAAGAAATAGTAAAACTCTTAATGGAAAAACTTTTGGGCTTTATAGGACTCATTAGTAAAAGCTGCACAGAAGTGCGTACTTCGTATACAATGTGCTGAATCTGGCATTGAACACCACATTAAGTATTAGATTATCCCAGCAAAAGTTTTAGCCGAATCAACGAAAAGACGCGTTCAACATAAACCGAGAACAAACCGATCATCATTTCATCAATTTTCATCAGCAAATATTTATATATTTATACTTCGATTTTTTTGGTCTACAAAGGATGAAAGGATGAAGGTGAAAATCCTTATTAGGGTAGGATCCAAAAAATAGGCTGACATGGTCCAATTTTGGTACGTTAAATTTTTTTATGTTAATTACTATTGTGATATAATTCCGATCACGCAGAATAAAAATTATATGTTTTTGTCGCATGAACTTCAGTTTTTATTATGTGAGAGAGAGTTCAAAAATTGCCCCAGCCAGTCCAAAGTTTTCATATCAATTTAGAATGCCGAAGTACTATTACGTAGCCACTATTGACGACAAATTTTGAAAGTTAAATTTTTGTTTCCATGTAACGACTTTTCGGAACAGGGGTATGGTCGAAAAAGTGGATCGATTCGAACTATTTTCAACAGCGATCGCCTTTGGGCGAAAAATGTCACTGTACCAAATTTCATCAATATATGGTTGGGACCTGTAGCCCGAACATAAGAGTTCATGGACATATATCAGGCGGACAGAAAGGCTTAGGATGAATTCAGATTACAATTCTGAATCGATCGGTAAAATTAAAAGTTGGTTTATTTTAAGCGCTTCTACTCATTACGTACGTCCGCACAAACTTTACACACTCTGCACCATAAGTTATATAGGGTATAATTAAGATGGAAAGAATCAAAGCTGCTTTGTTTTGTAAAAGTTTGGTTATATTTTGCTTATTCGAAGCTACAAATGATCAAATATTGGACGTTTACTCTCTTCGCTTAAGGCAAGTGCACTTGATATGTTTCCGAAACTTTGTTTATACGAAGCATTCCCGTATAGATGAGCTTTAATATTTCGGGAATTAGTAATGGAATGTCTTATTAGGAAACCTTTCTGCGTAGACTTTGAGAGCGACCACAAACGTTTTCCAAACCAGGAACCCGTTGCGAACGTTAGCGCTTTGCAATCAACAGTTTATGTAACTCTGACTAAGCAGACATGTGCCTCAAAGTAGTAAAGAGACGAGCATTTTGTAAAAGGATATAACTATCAAACTAAAAAAAATGGAAAAAACTAAAATAAGTAAAGAAACACCAGCCAACAAACTTCCTTGTATCCTTGCAATTTACTAAAACAACAATAGCCATAATAAGTAGAACAATTATTATTTAAAAAACAGCTAACACATTCTGCTAAACTTAGAAATGTCGGTTGTTTGATAAATTTTTGACCTGATAATGAAGATAGCAGTACTTGCCCGTAGAGATTAGGATATAAGTTTGTACATGGGTTCATATGTACTCACACAAACGTGGTCGCGCCAGCTTGAATATCGGTAAAGGTTCCGATTAAAAATTATAGATATAGGAAAGACTATGACCACGTCCAAAGATCGTGTTTGTCATATATTGGATCAACTCTTAGGCAGGAGAAAGAAAGACATTGTACTGATGAAGAAGGCCGAATTTTGGAAAAAAAATGGAATTTCTTCTTACCCCGAAACTTTTCAAACAATTCTCGTATTTATATATATACATATATACACATATACGTAGATACATACATATATACATACATATCTATGCATTTTTTTTCTTTTTGCATTTTTTGCCATACGAAAAAGTTTTCTTTAGATAGAAAAAGCAAGCATACAAGCTCCGTTGTCTTAACTTATAATATAGATGCTCTAATGTTTGGAATTAAAAGGTGTACTAAATGAAACTTTACCCCGGCAACTTAAAGTTGATATAAAATAGCATAAATCTGAAACTTTATAAGTATAGTAGTGACGAACAATTTTAGACTGTCAGAGAGATAATTGGCAGTAATTACTATTGCTTTATATTACTGTTAATTAATGCTTGCGAATCTGTTTTGGGTGTCACTTTATTGTAAAAAGAATGACAAGTAATTTAAACAATTGATTTCTATGTCAGCCTGGGCTAAAGTTCATCTCAGAATGAACTCTTTGATTGACCAGCCAACGGAACGGGCTGGAATGTTTGTACATAGTTTTTTGTCTTTTCTTCAATGAAACAACGATATGGATTCTCTATGCATTCTTATCAGATGGTATATGGATGCTTCAGTTGCCAAATCGATTAACTCCATAAAACATAAGTTGAGAAAAATGATAAAATCTTATATGTTGTTTCTTAAAATTCTTTTGAAGTTAAAAATTAAAAATACGATGTAGGCAAACGCCTAGTTGATTTGGCGACATATAGAAAGCATAAGATGGAATATACTTGGAGTAATTGTTATTATTACTAAAATTTTTTCGTGATTGGGGGAGTTAATCGATTTGGCAACTGAACCATCCATATGTAGGTATTGTATGCAGCAATTATTGTGTGCCGTCAAGGAATGATTTGCAAACAATTGAAAGTGTTCATTCCGGAGCTATCTGACACAGTTCATGTCGGCGGCTATAATTTAATTTCAACTGCTTCTGAAAATTTACAAATCCATTATTGCGTTGTAGCAAATATTTGGCATTTACTATAATACTTTTGGGAAATATTTACACATATTCACGGTATATTGCTGTTACCAATCCAATTCCGTAATTACAGAAATTTTCGCGAACGATTACGTCATTACCAATGAAAGAGGCTCGACTTGCAACTGTCGTCTTTCTTTCCAAGTAAGTTATTAAAACTTAGAGCCAGCTAAACCACTGTTAAGCTAAGGCATGGATTTTTTCATAATCCTCTCATTACACGTAAAATATCGGACAACTTACACAAACCGTCTACGTAACACCGCCTTTCTCTTCGTGGGCATATCCGAAAAAAGACAGAAGATGCAGGAATAGAACTGAAAATCTTGCAAGTGAAATAACAAACAAAAGTCATCGTCTCACATTACATGTTGTAGTTTACAGCAAATTTCTTCTAAGCGTCCTGGAACACTTCTTCATAGCAAATAACACTTGATAGGGGGTTTTGGTTTGATAATAACTGACCTATTCATTCCTAAAGTTGGAACACATAAGTCCCTAGGACGTTGGCTGCCTTAAAGTAATTTTATCTTTATGCGTTCCGTATTTTTGCTTTAAATTCATAAAATACGTTCAATTACGTATTCATACAGGTTTGATGATTTAAGCAAGCACTGCAGTGCAGTGAAATTCGAGATTCGACGTTGTCCTTTCACAACTTTTTCTATATGCTTTCATAACAGTACTGTGCAATGTCGGGTACTTCGGTTTTCTGCCTCAATTACTTGTTTTCGCTTTTTATTATATATGCACTTTCTTACCTTACTTCTAAGCTTTGCGATTGTAGTTGCTGATGGTGTTTGTTTTTGCTTCAACTGTTCTTATTATTGTTATTGTTACTGCCGCTGCTGTTGTTGTTTCTCTTTCAGTTATTCCTTTTTTATTTCCTTTTTTCTTTTCCTCTCTCTTAAGTTTCTTTATTGTGTAGTGAGTGCGAACACACTCTTCGGTTCTAAAGAAATATTATTTTGATGTTGTTTTTCTTGGCAACACTTTATGCTTTATTTGTTATTTTTACGCTTCTGTTGCCATCATGATTGCTGAGGTTATTGCTATTGTTGTTGTTATGTTACATCTTAAAAATGAAAGAAGAAGAGAATCAAAGAGAAGAAAATCACTCACTGTTCCTTCTTATATTCGGTTGTTTTCGCCTAAAGAATAATCACTATTTGTTATTGTTGTTGTTTTGTTTGAAGTTTTTCTCATTTTTGGTTTGAATGGATTTCTATGTCAGGATTTAAGATTTAGTACTTTTATCTTTTGGTTTCTTTTATGGATGACAAGGAAGTAGAAGCTGCATGTGCGAAGTTTCGTATATAAGAAAGTAAAACGAATTTACTACGGAAAAATATTATTTATTAGAATATCAACTCTGTATGTATCTATAGGTAAAAACACAAAACTAGTTACCTAATATCTTTAATGGAGGCAGCAGCCATTATGGAATAAAACTTTTATACAATTTTCCTTATTCTAAGGGTGGAATTATATTCTCATAAAAGGCTAAAGATACTCTAGAAAGGAGAAGTCTTTGTAGAATATTTAAAATCTTTCAATATTTCATTTGCAATCCCGTTGTTAATTACGTTTAAGGTCGCTAACTTTGATGAAGGAAGCTGGGACGACATTACAAATTTTTAGCTATTGCAAGCTAACGCATTTCCAAAAAAAAAGTAAAATGATTATATTCGACTTAGAACAAATGTGATCTAATCAACATAAGGAACGTGACAATTATAAATGTGTAGGATATGGTTGTTGCGGAAATTTTGTATCTCGAAATTTCTTACTTATGCCAAGGCTCCTTCCATTTGAGGGCATATCGCGCTTACCATTTGCAGTTGTAACCAATGTGACTTAGAATCGAATGTTTACATTTCTCCAAAGGATCTTGCAATGGACAAAACACTTTAGTTTACTCCAATCTACAGTAGATAATGACCTAAAAGCTTAACTTAATATTTTAAAAAATTAAAAGATTAATGCAACAACTTCCCAATTCGTTGAAGAGACGCATATTGTGCAATGAATGCGATGTTATGCAATTCTAATGCAACGATTTGAAAACTTGGGTAAAAACTATTATTCTCCTCAGAGCAAATGTATTTTTCTGTACTCACCACTGGAAGAAAGCTTCAGAGACCCTAGAAAATATATAGATTCTGGATTAGCATGAAATGCTGAATTGATGAATCAATGTTTGTTCGTCGATGTGTATGTGTGTGTGTTATGTGCTGTTGGAGATATGGAATTCAAATTTGGTAGAAACATTGGAAGTTTATGCCCGTGGGTTGGTATTGAAAATGAGCCAAATTGGACAGAGCACAAGTACGCACTGAAGCGTAAACTCAGTTTTTCCAAAGAAAAATTTGTGGATTTTCTTCATTACTAACAAATGAGAAAAGGTCGACCGCTGAAATTTTTCATAATAAATGGAAAAAACTAGCCACGTCCACACAAAGTTCACGTGATTAAATTTCTTTTTTTCATGTTTTATTAAGACAGACAGAATGTTTAAAATTATTTTATACGTTGCTCAAATGAAAATATATTGTCTGCCTAACAATGCATTAATTCTAAAATATATATGGCAGTAACCACATCTGGTGGATTAATTTTTTCTTAATAATACCAACGACGACGGCGTCAAATAAAAGGACATGGAGTGTAGAATGCGATAAGCCGGTGAACGTGGCGACGTGGCAGATTAATTTTTCTTAACAATACTTCTTAGTGAAGTAAAAGATGAAAAATATATGTTACCCCATTCACTTTTTTATGGTAATAAATAAAACCTGGAGCGCCAAAGGTTTTAATGATGTTGGGTATGCGAGATTCGGCACAAGCCGAATATAACTTTCTTACTTGTTTTTTTAACACTTAAATCTACATAAAAAAGTGTCTGAACTTACTTTTGTCCAATTAACTTCCCAATATAAGGCCAAAAAACACATAATCCTCTGGCTTATTTATAACACAGAATCTTCTTGAAATATTATGTTAAATTAGAGTCTTATTATACCTATCGTCAAAGGATGAGGGGTACGTTCATTTTGTCAACACGTTTGCAGCCTCCGAAAGGAGCCTTTAGAAAGTTCACAAAATGGAAATCTTCTTGATCTACATGAAATTCATGAAAATATATCGCTTACAAACTTGCGAAACGTTTATATTAAAAAAAATTTGAACATTTTGATTTGTTTTGCGTGTTTTCTGCTTCTTAATCATAAAGTACAACATACACACCCTATAAACTTCCACTTTTATTCCAAAACTAGAAAACATCAACTGCTCCTATCCAATTTCATCGAGTGTGAAAATGCAGTTCTTTCCCTTGTGTTTACGATCACCGTGATGGGTGTAAAAGATTCGGCAAGGATCGAATATAATTTTCTTACTTGTTTTTATTGAAAATGGAGTTACGATTTTAAAAATGTAATAAATAATGCTACGGAAATCCCAAATCTAGTTGATTCCAGCTAAGTCAATTTCCCAAATAATAAATTCCTTAAAGAGAAAGGAAACCAAATGCACATTCGCAGACGCGTCATGCAGCTGCAGGCCGATGAAGACGGTTGCCAGAAAAGCAGGTTAGCGAATTAAAAATCAAGTCATAAAATAAGGTACTAGTAATATGATGGTAAAAGTGTATATAAATAGAATATTTGTGAAAGACAAAGGAGTGGAAAAAGAATAATTGAACTAAGCAGTCGAAAGTATTGACAATAAACAAATTGTGAATAATCCTGCAATTAAAGAAATATAATTGTAAATAAAAAAACTTTGAAGTGTATTTTTCTTGAACAAAATATCCACGATTCAATGATACGGACTGTGTCTTAGAAAAAGCGAATTTTATAACGCTGGTTGTACAGGTGTAACTGTGATGCTATTGTCATGGTTGAATAGATTTTGTATGTATGTTAATGTGTGAAGGCTTAAGAGAGTCGTGAGCTTGTAATGCATCGATATGGACAGCTCCAATCTAAAGAAATCTATGGGCATATGCTCCGTTGCCACGTATTGAATATCCCTTGCGCCTATAACTGTTGTGTCTCCTGTCAGTTCATGCCTGATATCTGATGTCTAATGATGTCATTGTGAATGAAGCACGGATTACCATTGCAGAATTGTATTCTCACTTTCACTCGTCTTAGTGTATCTACTGACTTGCAGTCGCGCAGAGCGTGAATATTTCTAGAACTTTTCAACTTCTTGGTTGAACTTCATTCATGCACAATACTATACTGCACCTGGGTCTTTCATCATGAAAGCTTTTCCTAGTTTCGACTTTATTTCGATCGGCGACTGTCGGTTATTTGATGCCACGATGTAACCATCCACGTAAATTGATAAAATATTTACATCGGATAGCGTTTCCATGGCGTCGTATTCATTTCTTTTATTTTTTCGTAGAGATTCAGGCACCATAATCGACGCCATAGATTAAGTTTCTTTATAAGCTTTTTTTTTTTCTTTTACGGAATTCCTGTTTAGATTGTATGACATTTCTGCGGACATTTCTTTATCAGTTTTACCAATTAACGATGCAATCATAATTGCATTTTCACTGTCTTTGACAGTCTTATTAAATTAAGTTTTGCTACTAGTCCGTAGATTTCGTAGTAGTTTCCGCTACTAGTCCGTAGATTTCGTAGTAGTTTCCGCGACGCGGCAAGTTTTTTCTTTTCTCTTTTTCTATTTCAAACGCATTTTTTTGGATTGCGCTTCGGTTAGTTTGTCACCTTTTGACATTTTCCATAGGAAAATGCGTATTTTAAATTTGAGTTCAAATTTAGTTTTACAGTTTCTTCACCCAGCACAAATGAAACAAAACCAAATTTGTGTAGGTAGGAAAGTTTCGGGGTCGTATGGGTTGTCGGTTTTTAAACTTTCTAATACAAAATACGCGCAAAATTTAAGTGCAAGATCTGGTTACACCGTCATCCATCATGCATTGTTTACGAGTGCTCGAATTTTAAGTCCGTCAGCCCCATCCTCTTGCACAGGATACTCAGTGGCCATTTCGTTCTTAACACATACGCTTTTCGACGTTTTCATCTCATTGTTGATATTTCCCGCTCTCATTGCCATTTCGTAAACTCTGTATTGTGGTGCCAATTTTTAGAGCCACTGTCTGCTAATCGTCTTTGGATTTCCCTATGACTTCACCTCTGCTTTTTATTAAGCTTCCTCTATTTAGTTCTAATTAATGTTGATAAAATATTTTTAGGTGGCATCGTCACTGTGAACAACTGGCATTTGTTTTGTTCTTCTCTGTTCGGGCATGACAAATGTCTGTTGCGACTGTTTACCTTGAATGCTTGTGCCATGTTATGGTAGACTTGTTTAAGCAGTTTCTTTCACTTCCGATTTTTTGATTATAGTTTGAAAGTTTTTCTCATTTAGGTGGCCGTACCTTTCAAGACAGTCTCGTAAGGTTCTCTTTTTTCACACTCTTTCCTGATAGTTTATTTTGTATAACTTACCATTCCTTTCTTCTGTTCTGATGGAGAACAAGTTTTTTCATATTACCGGTTATTTTGGAGACGGCAAGGATATTGATTCGCAAGCCAGATAAAAGTGAAGTTTCTTTCAGTTCCTTCAGTTTCTTTCAAATTCTTCGAATATGAATTTTCGGCAGCACAGCCACTTACATGCGTGCTTTTTTGTTTATTTGTTGACGTACATGTGTGACGGGCATATACGTCTTTGCACCATGTTTCTCCTTTAAAAAAAATTTTCCTGATTTTGGTGGCCCTGTATCTTGTTAAATCATAATTATGATTCCAATTGGAACTATTGCATTTAGAGAAGACTGTAAAGGTAGAATACACATTTTTCTACATGTTCACCAAATGAAAATGCGACTGACTATATTGACTATACATTTTTACCCTTATAAAAAGCTTAATAGTATGTTTGTAAAGCATTTAAAATATGCAAGTACACGCAGCTATGGTCATCGTGTACAGATAAAATCAGTTAGACACCTTTGGCTATCTGCTAAACGCGCGACAGTGACCTTAAACTACTTTATAGAACACTTGATCTAACATTTCTTCTTAACACTCTTATGAAATATAATAGTTGTAAACCTGTAGATGAGCTCACCCATAATGAGCAAGAAACTAATTTCTCCTTCTTCTTCACCTTAGTATTTTTCAGCGAGCTTGAGTTTTTCAAAAGCGAATCAATGTTATTACGTTAGTAAATCGGTCGTATAGTTGATCCTGAATTAGCAAAAAAAAATTAAAACTTCCATTTTAAGACAAAGCATAAAAAAGATGCCTTGGATTATATCATATAAATATAATATATATATAGGTACATATATATATGTGTATATATGCATACGTATATATATACGTATACGTATGCATATCATATATATTTGATCTGACACGTATATGGCAGCATGGTTGAGAGACTTACAAGGTTCTTGGACAGCGCTCTAAAGAAATCGTGACCATTGATTTATAAGTTGCAGTTGCTTAACTTTAGCTTCCTTCAAAACTAGTAGGTGAAGTTGCATTATTTGCTGACGCTTTAATGATATCAAATGATACTATATCTGGTTCTGGCTCTGCATAAATAGCCCATGGAAAAGCTCTGTACGTGCTAAAGCCATATAGGCGAAGCTTATAGGATCTTTTGCATGCGATAAAAGTCAAAAGAATACGGTATGCAATAACCGCTGCATTACAGTGCTAAATTGGGAAGCAGCCGAATGGACAGCAAACGTGGAAAATCGTCCAAAATAATAAAAGAGGCAAAAGTCGGCTGGCAAGGTTATGGCGACCGTGTTTTGGAATGCGCCTCGTGTGATGTTCGTCGGCTATCTTGAAAAGAATCAATGACTATTGAATATTATGTTGCATTACAAGCGTGCCGGAGCCTCATTGAGTAATGGGATACATATATATTTATATATATATCTACATTTGGCATAAAATTTTCTGGACAAGTTACTATATTCTTCTCTCTTGAATTTTATCATAGATAAAACTCCTTTATACATACGAAAACATGGCTGATCAAATGAGAAATATAATTTGGATTAGTGCGGCGTATCACTCGAGATAAAAGAAGAAATGATCAAGCGTTTTATTTTACTTCTTATTATTCCGTCAGGAGTGGTCCAGTTGTCCACACATGTTCCTGCGGGACAAAATTAAGCCAACAACAGCCTCATTTATCGGGTCGTTCGTTTTGCAATTTTTATAAAACTGTTACCGTCTGGCATATCACGAAATATGCACTCAACACGCACTTTCATCGCTTAAAATAAGCCTAACTCAAAATAGGTCCACGCGCTTATATCGAATTTTGACTTTAGAGATAGCTTTTTAACGTTGTCAATAAATCAACCAAAGATTTGAGGATACTTTGACTACTGGCAAACCTCTATACCGAAAAGAGCGTTAGTCTGCAAATGAGCAAATGTCGATATAAATAACGAAAAAAAAGGAAAAAACTGCATTAAAAATTATTATTAATACCCTTTTTATTTGCCATTGTACTCAACCTCTTGATTTAGTTTAGTATGTTTTTTTACTTTTTTTTATGAAATATTGAACAGAAATTTCGTTCTTTCAAATCATTAATTTTAATTAGTTCTGTGGTTTTTCTATTTTTGATGTTAATCATAAACATAATACCAATGTCAGCTTAACCTGCCCTTCCTTGTCCCACTCTATCTCAAAGCGCAAAACAAGTCAAAGAGGATGAGGTATCTTGAAAATTTCCAATTAGTAGACAAACCTACATATAGAGACGAAGTAGAAATGCAAATAATAACAACAACTACTGCTACTAAGCAATCAATGATATTATTTTGTTTGTTTTTGTTGCTCTTTTGTTTTCAGATGAAATTCCGGTGGTCTTAGCTTGGTAGCGGGCTCTGCCATCAGTTTTTCGAGATATATGCCGTTTAGTGGTTAGCCGTTGGTTGAGGAGTATGCGGTACGGTTAGTGAGGTTACCGAACTAAAAACATAGAGCCAGATAAGAAAAGAGACTAAAAAGTCGTTTATTATTTTCTAAGATATGTTGATGATGCCAGTTACCGTTCTTGTTGCTTTTCCCTACATTTGTGCGATATCCTGCATTCTTTGCTTTCCTGGAGTACGTGTTTGTGCGCCCATTTGTATTAGTTGCAAAGTAGTTTACGTTGCTTGTCTAAAAGATATTTTATGTTTGGTTTGGAAGGCTCTTGTAACTCATTACATAACTAAAGGCATTTTTGTATCACTTACACTTACATAATCGCACACGTGCACACAAGCTAATGTATATATGTGCGTTTAGACGTTTTTGAGAACAGAGTCTCAGTTGTTCATTTAGCTGCTTATAATCTTCAGCAAGCAAGCTGTAAGCAAGTAACGCACATATACATTTAGACGTGCACTCAATTTCTGAAAATTATTCTTGTTGTTATTATCATTCCGATTTTTAACTAAGTACATTATTTGTATATTCGAAGCATTTGTTTATAATAATCTTTAATTTAGAAATAAATAAATAATAATTAAGCAAACGCAAATTATCACGTGGAGATATTGTCGGGACGTTTAATACAAATACCTTAAAGCTAAACTTCTCGAAGCTCAATGGTTCACCGGATGAAATGCTGTGATATTCCACATCATCCTATATGATTCCAGTAACGCATTATCATGCGTATATAATATTTTCTAGATACTGCATTAGGTTAGCGATTCATGATCATGGCGAGACTCACTCAAAAGATCTACTTTTAGTTGGAAAGCGAACTCAATTCGCTTAGATTCCAGCCATTTTTTGCGTCCCAAGCAAATTTGGGTAGAGTCGTAGCCGCCACGAAACTTTCTGAAAGGCTACTTTCAAATGTCGCGATGACAAAAAAGCATCAAAAGCCTCCTTTAGAGCCGAGAAATAAAAACGCTACAAAAAAAGTGCACGGAACTTAAGATACGCAACAAATTCCAGAACATTCAAACGAGCGCGTACGGCAAAATGAAACTTAAAATATCATCAACAGTGACAGGCTACCCCAATTAATGGAAGCTATTAGAAGACAAACCCATTGTAAACGAAAGTAACCCAAATCTAAATTCTAACGCAAACCCAACTTTCAATATTGTCAGAACCATAATCAACGGAGGACTAGCAGTAAATTCATTGTTTTTAAATAGCTTAATAGTAGAAATTTAACGAAATTTTTGAAGACTTCATATGTGAGACAAACAGTCCATAATTGACATTTTCCTGTAATTTACTTAACATAATGCTTAACGATTGTATTATATAAAGTCAATATTGAATCGGATTCGTCGCATATATAGGTTTTGCTCCTTTCGCCACTTCATATTATATATTCACAAAGTTTGTTTTTACCTTTTTTATCTCGACACTATAGCCTTTAAATTAAGCAATTAATATAGTTAGTGCCTGGAATGATTGATTTTTGTTGGTTCAATAATTTACGCTGTCATTTCCTTCGCCTACGTTAGGTAAGTGATTGTTAATTATTACTATTGTTATTGCTCTTTGACTCTGAAGAAGTGAATATTTCCTTTACTAGCGTTCTTGTAATAAACAATAAATCTAATAATATCGTAATGGGATTCTCATCGAAATACTTTTCCTCGTTTTGCATTTATTGTGTTTAAACGAAACATAATTCAGAGATAGAAATAAAAGTAAACTCCGAGGTGAACGTCCATTACGTTTACATAAACGGTTGATAGATCCATTTCATATTTTCTTTATAGATAAGTACAAAAGTGCGTAGGAGATGTCAGGGTTAGGCTTTGTTAATTTTAATACGTTGAGGTTTCTCATTTCTTTATTTATTGTTTTGCTATAAAACCCATTATCTCTTCATTAAGTTTAATCATGCTTTAGATGGGATGCTTGCATTGATTTCAGATTGGTTATCGTTGTTGTTGCTTTTGGTTTTTATGGCTGATTCTGTTATTTTATTGTGTTTTGTATTGTTTACAGCAACACGACAAAGGAATGTCTGCTATTGACATTTCCGTATCTCGTGTAATCAAATATTTGTTATGTTATTCATTTTCTCCCTCTTTATCTGACTCCTTTCTTCGCTCTTTTTGATTGCCATCGATTTTTATCACATTGCCACAGCAAGGGCGAATATTAAATACGCTGTATTTCTTATGAAATGCAGAAGAAATATTATAGAAGTATGTATATTCCTTGCGCAAGACTCTATCGTCTCACACCTATCGTCCATCCTACGCTACCTTTTGCTGAAATGTTACAATAATAAAGATATGTTTTTAGACGACCGCGCGAGGGTCAAGTTTAACAATGTACAAAAAAAAAAGAATTCTTGTGCTACGTTCTATCAGTAATATTTAATGAAATCTTTGCACAAATATTACGTAAGGCTCTATAAAAGATTACTGTAAAAAATGTTTTCGTCGCCCGAAACATTGCTTTATATTAAGCCTTTCAAATATCCGTTTTGTTAGTGATAAAACCCGAAGTCGAATTACACATACCCGGTTGCTTGCTCTTACATTTGGATTGTTGTTTGCTTTGTCTGAGGTTCGTACGATCCTCTAAACAAGGGGCTTTATACACATTCATCAGTGCGTCCGTCTGTGTCTGTGAATATCCATCTGTATATGTTCCTATTAATGTTCGTTCATTTGTTGGCTATTGTCTGCTTGTCTACAATAATTTAAAAGCGCGTACTCAGAGAAAGGAAAACAACCAACACGATATTTTCGTAATAGATATTGTTTTAAAATTTCATATAAATATTTATCGCTATCCACTAGAGTTTTATGGAAATGGTTATGCTCGGCTTTATTACCACGCCCATAATTACCAAAAAGTGTTACGATTTTCTTTTTTTTTTTGCTCGATCAATAGGGTATTCAAAGAACTTCCTTAACACTTATAATTAATTTTGTATATTATGATTGAAAATTGTTTTACTTCTTGGAAATGTTCACTTTATATGTATATGTTTTTTGTCTATCTTTGTGTAGACATCCATGCCCGCGTAAATGTACAAATATGTATGCATGTATGTATGCATACATATGGCCGCTAAGACGCATTTCCAATTTTAAAATAAACATGCTAATTATTATATTTGCATCCTTGTACACAAGAGGAACTTAAACGAAAATACGTAGACGCACCGCAAACTAGTTATGTATTCTTGATTAGCCAGAGTTCCGAAATTGTTGTATGTTCACATTAAAATAAAAATAAGCCGATATAAGCTAATGATGTGATTTCTTTTATTTTTTTTGTTTTATTTATATGTTTTAATTTATTTATTTATTTTATTTTACTTACCTACACATGCAATACAACTAAAACAAATTAACAATCGAATTCAATTGACTCTTAGAACTAAATTAGAACTAATTAATATTAAAAACTAGTATAAAGCATATAAGGAGAAATAAGTAAAAAAAAAAAAAAAAAAAATCATTTATAAATAAATAAGAAAAAAAAGACAAAAAGCGTGTACACAACCAGCACAGTGGTACACCCGCAAATAATGCAGTAAGCCGCTAAGTCATCGTAAACGTTCAAAAGCTTGGCAACCGATACAGTAGACAACAGCAATTACTTTTCGCATCATAATGAGATATTAAGGTTAAAAGTTAATTTAAATCACGTGTGTTAAGCAAAATTGTGTTTATAGAGTTTATAGAATCCGATATTGAGAGTAAGTGATAGACATTGATTTTTTCATGCCCTGCATTGATTTTTATTCAATTTTTCATGCCCTGCATTGATGTTTATTCAACGAACATGACGTGCCTACAGATGCGGTTAGAAGCATTACTTCTTATATTATTAAGCACTGTGAACGATAGTACCATTAATTAACTTAATTAAGAAGAAATCACCAAGAGTAAATCTACGTTTCTCAAGTGAAGGCAAACTATTTTCATAAAATGTCAAATAAATGTTAAAATAAAAAAAGATTTAGGCTCGTTTTATGCGATCGGTTCCGAGATTATGTTTTTTGGTTTAAATTCGATTCTGGAATATCAATTTTTGGTCAGTTTTCCAGAAAACGCTTATTTACCTACGGCAAAGATGATATTGGTATTGTGTAGATGAAATCACATTTTATTCACATATAAATGGTTTTAATCATGCTCCTTTGTTTATTTGGCGGGGGTTTAAACATTTCAAGATCATCGTATGACATTTTTGTTTACCCCGAATGAGATAATTTTCCATATTTACACCATTTAATTAAAAATGAATTTTTTATTCCAATTGTTCCGAATTCTTTTGTCGCTTTGTAACTGTGCAATCTTCCACGGCAATTTGCCAAATAATATCGAATGTAACGTATAATCTCCATATGATAGTCTGAAATATGAAGACATGATATCATTGTCGCCTATCGAGTTTTATATAATACTGGAGAGAGTCAATTCCTGAGACTCATATAATTGTTTTAAATCCACCACTGAGATATGCGCAAGACCCGAATATATTTGATGACCTGGCAAAGTAGTCGTATTACTCTAATCAGCGTTACCTACCTAAATTTACGAGGCAAAGTTGGTCTGCCGTTTTCTGTTTTTGCGTCTTTATTTGTCACAAATTTGAATATTGAAACTTTATATCGATCAATTTTAAAAGTTCTTACAAAATCCGCCGACTTTGCTCTACAGCTCGACACGATTTGTTTACCTGATTCATTTTAGGTTGCACGCATAAATGGGTTTGAATGACTAATTAAAACGCCCCCACTCAGTGTGAATGAAAGATTTGTTCCGAAGCGAACTTGAATATCTGTTGTAACTGACCAATTGTGTATATTTTCTTTCTAAATAAGAATGCCCTTAAGCAAGCAAAGATTGCTACGCTTGAAAAAACCGTACGTTAAAGCAAATAATATTCGTGAAAAGGTTAAGTTAAACATTTTGTAAACCCTTTTTAACAACTGGTACTTGTATCGCTTAAAATTGTGAAACTACCTGCTGGTATGTAGAGTCGGATGTTGGTGGTGTCTGCAAAGCTGGCGGCTAAACCTCACAATTTCATTACATTGCATTAATAAAATGCCAGAAAAATTTTCTTAAAATTTTAACGTACCAAACTGCGCTGCAGATGTTCCTGCACATATATGCACTCATGCACATAACAAAAGTACTGTAAATGGAAAATTTAACAAAGTTCGAATGGAACTTTTGATACTCTTTCATTGGGTTATTATTTATATTTTTCGATTGGAAAAATGGGAATGTGAACGTGGTCTTCTGTAATCATCTGAGTAATATAAATGCCGTATATTTAACATATCTCTACCATATATTTGCAACATTTTTATACCAGTAAGCGCAATTGAATCTAGAGCGGCTCTAGCCTACGACTTAAACTAAACAGTCGTGAGGAATGTTGCCGAAATCTGATCTAGTCTGTAACTTAACCTCCTGTGTCTAAAGTCTATTAGCCAGGCTGTGCTAAGCCGAACTATTTTAGCTTTATTCACGCCATATTGTCATAAGTAAGGCAGTAAGCATGACTAGCCTACGGCATTAGTATGAAAATTGCGGTAATCTGGGTCAAATTGCTGTTTTCTAAAGTCAGATTAATCTTATCCAGACTGCGTTATAGCAGCTACCATAAAAATATTACTGTAAAAATGATTGCACTTAAACCGTTAGCCGACTATAAATTTGCGGCAAAGCAATAAATCCGTATCCAGTTTGCTGCAAGGTCAAACGCTCCAGAATTTATTTGAGCAATACGAGAAATATGTTTAATAAAAAGTCTTGGTCTTCACCATCCTTATCTGAAAGTCATTAAGAGGTCAGCATTATCTTTGCTTATAAATGAATTTTGAATTAAAAATTGTTGTGAACTTGTCAACTTAGATGTCACTTCCATTCAAAACACAACTGAACTCCCTTCTACTCTGATTGCTCTACTCATTATATAACTTTAATTTAGTTCTATATGAAAAGGGAAACGGCATTGCATTTTTCTACTGATACTCATACGGAATGATCAAAAAGAGTGTAACTGTTTTATGCTTTTCGAGATCATTTAAAAGTGGCTGAATGGTGAAACACCAAGAGCTTTTAGTGATCTCTTCTTTTTAACTCGAAATACCTTGGAAGTATGTCGACCTTTTATTTAGTGGTGCAGATTTCGTGTATAACTCTGCATTTTCTTGTGATGTGAGGCTTCGGGCTTCCGTTTAAAGCTTCACTTATCGTCTTATGCGTATCGAAAGATCCCGCAAAACAATTTAGAGAAAATATCTTGACTTCTCCTTATTTTAGAACACCACCAATCACTTTCACACGAAAGATGTCTGGTTACGAAAAGCGATCACTATGGTTACCAATTCCTAGTGCATCTTTGTAGCCCCACATATCTAATCTCGCGCCTGGTTAGTTGTCCGATAGTGTAAAGTTTACCGATGGTGTCTTTTCTGCGTTACGTACGCTATAACAATATATAAATATATATATTTTCTGATGTTATGCATAATAGAAGAGCTGCTTTGCATTACGTGTACAGGGACCAGTCATAAAACGAAAAGGAACTGTTTCGGCAGAAGGCAAACGTGTGAAGTTGTCTAGTTTATATAGAAAATAAAAACTAGTACATGAACGTCTTGAAGCATTTCGCATCTATGGTATGTGTACACATGTATACGAACATCGCATTCATGCATATACTGAAAGGAAATATTTTTAGTTATTTTCTGCTGTTTTTGCCCATTTCTTCCTAAATGTGAACATTTTCCTCGTATTTTTCTTCATGGTTGGTCGCTTTAATATGCTTATAAATGTATACTTGCTCGCAGCACGTATGCTTAATGTATTTATTTTAATTTTTACATCTTTATCTACTATTATCTACATCCTAAGGATTTTTTTGCGAGGAATACAGTACTTTTCTGCTAAACGATTCAATTTTAAAACAAATTGTGAAAGAATTCGAAATGCTTCTTATTTATTATATTTACTGTTAAAGCATTCGCTAAGGTAGCACAAATACAGCCGTTTGTCTATGACGCAATAAATGGTTGCTTTCTTAAAGCCAGGGTCCGAAGGACTTTGTTAAAAAAACATCACACTTTTTGCGTTTAAAAATGTCAACATCACCCACTTTACCACTCGTGTTGTACTTTGAAGATGTTATGGGTGTGTATATACGTAACTTGAAAAATATTCTAATCTATTAATTGGTTGTTTCTTTTGGTTTTCGATATAGGTTATTAGGAAAGAGCGCAACGTATAAAAATATTTCAATAATGTTGCGCCAGTGTTCGCGCTCATCTAAAGCTTTATGCAATCTAAGACTGAATTCATACATTACTGACGACCATTTACCAATTTTAAACATATATTCCGTCTCTTAAAAATTTTACAAAGACAAGTTTGGGGCCTTTTTAATGAATATGCTGCAGTGCAGAACGGTGGTGAACGATATTTTCGTTCAATAGAAGAGGAGTTTATTGCAAGAGAGGTTAACGATCGTTTAAAAACGTGTTTAGGAATATGATATGACGATTTTTAATAAGATGAGTAGGAAATTTATATACAATACTTGTTGTGCGCTTTGTTCTTTTATTACGTGTTTTATAATTTTGCTTTATGTTTGTGCTACAAAATAAGATATGCTCTTTCATCTTATATTATTTGGTGTACCAAAAGTATGCAAAGTTTCCTTTTCTATTTTACAGTTTGTTGCCTCTTCATGAAATTAGAAAAACATACTATTTACTTATTTCTTAATAAAAAAAAAAAAAAAAAAAAAAAAAAAATAGCAAAATTCCAACTAACTTTAATTGCCCCTTTTACAAACATGCATGAATAGAAATAAAGGCAAAAAGGAAAACAAATAATTCCATTAAAATTCTTAGAATACTTTATGGGAATTTTTATTTATATTCATTTAACTCTGTTGCGAAAGAAATATAGTTATTTTTTGTTTAAATAAATAAACATAAGAAAAAATGAGTTTCTTTCCCAGGTAAATATTTTGTTACGCATTTATTTTATGTTCGTTTTTATTAAATGAAATTTATTTTCATATAAAATTAAATTAAAAGAGGAAAATTTTCCATTGAACATTTTATAAATTACTTCAAAACATTTACGAAAAGATGAAAGGAAGACATTATATAAATTGATTCCAGGATACGTGAATAGTTGCTAACGGAGTCCCGAACTTTCTATTCTGTTCTCAGAACTTTATTTTTTTTTTTAATAATTAAAAAAATATTATTAATGATGAGGATAAATTGTAAAACATTTGAAACTAATTTTATTATTACTTGGTAAGTAAACATAAAACTGGAATTTGCTTCACGCACTTAAGGTTCTTTCTAAGATAATTGCGAACTTATTTAAAATTTAAACAAATTACGTAAAAGTTTTTTACTGCACAAGCAAAATTTACACAGTTGATTTCGATGGAATCAATGGAATTTAATGTGATCAAGCAAAACTCTTATTTGCGATTTTCATTCATTGTATGACGTCGGGTTTCCTATTTTTTATACCCATCACTGAAGGATAGGAGTATACCATTTTGTCATAACATTTGCAATATCGAAAAGAAAGCTTCAAATTGATTAAGCCATGTCTGTCCGTGTATGAGTCTGTGTTTCTGTGTGGTAAGTACTGCTGACTCTCTGCTGATCGCAAAAACGAAGATATCAACTTCAAATTTGGTTGAAGCATTACAAATTTTTGCACGAAAATTGGTGCTGAAAATGGACCAAATTGGTCGGTGCACAAGCCGGAAGTGAAGCGTAAATTGAACGCAACACCGTTTTTCTAAATACAAATTTTTGTGGGTTTTGCTCACTACATGATAGAAGGTTAAAATTTTTCAAATTTACTTTACGATAAACGCTACCATTTATGTGCAAACATGTATGAAACCAGCCATGCCCCCGCACAATTTCACAAGTGATTGAATATTATTCTTCTACTTTTTTGAGATGTTATGTTTATTGACCATAAAGTAAACAAAGCAGACTGTATACTGTACATTCTTCAAATGATGTTTTATTATCTGGGTAAAAACGGGTTAATTCTAAAATAAATATGGTGGATACCACTACGTGATGGAATAATTCTTTCTTAATAATACTGGCGGCATGGGAATCAAATAAAAGGACACGGAGGGAAGTAGCCAACAAGGTAAGTGTGTTAATTCTAAATCATATTATGGTGGGCGTCACGACATAATTGAATAGTTTTTGCGCTACAATACGGTTCATATGGGTATCGCAGAAAGTAACTTGGAACTTGCGATAAGCTAAGCCTGTTAATTCTAAATTAATGGCGGTCGACCTCATGACATCGTGGATAAATTTTTTCTTAAAAATACCGTCCACTTGGTTATTGAATAAAAATGCTTGGAGCGTAGAATGCGAAAGGGTAAGTGTGCTAATTCTAAATTAATTATGGTAAACATCAAGATGTGGTAGATTAATTCTTCTTAAGAATACATTTCAGTGAAGCAAAAAGTGAAAGATAAATTTTATCTCATTCGCTTTTTATCACAAAAAATAAAAGCATGGGACGCCAAAGATTTTAGCTTTCTTAGTTTTTTTGCAGAAGGTAAGCGGATCTCATAATAAAAAGTTTATACATTAGTTAATAAAACAAACGGAACTAAAACTTTAGCCTAATCGTTCGACCATCTGTTTATTAAGAATGAAACATGATACGAATTAAGGCAAACAAAATTGACTAGCCTTCAAGATAACTATAGCTTCTTGAAAGAAACTTTATTAAGCATAATTATAAATTTGAAATTATTTCATTGTTAAATAACACAAGCAATAGATGTTATTCGAGTAAGTTCTCGGATGGTTTTTACGGTTTTACATTATCATAACTTAGAGTTTTTAAAAATTAGCGCTAAAACATTTATTATGTTTTGTAAGGGGATCTTACTGGGCTGATAAGGAGCAAAATTTTCGATTCAAATATGCACAGAATTGTTCGTTTATGATGTTTTGGTCTAGACCTTTTGAAGACCACTGTAAATATGTCTCGCTGTCCACTATATTTCTGGTACTTCTCACACTCTACATCACTGTACAAAGTCCATTAAGCTCTTTGAAATCTAGAAGGATTTAAAGAAGTTCACCTTTTATTATCACTGCCGATTCAGAACCATTTTCTGAACTAAAATGCCTCCACAAAAACCATTTGACATTACGGAATTTGCACTACATAGATATATTTTCTAGACCTCACTCTGTGTCAAGATTCTAAATTAAAGTAAGACTTTATATAGCAGGAATGTCGAATTTTTTATATTCTATAAGGAAATTGCTTCTTAAGAGTAGTTTGACGTAAAACTCAACTATGTCAAATTTGCATCAAATAGGTCTGTTTTGTGAACAATCTCCCTTACAAAAATTATAATAAAATTTTAAACCTTTAAAAACTTAAAAGGTTTAAATTTTAATATTGTTTAATGAAAATTGGTTCATAGTAGCAACGTAGCATAGAAACTAATCCTAGGGAATTTGGGCCACACAATATCTAGATGCTCTCGTGAACAAGTCCTTCTTGTCATTCAATAATTATTACTATGTTTTCACTACACTACTATGTTGATACATGAAGTAATCAACAGTTAGTGAACTGCATCGAAAAGTGCAAAAGGCACGTCTGTCTAGTTAATTCAAGGCGCTGATTATGTATCGTGTTAATTAGATTTTATTTTCGAGTTTCTACCTCTCTTGCTACAAATATGCACAGGAAGTTCTAGAAACGTTCTCTCAAAAGAGTCAAGTAGTTGGTATTGGATGTGTTGTCATTTATTTATAGAAGAAAGATGTAAATTGAAAATAAAATCAATTTCAAATGGCTGAACCAAAACAAAAAATTTTAAATTTGTCAAGGATAAGTATATTGATTTCTTTAGTTTTTACTCCAATTATCTAACTAATGCTTTTAAGTCGCCAAAGCTTTTAATCAAATGTGGACTATCAATCTTTCGCGCATCATCATATATTGTCGCTATCATTGATGAGATGAAAAGGATTAACAAATAATAACAACCCATCACTCTACTGGATATATTGGCCTTATCGCCAACAGGCCTAATCCCTTTGACTGAACAAAATAAAGAAAGGGTAAATAAAATATCGTTAATAAATAAAATATTGTAAATAATCAAGTTGTGATGAGAAATATATACATACCAGGCAAAATGGTTTCTTTACTTACAATATGTTATTTGACAGTAGAGGAATACTGAAAGTGGGGGAAAGACGAAGAAGGGCTCTGTTTGACGCTTCAAAGCCTCTTAGGTTACCGGAAAATATGTAAGTAAATGATTTTATATATTTGTCAACACAGTAAACTACATTTTAGGAAAAAAGTTGATGTGAGCAACTTCTTGACGTGCTTTTCATGTTCTTGCGACGCGTTGTGTGAATAAAATTAATAACAATTTAATAATGTGAACATAGCGCTTTTCTGGTTATTGAACAAAACGGGTTTCTCGTCAAAAGTCAATATATAAAAATCATGCATTCTACTCTCTTGTAAATACGACGTAACAGCTCAAATTCAAATCGTGGAATAAAGCCGGTAAATTGGCAATGACAATAAACGGTTTAAGGGTTTACATATTTAATTCTCCTAACAAGTTGAATACATCTATTTATTCATTTCCTTCCAGATATTCAAAAAGGAACGAAGTATTTCAAACGTACATCAACCGCTGGTATCCAAATAGCGTCACTTTTTCTAATTTTCAAGTTTTGACCGGTTTTCAGCTCATAAGTTATATCATCGATACACATCCGATCCATTGCAGGGGCGACGCTCCATTTGCGTAATGTCTCGGAAATTACCATATCCATGTAATGCATATTCAGTATTACATTATAAGTTACGGGTTTGCCATCCATATTACGTTCGACATCCTGAATTTCTTGTAAGAGTTTTTCTTGAACATCAGGATTTTCCGTAACCTCATGGGCAATCAAACATATCAACGAGGCAGCTGTCTAAAAACCAGCATAGAAAAATGAAAAGCATTGCCCCACAATATCGATGTCGCTCCAGTTGCGAAGCTTAGAAATTGGAACTAATTGGATATTAAAATTTTTGTATAATTGTCAAAAGCCTTGGCTTATTATCTTTGAAGTGGCAAGTTTCATATTTTTCTTGCCAGTGAAAATCCCCCTCATTTCAGTTTCATAGTAAGAGATATCTATTGTATACCATTGGAAAGGCTTATCTATGCACATGCATATATATGCATTTATTTGCGAAAAATTCCAAGCGATCCAAATAGCCATTGACAATAACGGTCTACGATTTGTATACAATAGTAAACATAAAATTTTACCAGCTAACAGCGCCGTTTATAGGAAAATTTTTATTATAAGTGAAGCAGCAATTGTAAATACATTCAACGAAATGTGTATGCATATAGTCATATTGTTGATTTGTAAAAGATAACCTAATTAGCAATTAGTAGGTCGCTGTTGTGCGAAAGCATGCAAACCGGCCGTTAATTCATGCATTTATACTTTTCAGTAATGATTTTAAATTCGCATTTAGCAATAAAACTTACTAAACGACATGATTATTACTGCAAAATTAATTGCCAATGTGCCAATGTTCGTTCGGCCAAGGTGCCAATTGTTGCAAGTGTAAAATTCGTTTTAAATACACTACAATAGACAAATTTTATTTTTCATAATTGGTTCAGTTTTAAAGTATCAAGTAATTGGTGGTCTTAAAGGGACGGCACATGTATTATGTACTTGGGGTAAAAATAGGTAACGTTTTTGTTTTTAGTTCGAATGTGTACTTTTTGAATTTGCGCAATATTCGTTTACTTTTATTTGCAAATATGTTTTTCTTTAAGAATTCTTTTTCGCTAATACAGAAATGAGAAAAAATGTTTTCTTACAATAATACATCATTTCTCATCTGTAATTTGTAAATAGAACTACATGAGCACAACTAACTAAAAAACCTCGTTAATCTTCCTGTTCTTCTTAAAGCTATTGAAAAAAGCTTTTAATATGCATTCATGCATGAACGAATTATACAGGCTAATGTTTCTCTTCGCAAAGTTGATTGTTGCGCTGCAGTCGTGAGTGTGCGGTATACTGCATTCCCTCGCTAGAAGATTTTGCAACATATGTTGAAAACAGTTGCGAGCCCAAAAATATGCTAAAAAATTTGTAAATGTTTATACTTTAGTTTTTGGTTTTTTTTTTTCTTATTTCAGCACGAAGAGAAAAAAGTTTTTTATGCATATGGTGTTGAAAAGTTGCTTTAGAACAAATGACTAACGGCTAGAGGAAAGTTTGGCATGTGAAGAAACAAAGAAAAGTTAGTGGGAATAGCGGCGCAAAAATAAGCATAAAATGTCAGCTGTAGACATCTGCTATGCATTAACGCAGGTCATACAATTTTTTCAATTCTGAAAGGCCCTATTTTCGATGAAAAAGATCTCAAACACCTGCTTAAAGTAATTTAGTGCCTGGAAATAAGATCAGTGAACATGCGTTTTTAATGTGGAGTTCGTAGCCTTGACGTAAGCAATTGGAATATCGGGGTAAGAGAGAAGACAACGCGCAATAAGGAGCGTAAGGAAGTGTCTGAATCTGCTGTGCTAATGCTCGATGACAACCTAACTAAGGTACTTCTTTTAATAGATTTTAGTGCACTTTAACGAGCGTACCCGTCTTAATTGCCTCATCTAACAGCGTCGCACGCACAGCTAAAGTCATGAAATCTTAAATAAACGACTTGAAGCTCCTATAATGGTGCCGATGCGCCCGATAGTGCAACTGGACGAGCAATAACAAAGGGCCTCCAGAGACTAGGACAACTTCCATTGAAGAGCGTTGTACTACATCCGAACGCAGCACGATTTTCTCCAAAAGTTCCAACAGTCAGTCAAGTGGAACCAATCACTGTTGGGGCCCGTTCACAATTTTTGTGGCCTTTCGTCTTATCTCTTACTCTCCGCAGCCGCCATTCTTGCTTTTCGAGCTTCCGTACGTCCCGAATAATCTTATAACAACTTTATACTTACCTTAGGGTCAATCAGATTATAACATGACAACGACTGTTGTCTTGCTTATGCTTACTGCAGTTGGGCATACAAAACTGGGAGGAATAATGAATATATTTATATCTATGTACCATGCAGGATACCTGTACAAGTGTCTGCGCGTCTTTCTCTTTATTCATCACGGAATTGGTTTCTTTACTAAGCTAAGATGAGTATAACTATCCGCCTGAGAAAGAAGTGTTTCACTGGCGTCGCTTGCTAGTTTAAAAACTTTCAACATACATTGTACGAAAACATGTTTTAAAGTTAACAACGTAAGAAGGCAATAGTGCAGGGAGTTGATTTAAAATCGAACATTTTAGCGTTATTCAATGCTTTCTAAATCTAAGTTGCTTAGGACTTCCGTTTGTTTAGTACATTCAAATTGCATGTATATAGTAAGCGGACTCTTCACGGGAGGAATGTGTTTAAATTTTTATTCTTTTATCGTTCTTTCAATATTTGAATTGTAAAGATATTTATGATATAATAATTCTTTTATAAAGCCGATAGCTTTAGATGCTAGTGCTATAAGTCTTGTCTTTGAATTTATTTTTCGACTAAATTAATAATAGTTTGGAAAAAATTGAAAACTGTCAAAGCAAGCTAAATAAATAAATAAATAAATCGATATTTGTTAAATTTTCAAATTTTCGTTTTGTTTGCTTTTTGTACAAGATAAGGAAAATTTATTTAAACAGAGAATTGTGCTACAGGTGTTTCTAGTAAAAACAAAATAAAAATTTTGAGGGAAAATTTTTCCGAGTTTTTGTTCATTTTTATTGAAAAATATATGCATTTTGCTCATTTTCTGACTAGAGCGGATTGATTTTGGTCATTTTCACACACACACTTGTTGGTGTTGCTCATTTTGAGAGTTCTTTACACTGGTTTTTGTTAATTTTGAGACACATAACATATTAAGTAAGCAAGTAGTTGACACAATAAAAGCCCCAATTATCGACCTACTTACATTCTAAAGAAAAAGAAATCCATGCAAATAACTAACATGTTGTTTGAGTAAGAAAATATAAGAAACGAACAAACAATTTACAATAGCATAATTATTGTGATACCAAACAATCATTAATAGTTCCATTATTTGAAAATTGTCTTTAATATAGTACCCTTTATTAAAAAAAAACGACAAATATATTTCGAAATAGGAAATAATGTACAGTATGAATTGAAATTCTGTGCAATGTAAAAAAAAAAAAAAAAATACTTAAAATAATGTAATATGAAATATAAAATTAGGTAAATAGCGTTGAAATTGAAAATAGGATGCGTCTATTTCTTATTTCAGCTTTTTCTCTTTGCTTTCCTTATGATTTGCGAATTCGCACATAGCGTAATTTCATCTGTTATTCCCAAACTCCACACGCCCACAAGCTTTGCTTTTATATGAATAATTCTCCAGTACGAACCAGACGCTCATCATATCTTCTACAAAACCATTTGAACTGCGAATTCCCACAAAGTATAGTAAACGGTTTCAAAGTGGAATTCATGTTTTGTTACTGTGTCTGCCTTTATCATTTCATCCATTATTTTATATTTTCCTTTAAGATTTGCTTAGACATTTTTTAAATTTCCTTTTTGAAATATTAGGTACTACGTTCTGTTACGAAAACAAAATTTGTTGTGAACTATGTAACGTCCGCGTGCAATTGTAGCTCAGGCATCCCTTTAGTCTACTTTGACCACTACTCTATCACAATAAAGTAAGTAAGACCGTAATAACGGACTGCCTTTAGGCAAAATCGCTTTTGCAAGAATTACGGCTTGCCGTTATGCAAGCAAAAAAAGGGATAGAAGGAAAAAAGAAAAATCCCTAGTCATAGTGGCCTCTCTTGTTAAATCACTCTATTATGCGCGAGAGCGTCTGCATTTTAGTTTTTGCTTGTTCTAAAGATCTGAGCAGATTTGACGTAGTACTTTGTGATGTTAAGATCTCGTTCAACGATATTTAAGAGAAAAGAAGAGAAAACATTAAACATAAGCAAACCAAAGAGAAAAGTACAGTTCTGGTTTTGATGCTTTGTGCGGTGAGTTGAGGATGGGGGGAAGGTTTGAACTGTGATACTGTATAGAACGGACTGTGTTGGTTGAGGGGAGAAAGCAAAGCGCATCGATTTCGAAAATGTTGATTTTTTTTCAGCATCTTGAACGGCATGCGTGCGAAAGAAAAAAAAAGAGAAATAAATAAAACACATATTTTTATTTAGGTAAAGAACAGAAAGTTATGAACGTTTTGTAGAAAGAGTTCAGCATTGGAAAATAATATTCGTGAATAAGAGATTTGTTAATCTTAAAATATTAGAAAAGAATAGAAAAAATTTGTATAAAAAAATGTTCACATTAACATATGAACGAAAAATTGGCAAACGACAGCCTGCATCGTAAACTTAAGTGATAGAAATTTAAACACGAGATCGAACAACATGTGGCTACATTGTGTATTAAAAATCTTATCAAATTTGATAAATTTGCTAAATAAATGGTAGTAAAATGAAATAATTAATAGACTTCATCTGTTTTTAAATTAGAGATTTAATTAATTACGATTATCCATTATTAATTACTAATTATCCAGTACAATTTACCAGTCGTACATACAATTACTGACCAAGGAACTGTTGTCGTAGTCAACGGCATAACCAGGGCCGGCTTAGAATATCGCGATTTAATTGTGAAAAATGTATTCGCGGACTGGTTGCGTTTGAATGTAGTTCAGTTTTGATACTTATTTCCTCGAGATGGTTGTACTACGTAATGGGGATCTATGAGTCTTTTTTTGACTTGACACTTCTTGGACTTGTACGTAATCCAGCTTTGATATTTATTTCCTTGCCAATGCGTTTTGTTGTTTACATAAACAATGTGCAGATTATGAACCAATTAAACGTACCCTGGGACGTGAGGTACGCCGCATTATATATCGTGAAGGTGAAAATATTGGCTTTGAAGTTATGATTAACCCAAACTTAAATGTTTATCAAGTTACATTCTCCGAAATTACTAGCAAAGCAGTATGACGTGCTTTTGAGCAATCTTATAAATCCAAATAAGCGCGATGCGGTATAAGTGATGCAGTAGATGTTTGTTCCGAACTTGAGTCTATAACTCGCTTTCAGACAATGAGATTGCAACGTTTGTTTGCGGAAAAAATTGGTCGACAAATTAATAACTCATGGTAGTTGTCAAATACTAACTCTGGGCTATGCGGCAGAGTGTTGCAAGTAAATTGGGGCGCTCGTTTCGCAGCCAGTTTGGAAAATAAAATGTAAGCATATTATTCGAAATATGGAAGATCCCAATACAAATCTTTGTTGAAATTATTTTTTACTGTGCGATTTCATTGGGACCGCAATGGTTTATTCGATAAACAAGCCTCTGAAGATTATTACTTAAAAACTACATCCAATCCGAAGGCGACCATTCAAAGTGTGACAGTCAAACCGAAAAGTTAAAATTGCAAAGTAGCGTTTAAAAGGATCCCATGACGAATTGAAGACGTTTTTAGTAAGTGCCTATGAAAGAGAAAATTATTCTTTCTTGAATAAAGAATTAAATATTTTCAATTATTATTACTGTTTCATTACGATCTACTAATTGACACTGCCACAATGAAAAAGAAAACGATTTATTTATTTATCAGAGAATTGCAATTATTAACAGTCTTTTTAAGACAGCAAAAAGATTTGGAAAGTCTTAGCCAATTACTAGAAGATATATCTCACATGGTGTTTTTAGGCTATAACATGATGAATATGGAGTCGGTTACGACACAAAAAAGTAATCCAAAAAGTTCTGATAAATCTTTTACAGATGGTGATGATGAACATATTGCAAAACCGTATAAACCTGCTTTCAAATCAATATCTAAGCCAACAAGTGGGAATATCTTATGCCGCGTTAAAGTCATACATTCAATTTTCAATTTTCTGAAATCATGTAATACGAAAAAACTGCATAGCGACTTTTATAATATGGCTTCCAAAGAATTGCAACAACGTTTTCAGCATATTTTAGATTACAACAACAACATTTTGTGGAAATACGCTGTTGCAGAGAATCTACATATCATCATTGCGTGTGCTAAGTGTATCGCTGTGATATTCAGAATCAGATGCTTTAAATCAGATATTGTTGAACATATAAATATGAATACGGTTAATATTAGTTCCAAAATTACGAATACAATGGCTATGAGATGTTGGATATGTGTAAAAAGAGGGGCAGGTTATCAGTCTGAAAAAATTATTAGAAGCAGGTCTAAGTCTCAAGGTAGAAACCATTTAGTACCTTGGTTACAATCAATATGATCGCTATTCTGTTAGTACACTTCTAGTAGTGAAAGTCAATTGTCCCAAAAAATTTGCAAAAAGTGTGCCAGTTTATAAAAATGTGGAAATTTATACTAGAAGCTAGAGAGTGGTACAAAGAATTTTTGCAATACCTGTGCGGTCTTTAAAGTGAAAAAAATCGAAGAAATTTGACCATAAATCAAAGAGAACTTAGACCTGATTTATTTATGCTCTTTTTGTATATCATACGACCGGATTTCAGTTGGAAAGAAAATTTGTTCTATTTCTTTAACTAACTATACCGTAACATATATTCTGTTAATTAACGAAAAGCGTATTATTAAGTTCTCGCATAAAACCATTACATTATAGTTTCGGAGAATACGCTGGTAATTATATGTAAAAACTTTCTCACATGCATGTATGTTGGTTGCATTACTTTATTTATTTTTTGTCAAATTCCTCTTCTTCGGCTCCCGTTCAGTCTGGGTGCTTATTGTGGGGAATTATAAACGTATATATGTAAGAATGTGTTGTGTTCATTTTTATTCCAAAAGGCATTAAGAATAATTTTTACTACAAGTTCACCAGCAAATTGAAAAAGTATCGCACATTCATACATATGTGCACATGTGCCTGTGTGCAGAAATCTTATTACGTACACATCTCCACGCAAACATTATATACGTTAAAAACGTATGAACAGACTGCAATGTGAGTACATGCGTAAATATTTGATTTCTCCTTTCTTTCGCTTATGTTTTAAAATGGTCTTAAGTAAAAATGTAACTAAAGCAGAGAAACTTTTCGTGTTATACGTACGGGTATTTATGATCCTACTCTGGCTGCTTTTAAATTTTACTCTTTGGGTACTTCGCCATACCATTTTTTCTTTTTTTTGTTAATTTCCTTTTTGTGTTTTATTAACTGCTCGCTCTTTTGTTATTTTAGAAAAAACGCCTTTTGTCTTTTAACATGAATGCAAAGCGTTTATTTCGATGCACGCCTTATTTGTCATATAAGTTCAAATCCAGAAAAAAAAAACAATTTTTCTGTAGGGCAGCTTCTAAAGCTGTAAAGAGTTTAAGCCGATTCTCTCTCGAGCCGCACTTAACTAATATTCATAAACAGGTATATATATATTCTTGATTAGCATCAAATTTTAAATCGATTTAAGCATGTCCGTCTGTCCATCTGTGTAATGTCTGTTGTAAACATTTTCCTGGCAGTAAAAATGAAGGTGTCGACTTGAAATTTGGCAAAAACATTGCAAATTGTTGCACGTAGGTTGGTATAGAAATGGGCCAAATTGGTCGAAGGAGACGCCCACAGCATCACGTAAACCGAGAACACCCCTGTTTTTCAAAAGCAATGAAAAATTGGTTTTTTGCTCATTACTTATACGCTATAGCATCTGTGCACAAAAATGGATAAAATTGACCAGGCCTACCCAATGTTATGGTGTATCAAACTTTAATCGTTTTATCAACATCTTCATAATGCGCAGGAACAAGCTTCAAAAGTCCTATAAGGCATACAAATTCTTGGCCAGTTTCAAATTTGGAATACATCTGAACATGTCCGTCCGTTCGTCTGTCCATCTGTCTGTTTGCGCAACTTTGTAGCATTTGTGGTAAGCCCGTTAGCGAAAATGAAGATATTGCTTACAAATTTGCAAACGAAAATTGTGTTCTCTTATTTCTTTTGTGCTTTTTAAGATAATGGTGACGGATATAAAAGATTCGGTCACGGCCGAATTTCACTTTCTTCCTTGTTTATTTTTTGTCTTTTAAGCTGTTCTGCATTTAATGCAGTAGTTTGTGCTAGTATTTGGCACAACTCATGCCATAGTAAGCCAAGCTTTGTTTTCTTTGCGACACTAAGTGTTTTTATCAAAATTTCCAATAGTCCGAATTTCATTTTTTTTTTCGTCACCACATCACCTTTGGGATACTTTACTTCACTGAAATTGTTTAGAAACTAAATGATTAGAAATCTATCAAAATCCATAATTTTAGTAGCTTTAGCCGCATTTAAAAAAGGTATGCAATCAAATGTTCCTTTTGCAAGGACCTACAAACAAATCATCTACTGCTAGGTTGTTGTAAATAAAGTTCCCTCATATTTCTAAGCGACTTCGATTCATTAATCAATTTGCCCTCTTCGTTAAGCTAGCGGCGATTTTACAGACATAGATGGGCGCATTGTAGAGAGTAGCGCAGCCATTAGGACAATCTCTCTAGGGATCCCAAAGCATGTAACTTCTTAGCCTTAACTTTGAATTGATTGTAATTAATTGATTACCATAAAAATCTCACGACAAAATCTTCTTAAAGCTATAAGCGTCGAGTTTTTTTGACTATTTTGACACACAACACTCGATTTTGGACGTAATCTTTAGCAACTAAGATTGTATTTTCCAAATATATTGTCCACTTTTTGGCCCCCACGATTATTTCAACAACAATCTAGGAACAGTGGAATGGCGGAGCAGGAATTTTACGACAAATTTGTCTCTAACATTTTTATTACACTTAAAATAAAAAACTTTAAATCATTAATGTGAATTTCGAAACACTAACACATAGACATAAATAAAAAATAAGCCGACTTAAATAGGCAAAAGGTAAAGAGGAAATTTTTAGTTTAATTTAATATCTGTTTACATTTATTTTAAACTCAAACCATAAAAAGTATAAATCCATTCTATAGAAGACCATAGCCGTTATGATTCTTAAGTTATAGTTTTAATTAATTCCGTTAAATTGAATAAAACGCGCAACAAAACAGACCAACACATGTTTTTGTGTATTTGTGTATATAAACTTATTAGAGGTAATTAATAATAAATAGCTTGAATTGTTCTTAAAGAATTTTTATTTGATAATAAAAATTCTTATAACGCAATTTCATACAGAAAAGAGAAGTAGAAAAAAATTGTTTTTCAGAAATGTTCTTTTTATTTCTTCACCAACTACCGCAGCTAAATGGATTTACGATATCTCATCTTTTTTGTTGCTATTGTTACACAACTTACTTCCTTTTTTTTTTATTTTACTCATCAAAAAATTGAAAAGCGTGGATTTTTTTTACGTAATATTTACTTTTAATTTAAAAAGCAACGCCAATGAATTTCATATACGTGTAGTTTAATAAAAAAAAGTATTTTACAAAAAATTTGCCCAGTTGGATGCTTTCGTTTTTTATAATAATATAATGAAAAGAAAAAAGTTGAAGCTGCATTTGGCTCCTGCGCCGAATGATTGAAGAGTGCTTAACCTTCTCTACCCAAAAACAAAAAAAAGGAAAGTATATATATATATATATATATATATGGCTGGAAGTTTTGTTTTTAAAACAAACGAATTATCGCCAAACGCTCACAGCATTTCCCCGCAGCAAAACAAGGAACACTGTGGCTGATAGATGAGAAACAAAAGTTATTAATAGGTTACCTCATAGAATATTCGTTTTCGCCCTTTGAACAAGAGACAGATTTTCGATAGGCCAAGCAGGATTTACAAGATTGAAAAATGCGGGCTTTTAATTTAGGCTTTATCGATAAGCTTAAGTGGATGGCCTGACGCTCAAAATTGCGACAGGCGTTTGTAGTAATTAAATCGCGGTACATGAAAGAAAACTTATGCTTGTAACAGACGGTCCTTGCAAGATTAACCGTATTGCGACTACAGTGGTTAAATCGCGATATCATGAACGAATAATGAAAAGG
Source organism: Glossina fuscipes (assembly GCF_014805625.2). Taxonomy (NCBI): domain Eukaryota; kingdom Metazoa; phylum Arthropoda; class Insecta; order Diptera; family Glossinidae; genus Glossina; species Glossina fuscipes. The sequence goes on along the minus strand of NW_023998581.1, from coordinate 336,115 downwards.
TCTCTTTGAAGATTCACTTAAGCTAATGTAATCCTACATGTTGTAGTGTAAAACAGATTTTAACGAAAACGGTGTTGAAACTCGAAACCTGAGTCTCTAGTGTACGTGTAATGAGTGTTCAAATTTGCGACACACTTACGTGTAGGTGAGAATCGCGACTACCAAGCCTGTGTGCGCAGGTTCAAACCTCTTTTAGGTTGCTTTGGCCGTAGTTATAGTGAATGCTCGTTCGGTAGAGGCATAACTCTTTTTCCACCTCTTTCCTGTCTTCACTGTATTACACGATTAGGAGACATCCCCTGATCGATTAGTCACATAAAAAAAAAAATTAAAAAAAAGAAAAGTGCTCTCCACTATGTTTTTCGCATTCTACTCTCAAAGATCTTTTAATTAAATACCTATATCGCTGGTATTATTAGGAAAAAATTGATCACGCTGTCTACCATATTCATCTTCATATTCATTAATATTAACCCATTTTTATTTCTTCTTTTCGTCTTCATTTAAGGATTGTATAAAACGTTTTGTCTTGACTGCCTTATGATAAATAAGCCTCAAAAAGTGGGAAAAAATAATTTAATCGGTTTTAACTTTGTGTGGGTATGGCCGATTGGTTCAATTTTTGGTGCTAGAGAGTAAAGTGTCCTATAAAGTACGTAGTTTCAGACTTCTAACTTTAATAACTTCTGAATAACAAGCAAAAATCCAAAAATTCTTTTTAAAAAAACTGAGTTGCGTTCAGTTTACGCTCCACTGCGCGTCCGCTCTGACCAATTTGGCCCATTTTCAATACCAACCTGCGTGCAAAAACTTCCAATGTTTCTAAAAAATTTTAAATTCAGCTCTTCATTTTTGAGACCAGCAGAGTGCCAATAACGCACACATCGTACAGACAAATAGACGGACAGACAGGGCTAAATCAATTCAAAATTTCACGCTGATCAAGAATATATATACTTTTTGTAGGGTATCTGAAGCTTTCTTCCCTATATTATAGAAAACAAGCAAAATGAGTATACCCCCACCTTACAGTGGTGGGTATAAAAATAGTTTCCTCTCTAACTTATCCTAAGAGTCCCAGACGGTCACTTTTTTTATAAGTTTATGGAAGGACAACCAGTCGGGGACGAAGTAATAAGCACACAGTGGTTCAAATTTAAACAACCATACCTGTGACTCTTAAAACAATTTGAACTTTAAGCATGGGTGATGGTCTTCTTTATTTATCAGTTGAATTTTATTTTGGCAGATGATCACCAACCTCTTCTCTCTTCACCTAATTCCCTCGTTTCCTAATATCATCTCTTCTCTGACTACACAATTTTTTTTTTTTCAATTATTTGCGAATCAAACATTCCTCGCCATTTCAGTCCTAGGTATCTAAACGTTTGATGCAACGGATAAGCAAAGTGTTTATTTAAGTAATAAATAAATTCTGTCGTCCATAAATTCGGTTACGGTTTTTACATTTTTCACATTCAAGTGTGCGTTAAATATTGACGTTAGTAATTTACAAGCAATTTTCGACGTTTCGAAGCTTCTAAAATTTAAATAAATTTTAAGAGCTAAAGGTTACTTTTCACCTTGTTAGAAAATATTAAATGAAATGCAAATATATTTCAAAAGTTTTTGGGAAACTTGACGTTCTAGACAGCGCTAACCTGAGAGAGGAATCTGTCGTAAAACATGTAAATTGAAAAATTGAAATATTTAACAGCAAGTACGATAAAGTAAGTGAAGAACATAAAAATATGCCATAGAAAAACGAGAAATGTAATTTTTGGTACTCACAGTTGAAATGTAAATTTTTGTAATTTGAAAATAAAAAAAGATGAAAATCAAAAATTGACAGCAGCCACTGATTTAATTCCAGAGCAAAAAGAATGGAGAGAGAGGAAAGGCAGGTAACAAGATTTTTAGAAATAATTCTAATCAACCTTCATGTTCACAAACAACATATCAAGAACGCGATAACAAGACGACGTCAAGAATGTGAGACATTTTTCACAAATATGTATGCATTTAATTCAATTAAACTAATAAAAAGAGTAGAGAGCTGGCAGAGCTATTCCAAAAGAATTCAAAGGAAAAACTAATCTTCTTTTTACCTCGTTTCGTTTAGAGTTTTCATAATGCTCCAGCAGTTTGTCGATTGCTTCGAATACACAATATTAAAATATCATAAGCCAAGTGTTGAAAATGCTTTATTGACAATGCGAGAAATCGCTTTCTCTCCCATTACTTACTGATAAGCGTCTACAACTAAGAAATTAAATTACTTAAGCAATTTAAATAATAGCGTAGCAGTTCCAAGCCATTTTGACGCATGAAGTTGCATACAGTCACTATTGTCGTTATTGAAATCGACATAAAACTTGAATGTAGCTGAAATAGGTTTACGAAAGTCTAGGGCTTTGTTTTTGTTGCTGTGTGGATACTGTGTAACCCTGTATTGAGCATTCACTAGAGCGCTTTCGAATGAAACTTTCTAAAAGCGTTCTCTTTGTTTTCAAGGAAATAAAAATAGAATTGATTTTGTAGGTTACTTGCCAAGTATGCAGGAAGCTTGTATCTGTCACATAAAATTTATAAGCTAAATTGCTTAAAACCATGCGAACAGATCAGGTCAATTAGTACAGCTGTGAAAAGATTTTTTTTAAATGATAAACTTCAAGTTAGTTAAACAATTAAAGGTTTCTCTCATTTCACTCTTTCCGATAAAATTAATGCAAAAATTTAAAAACATTCTTGCAATGCCAAATGGTATAATATTAAGATTTCGGAAGAATACACCCCTTAGGGATATCTGACGGTATTCTTGCTTTACTTTCTGCACGTTATGGTCCCAGTCATGGAAGGAAGAAGATTTGGCAGCCGAACTTGAGTTACTACGAAAAGTCTCTTTTAATCATATAAAGAACTTAAAAAATCTCTAGAGAAAATACATAATATTTAATAGGGATTGTATAATACAAAGGAATATCTTCGTCCCAAAAACCGTAACAAACAGTTACTCGGCATGGTTGAAGTGGGTGTCCGTCTATGTATTTTAGGTTTTCGCAGCTCAATATGCAATAGTTGCGCCTGTTTAGGGATCCAGATTGATGAAAATGCCCAATAATAAATAATAGTCAGAATAGTTTTGCAAAAAAAAAAGCCATAATTTTTTTAACGCATATGCAACATTCAATCAGCAAGTCTACCGCGAATATCTCTGAAAAGATCGCCTCTCTCTCTTCTGCGAAACGTCATGATAAAAGTAGTGCACTCGGAATTCACAATGACAGATTGTTTGATGAATGTATGTATACTTTTTAATTTATTTACTTCTATATTCATAGTTCATGCAAATTTATTTATTTAGGGTAGCCGAAGGGGAGGAGTCTCGACTAGCAAGTCAATGGTCGAATGTCAAGTGCGGTAGAGTTTTTAATAAAAAGCCGATAGCCTTAGATGTTAGTGCTTTTAAGAGTTTAGTCTTAGAATTTATTTCTCTGGCGAAATTAATAATAATAATAATAATTTATTTAGGATATTAGTGTTTCTGCACAAAGACTGACTCTTGTAATGCGCACCTTTGGGTTTTTTCAAATTAAGCATACGAAAAGCTGACCAAAAAAGATTGCATTAGCATTATTAAATATCTGGGAGTGAGCATTTCATAGCGTATTTGATTAATCCGGTGAATGCAATTTTAAAATATCGCTCATTTGTTACACTTTTTGTCTTGTTTCAGTGCGTAAAAATTAAAGTTCTTCAAAACTAAACTGGTATTTGGATGAATTTGCAACACAGAAATCACTGCAAGTTTTAACATTAAACATTCTGTCTTGTTTACCTTATAAACAACAAGAATAAAACCTCTGAAATCTTTTATAAAGTGTTAGCAATTGGCAAAAACGCACTAAGTTTTATTTAGAAAAACAGACTTGCATTCAGTTTACACTTCACTGCGAGCTTGCGCTCTGATCAATTTGGTCTATTTTCAGCACCAGCCTGCATCCCAAAACTTCCAATGTTTCTACAAATTTCAATGTCTCAATCAATTCAAATTTTCCTGCTGATCAAGTATGTACACATTTGAAAGGGTCTTTGAAGTTTCGACGTAACAAACACCTAGCATCTTTCAGCGGCGGGTACAAAAGTTTATGAATACTATAACGCCCTGTACGTCCCAAGACTAGGTGAAACATAGTTTTTTTTTTTGCAAAATTCGCCTCTGCTCACTAACATAAACTGCAACGAGAGTGTCACAAAAAATCCAAAACGTCTCTAACATTTCAATCGTTATTTTATGGAGCAACACGTTAAGACGCTCAAAATACGCTTACATTTCCGCAGCAACTTGATAATTTGGTCCATTTCTGCAGAATATCTTTTTGGGATCTGTTAATAGATAACAACCGGTGAATGCCAGATCTGAAAAATATGGCGGTTCGAGCAGCCATTGAAGCTTTGATTCATGCAGTTTTTCATTGCAGCAATTGGCTTGCGATTTGTGTGCGTTTTTGTTCCAGAATGAGTAAAGACAGCGCTGACGTCGAAAACGGGGCTTTCCATGCCCAAATTTCCATGAAAACTAGGGCATTCACTGCGTCCGGCATTTCGACCTCGAAGATTAATATCAAAAAATCACCGGTAAGTTGTGGTTTTTTATGAAGAAGAAATGCTATAATACTTTCCAAGCTAACGCTGAAGTTGGACGTCGTCTTTGAACTTTGAAAAGCAATACGCGCATCAGTAGCAAAATAAGTAAATATCGCGACTACTAAGTGAATGATCGCGCGTTCAAATCTCTAGTACGATAGGACCTTTTCACTCGGTAAAAGCATACCAGTTGTGCACACACTCTCTAGGATGCGGCTGCCACCTCACTATTTCTTTCACTTTCCTCGTTTCTTTGTGACAGTCACCGTGTCACTGCCACGTGTGAATAGGGTACATCCACTGAGTGATTTGTCATATCATTAAAAAAAAGAAACAAAGCAAAAATATTTTTTATCAACATACGGCAACTGTATTTTCCATTGCTTTGAAAATAACGAACCAGTCGTCACTAAAATAACTGTAATTCGTAAACACACCCTCAACTCCGCGTCCGCATCCGACGCCGAACCTTAATAGGCGTCATGTGAGACATAAAACTTTTTTAAAAGTAATACGCATTTTTTTAACAAAGTTGGTGCGACCGCCCCAAGAATCATTGACCGATATGTTATTTCACAGATGGCAAAAATAAAATACTTCAAGCTTTCAATCCTGCTTCTTTTCCTTATTTACTAAAATTACTTTTAAAAATTTCCCTGGGAATTATTTTGAAGGCATAACATGTAGGGAAAAAGAGACAGACATAAAAAACATCCAAATTTAAATAAACTTGTTAATTTTAAAGTTGAGTTGGTTGCCTGAATTAGAATGTGTTCAAGCGTCAGGCGTTTTTTTATGTTCGCTGGAGCAAACGCCTGCACATGTGTAATAAGCCCTATGCACATATAAATTGTCTACAGTTTTTTTTTTTAACTTGTGGTTAAAAGAACTTAGGATTTTCTGCTTTTTTAAACAAACTTTTCCTAACTTAAATTTTGCTAAAACAAAATAAAAAAAAAAACAGGAAAAAACATCAGCAATTAAAAAGATTTTAATTTATAAAAAAAAAATCCTTCTTTGCATGTTGATGCTTATGTTTATCTGTTTGAATGTTTCAATGTGCACGAGAGGTAAGTAGAGTACATATTACAAAATCTTTCGCAAGCTGCTTAAGTTTTATCAACTGAATACGAACACATACACACATTTAAGTGTAGATGGCGAACATGCGAGAGAAAGTACAGTGATAAAAAGACCGGCATATAACGAGAGAATGTCGGAACAGAAAACTGAGTAAGCTGCGGTTGGGTTAAGCAAAATTTTGAACATACTTCATTAAAATAAATATCGAAATATCATTTGGGGGAAACTCTTTACTTTAGCTAGCGATCGAAACGACATATCTGAAGCAGTCTAACTCCTCAAAAATTTTGCAATCAAAAAAGCGACCTAGGAACAATGTATTAATAACTGGAAAAACAAAACTAAAACCGTACAACATGTGTATTGATCAGAACTTTAGGTGGTCTAGGCATGCCGATCTTCCCGCTGAATAGTGGAACTCTCACATATGCAATGTTCGTAATAAGAGGACTGGGAAGCATATCTTTAATCAAACATCTAATCCTTACTTAAAATTAGTTTGATAGTTAATGTAAGGGTAAGTAGACACTACGTTGCTAGTCCTATACCGAGTTAATTCGTTCAATTCATTGGCGAAATCGCTGAAAGTAGCCGAAGGGGTAGTGGATTTCCGTCGAAATTGTGGGCCTGTTAGTGACACAAAGAGTTTATAGAGAGCCTTGAGAGTGATGAAAACTTGTAATTTTAGGACAAGAAGATCGAAGAAGCGTTCTTTGATTTTGAAAGAGACCCCTCAAACAACCTGTATGTGATTACAGAGAGAACAATTCATTCCAAGCGTACTTTTGCCATGTCTACAAAAAGCTGACTGGACAGGGTCGCATAGGAATATTACTGGACGAATGTTACTTTAAAGAAGACAACATAACCTTGATGATTAGCTGAAAGTGTTTTTTTTTTTATTTTCCCCAATTCTCTTACTTAGAATTTTACTTTTGGTAAAGGTTTATTGATCCAACCTGTGACTACTTTGGTAGTCACCTTGTAAACGCGAAAGGACGGAAAGACTTCACATATTTTTGAAACGCTGATACCTTTTTGATAGAATAATTCCCTCTAAGGCGAGTGTTATTAAATTTAATATTGCTTCAGTTTCCTAACTGGCGCTTTCGTGAAGTTTTTATGAAGTATGGCTTTTTCAATGAAGTTTAAATTATTTGAAGGAAGAGGGCGCAAGTTTAACAATTGGAGCGGATCCTACGACAGACTAACCAAAAGAAGACAGCACTACGCAATTATATATCACATATGATATCACTGTTAGGAAATATGGAGATGTTTTCAATGGAGTGCTTAACTTTGCATACTTTTGTCTTCCGCGGATGAATGTCGACGGCATGAAGGCTAACGGAGAAGAAACACATATAAGCCATTGCATTATCATATCTACATATACTAGGCACACATTAAATGCAATAAATTGGCAGAAACGAACATATATGTGCACGTATGCGAGTGCATGTTCTTTATATGTATATATGCATTTGAACAGGTATCTATATACTTGTGCTTGAGCTGGTGCATAAAGTGAAAATTTGCAAAAATATCAAACACCTTTCTCGTTTTCCGTATCCGTACGACATCTTGTATGCTATGTTGCGTTGTGTCGCTTAAATGTACTTCTTGTGTACTTTTTTTTCGATGACTTGTTGTTAGATGTTGTTCTCTTTCTTTTGGTTTTTCTTATTTTTTACTTTGATAAGCCTCATATTGTACGCTTGTGAGTTTTCTGGATATTTATTACATATATATGTTCATTTGTCTTTTATTTTTATATATAAAACATAAATTACTTATTTTTAATGGTTTCAGAATAAAAAAAAATCGGGAGTGAGAGAAAAACCAGCAGAAAACAAGAATGCAGAAGGAAAGAAAAATCGAACAAATGTAGGGCAAAATTTTGCTAGGCCCAATGATAGAGGAAGCGACGTAATGGAACATTTGAAAAGCGGAGAAAAAAAAACCGAGATTAAAACGAATTCTCGATGCCTATGCAAATGCGGTTGTAGCTAATATAAATAAGGCGGCAAATATAAGGCAATGTCGTGACATAGGGTATCATAATGTACAATATAATGTTACAGCGTTGCTGCACAAACGCTACAAGAATGACCAATTTATAGGGTTCTGCTCGTTAGGGACCGCACATTCACTAACTAACAATAAGCAGATTCAAACCCTTACAACAGGCAATGAAATTCCTTGATATTACTACATACGACGCTTCCAATTTATATAGCGTTATGCATGGTACCAATCGCGTTAAGTTTTCGAAAGGATTTTTTCCACTGTGGGCTTTTCTTTCATGTTGGAAAAGAAGACGGTTTTTCGTGCCCACTTTGTGAAAGGGATAGCAGAAAACAGGCGAAAAGGAAATTTGCAAGAAAAGAAGCTGTATTTTTTGTTTTTTTGAAAATAAAAACAAATTGAGAAATGCAGTTTGTTTAGTGGGTATCTTGTGTTTTGTATAGCGATGAACTCCCACACAGTACCCCGACGTTATGAATTCCGTCCTGTACAGTGCTTGAATGTAGTTTAGTGTGCCAGCAGTACGATCGCCGTTTTGTCCTCTGAAGCTCAAGTTCTTTAAGCAAACTGATCGGGGCTGATCAGGACGGTTTTAAATGGAGCACACTCTGTTTACATGGTTTAGCTCCTCCAATGGTTCTTCCCTCTGCACCCAGAGGGAAATCTCGATCTTAGAAAGTCGCGACGATCTAATTGACCAATCGTCACACAAAATCCAAGACGTTCCTCAAAAACAGAGGAAAATCTTATGACATCATTACGGCAGCGCGATATTTTGCCGAAGTAAATTAACAGCAAAATATTTAACGGATGCAATTTCTGTCTGCCATTTACTGAAACGAAACGAGATAGATTCATTTTTCATGTGATGGATAACGGTCAAGAGCCTCGCATATGACAATTTTACGCGATGGAGCTCATATCTATTTGTGTGCGTAAGTGCACAGTGCTAGTTTTCACTACTTAACCTAAACTACTTACACTTAATCTAAAATTGTAGCTTTTCACTTTGACTTTTACAGTATTGCTTTGCTGATTTTTATAATTTTGAAAATATAGAAATCATTCTTCGCAAATGTTTTGAGTTAGTTTTGTTTTGTTACGGGTGAATAAATTCTATCCAAGCTTTTGTTTGGAGAAATCATTTCAACTCACTATTCAAAAGGAACTCATATATACACAAAGAAAGCACCAACAAATGTATTGGTTGTAAAATGATTTCACAATTAAATCTTTGATGGCATACCTTTCTACAGCAAAGGCATTGTAGCCTAAACCGCCTTTCATGAATTTTACGTTTTACATTCAACCCCTGTTGAGATTAAATTCGTGCCGCTGAATTGTGATGTTCAGGATAAAATAGGTTTTATTCACAATTGCTAGGATAGAAATTTATATTTACAACGCTTTAACCGTCGTTCTTGTCTTGTCCTTTCGAATATTGCAATTGACTCGACTCTCTCGACCGGCTTGGGCTTTCTGCAATTATTTTGCCTATATGCCCTTTTACAAGCAGGTTGCTGTTACCTAAATTCATCGTGAAATTTTTAATTCATAAATCCGTTTTCTTTTCTGCCAACTGTTGTTCATCTTCCCTGTATTTGGAATATGATTTCTTAAAAAATTGACCAATTTGCATGAAAACTCATGGCAGATTCGCAACAATTTCATGCTTGAAAATCGTGTTAATAGCAAAAGAATTTATTTCATATTTTCTTCAAAATTCAAATTGAAAACACTTCGATCAGAACTATCTTTTAAAACTATGTACCCTGCGATAATGGGCTGGTGTCGTAAAAATTTTTATTTTAAAGATCTAATCGACGATGACGATAGTTTTAGCAGATTTAATCTCTTATTTCCTTTACTTACTTACTTACTGATTGCTGCTATGAAATTTTTTCTACAATTAATTATATCGATATGTTACAGTTTGTTAATGTGCTATGTATGATTTAATAAAAAGTTTGGGATGGTAATTCCCAGTATTGCTAACAAAATTTCCCTTAAGCTTAAAGTATTGCAGGATTCTTGACAGTTTCGATGCGAACACACATCGTTCATTGCTTTCGGTGATAAGCAACTTAAATCTAAGTGTTACAAACGAAATGACAATGTTTATATACGTTATTGTGACGATTGTAATAAACAATGCCAAAGATAATGGAAAGTTGTGGCTTTGTTTTGGTTGTAGACAATCTCCCGGCATATATGAAAACAGCAGTGGTATAAACACTTACATGTGCGAACAATGACATAAACTTAAAGTTGTAAAAACAGACGAAAAAATAGATAAAAAATTGCATAAACCAATGTAGTGTGTGTACAGTGAAATCTCCTTTCTATTGCACACAAAGAAATGATTTAACTAAAGGAAACTGAAGAGGTTTCATTTCAATTTCAATTTCGAGGTTTTTCTTTTCTGTTCATTCTCTTTTTTTCCAACGGAAATGAACAAAATGGCATATAAATGGAAGATTGAAGCCATATCTGCGTAGATGTAGTAATTGAGGTTTTTTAAGGCCAGTGAAAAACATAAAACTTTAATGACTTTTTTAGGGTCACTGAGAAAGTTTGCAAAAAACTTCCTTTTAAAGTAATATTTAAAGTCGACATTACGTGAAAGGAATCACATTTGAAATGAAACAGAGTATCCCTAAAGTAAAAGAGGTTCCTCTTCCGTTTATATTACATTGTGTAAATTCCGAAATAATTTTTTCATATCTGACTACTCTTCCGTCCGTCAGTTTGTCTTACTTGCAGTCTATAACAGATATACCAAGAAATAAAAATTCGACGCACCGCGGAAACATCAACTGCATTTCTAGAATTTGTCAAATCGTTAAGTCCTCACAGACTTAATATTAGAGAAGTATACAGCGTTTGGATTGGTGCTTCTTAATATGAACTTATTTTTGGCGGGATATTTTTGAAGTCATTTCGACTTACAAACGACTTTCATTTCGTAATATGACTAGCACATGTCGCTTCTTTAACGAACTTAAAACGATAAGTGACTTGTAAAATTTCGAACAAGTTTCATCACAGCTTTTGAAAGATGGTTGTGAAATACACCTCGAAAAGATTTGCAAAACTTTTCATATGCATATGAAATTCGTTTATATCCACAATTAACCCCTTTGGCCCGTCAAGGCGTAACTGCGAACACTGAAAAATTTTTGGCATGTTTTTGCACGAGTCAATAAACTAAATATGGTAAAGGGCTCGTTGATTTATTAAATATGTAATAGTTACGTTTTGAGTTAGTTTGTTTCATGCTCGACGATCCATGGACCCGATCATCTCTGTTTATAAAGCGTAATATCACATTCATCCAAAATTTAAAATCGCAAGATAAATAGTAACTTCGCAGAACAATCATAACACATAAATGAGAAGGATTAAGAAAAATTATTAGAGCCTAAAACATACCAAGTTGTACTTACCTTTCACAATCTTTTGCTTTGCTTTGTAACTAGAGCACGGGGAAAATTAGTTAATTTAAAATTTGTATTATTTTTCCCCAAAATTCTTTTTTATTCGTTCTGAAAATCCTAAATATCGCTAAGCCGATGCGGAAAAAATTGTTTCTTTGTAAGCGCAGGTTTTATGTGAACGCTTATTTGCAAAAAATATCTAGAAGTGTACGCATGTCTAGGCAACGCCAGCCATCTGTTTCCAGATATTTTGTTTAGCTCTCGCTGAAATAAGAAAATAATTTTGTAAACGCACTAATAACACACAAAGGTACGCTAATGCAGTAACACCTATAGAGGCAGTTGTGATAAACATGACAATCGGTTTGTGAACGAACAGCCGAAAATAGAGAAAAAGTAGAAAATATGCAGGACAACATAAAAAAAGCTCCAAGGTAAATTTCAGGTCTTGATGCTTTTCAGGCGCCAGTGCCAGCTTCTTTAGCAGCACTCAAATACACTCACTTCGCAGTCAGTCAGCGCAATGTCACTAGCTCGATGTCACGGCCAGAAAGCAATATCAAGAACTCCAAAAAACCTCAAACCTCCACCACTACATATAACAGTCCCTCCGGCCCACACGCAGAGCTGACTGATGCAAGAAATAGTACATTGTAAATCGTAGAAAAGTGGCATAACATTTTACACACAGCCAAATTTCTCGTAGACTGTAGATGAGAGTGTTAAGATTATAAAATGAGCAGCAATACATTTATGCTATTAAAAAAGGAAAAGCAGAATATAAGAATTGCACCCGCATTGTGCTGTCGACCGTGCTAACTGGACAAACATATAGAAATATAATAACGATAGAAAGATATGTGTGCATTCACGAAAGGAAGCAAGGCAGAGAGAGAGTATATAAAGCTCTTTTTCCTTTTGACTCAGTACTTTTTATGCTTCGCTCACACAATTGAAATTTAGTACGATAAGTTTACGTTGTATTAATACGATACACACAAAGTAATTTATGTAAACGTTTGAACACAGAGAGCAAACTAGACTATACTGGATTCATACTATAAAGCGCGAACAAAACCGAGTACCGATTGCTATGGCTCCTTCTCAATAACTGAGTGCATGAATCCGATATAAATGCACAAAAATTCAACGAGATGCTTTTGTAGTATATATATACATATATATAGGTATAAACAAACACATCAATACGAAGTAACAACGAAGTTCTTTACATAATCAACATAAAAAGAAGAAAGAAAACATCATCAAAACAACTAGCAGCAGCAAAAAATAAGAGGATGCTAGGAGTACAAAAATGAAAAGAAAAGTACTCCCAAGCATAACATTCATTCTCTCGCCACAGCCAAGAGAATTCTTTTACGCTCTTTCACTGTTATTGTATGGTATATAATTATTCATTTGAAACTGTTGTGAGAAAAAAGATCTATAGTCGGTCGAGAAAAAGGATGTCTTTTCTAAGATAGAAGACTACAGAACAACGTGTAATTTCAGCTGTTAGATAATCTAATTAATATTTCTAGCCTTTAATTTTTTATTCTTTTCTTCGTTTTGAGATCTCTTTTCACAGAAAAACGACTGCACATGTTATTCAAAATTTTTCCCACCGATAACCCTTTTATTCTTTCTAAAATAGGCAATGAACTTTTCAGCAAAGGAAGAACTTTTTTTTTTTATTTCCTATATTTTTTCCGAAGGTCCTAATTAACCAGACTACCCCGCAACATCAAAAATAAACAATAATTACTACTGACAATGCTAAATTGATACAAAAGATTTGTAGAATTTCGCTCAATACAGACGTATTGTGTTTTAAATTTCATCGCGTTCCAATAAACTCAAAAAGTTCTTAAAAAGGTACACTTAATATTTCCTATCAACTCATTTTGAATTCACGAGAAGTTTTGTCATTAATATTTTGCGGGAGGTTAATGTAGGACGCGTCTCTTTGAGCTTCAGCCTAACGTCATTCACTATTACAGTGCGACGAAATATCTTTTCATTTCATCGCTCTCGAATTTCTCGCCGGGGCTAGCATTTCAAGTAAATTAGTATGAGTTGAATCTAATTATTTATTGTCGGTTTTGAACAACTTTGTGAAGAGTTTAATTTCTTTATTCTATTTAATTGAATGACTGCAATGATATTGAATGACGCCTGTCATGTCTAAGCTATTTCGAGGGACAACAATGCTACTCTCTACTTAAGTAGATACCATATAGCACCCCAATGGCAATTTAGGATTAGGCAATCCCTATTAGAGCCTTTGCTCTAATAAAAAATACGTCCGTAAGTGTACCCCCATTGTAACAGTCTCTTACGGGTCTTATTTTAAGTATTTAGAATACACTTGCACCGCCGTCTCATTTGAAAACATATTATAATGTAAACATAAAACGTGGTCAAAGCTGATGATTGCGTAACAATGAAACATATCTGACTATTTGGTATGGAATTTACCACACTATGAACGAACTTCGAATTCTGGCAAATTAAAGGAGAAGTGAATGAGCGAACTTCGAATTCAAATTAAAGGAGAAGTAAATGAGCGACCACTTGTTAGGATGTAAATATTGAAAATATTTATTCTCCTCCAATAGGATGGCTTATGTCCACTCCAAACATTCTTGGAAATTGTTGAATAAAAAAATTTGTTCTTTTCCGATTTTTAGAAATTAATTATTATTTTCAATTCCAAAAGAGACAACAGATATAGAATACATTTAAATAATCTATTGATATCCTTAAAGAAGAGAAATTGGAAGTCACGATTTTATAAACTTATTCAGAGCAAAAATTAATTACGTCTAAATTAGCTGCAGAGAAATCCCGGCCACAATCTTAAAAAAAACTAAACTATCCAAAAAAAAAAGTTGTTTCGGTTTGGTGCAAGATTACCTCAGATTCCCATATGTCCGCAGTTGGCATATTATTTATCATATATAAGAAGAATTGAAGAAACATTTCAAATTACAACAACTTCATTAATTTGAAAGTGTAAAAATATTATCATGAGTTGTGGAAAATTAATAAATTTGAAAGATGAAAACCAATCAAAAACAATAAAGTTTATTTTTTTCACATCATTGTTTGCTTGATTTTCATTCATTTACATCATTGCGAGTTTATATGCACTCTCTACATGCATGGAGATACGTGTTTGTCTGTTTAACTGCAGAGCTTTGCGAATCATTATTTAGTTGTATGTATTTTATGTTTATGATGCTGTTGTACTATATTGTACCGCAAAGTCTATCCACTAACAACAATCTCTCAAATTCATTCGTTGTTAGGTTAACATTGATACTGCTACTGTTACTGGTACTTTTTGATGTTGATGAATGATAGTATAGTAAGCGAGAGTGTACGAATGCCGTGACTAAAGGAAACGGAAGTTGAAGCATCCGTAACAAAAATACTCATAAATTCACACTCCTGTATTAAGTGTGCAATCAATGGCGACGGTACTGAGCGGCACTATATATAATAGAAGAAAGCAATATTGAACAACAACAACAACAATAGCCTTTAACAACTATGGGAACAAATTTAATGTAATTTTGTTTATAACGCGAAGAGTTGCCAACCAAAACATAAAAAATGTGGGCACTTTACTGAAAATTACTACTTTACTAAGAAGTTAGAACTTAGCCATATTGGCATATAAAGTGCAAGAACTTCCAAAATTATTTTTTCATTAATTAACATATGGACGATAATGCGATATGACGGACGTATGCACAAAGCACAAGTTTTGTATTAAGAATGACATCAAAGTGCGGCGGCAAAACTAAATGGGATTATCAAGGGGATTATTAAGAGGACTTTAGCGCAACAATTAAACTTACTGGAGCGCTTCGTTTTCCTTTAGTACCATTTAGTTTGGAAGGAGAGAGAAGGCGGTTCGCAAATTTAGTTAGGCGGCTTTGAGCTATAAAATTACAAGTAGGAGGAGTAGAATCCAAAGATTTAGATAATAAGAGGATCACAATAACTGTATATATATATCTTTTAATAAAATTGTATTAATGTACTCAGTTCCAAAAATTATATTTTACTATTTCGCACAGACCGTTTATGCTGCCATATCGATCATGAGCGCATTTCGTAATGTTCTCGGGTTGAACAGTAGATATGCAAGCGCACAATAAAATACCGTGGATGTGAGTGATAATTGTTTGTTTGACCAGTCTACGCGATGTTCTGAGGTACACTAGGACCAGTTGTGCCGGTCTTTTGAGACAAAGTCAAAGCAATGGGCTTCGCCGTCGATGAAAGAACCAAATCGTGACTGAACATCTCTATGAAAAGTCTTCTCCTATATGTTGTGTTATACAGACAGCAAAATTTAAAGATTAGGAAATGGTGCTCCTACGTGTTTTGTGCACTTCAATAGAATTGGGAAATTTTTTTTATTAAATAAAGAGAATAACGCTCCGTTTTAATAAATTTTCATAAATTCTTTTATTTTTTAGAAATTCGGAGCGAACGGCAAAGTTTCTTTAAGCCCTCTAAAACCAAAATCCTAAAACATTTCTATTGAAATGTACATTTACGCACAAGCGCACATACGCAATTACTTATATACAAGCACTTGAATAGTTATAAAAAGTAACAAGAAGATTACAATAGTTATGCTGTCTAGGAGTTTGAGAAGAAACAGCAAAGTAACTGAAGCGAACAAATTCGTAAACGTACACAGGCAGCTATGCTATGCTAAGAGTCTCAACTTGTAATAACCTTTAGAATGCACATCTTACTCGCCTTTAAGCAATACGTGCACAAATAAAAGTGACGTATAATACAAAAGATGCCGATTTATGCAAGTGTATGTACGCGTACATAAATACATGTAAAGAACGGTGTATGTCTATACAATAATCCATCTCTACGTTGGTGTCCTTGTAGAGGAAATTTTTCATATTTTTCGCTATAATATCAAGTAAGGCGTACAACTTTATAACAGGCGCATCAATAGTAACGAGAACAAGACATAAATTTAAAGGCGTCGCAAGCCAGCGTTAATGACAGCAACAACACTACCATTAAAACGTTAGCAAAATAAACACCAACAGTAACAGTAGACAATAAACTACACCAGAGTCCATGCATTCATTCATTCTACATTTAAACGCGAACTGTTAAGCAAGTCCTGTAGCATTTCCATTTCCATCCATATTAGCTACAAACTGTGTATAGGGCGTTTGTAGATACGATTTACTGGAGATTTCATTTTCCAGGAAAATTGAAAGCAATTTTATTAAAACTTATTTCATTTCGGTTTTTATTGTTGGTGACTGAAACCACCAATAGAAAAAAAATACAAAATGAAAACATTCTAAAGAGAGTTGAAGAGAGAGAAAATTTTGGGAATTAGTTGTGGACTGTTGTTTGTGTTGGTCCCAATAAGTTTTTATCTTCGTTGAGAGAAGGGTTTATTTTATTTAAGGGTTACCACCACTTGTAAATTTATGTTACGAAGTTTCTCTAGATAAAATTTTTTATAGCCTCCTTCCAACTCTCACTGTTGTGGTATAGATTTAATAATCAAAAAAGAGATGTTAGGATCAATATAATATAACAACTTTCAATATCAGGTATCATTACAAATTTTTCACACAATGCAGCCATATGTTCTCGAGAAGTAAGACAGTTGTCGTCGAACATAAACATCGGGCACATACACAGGAAAGGCTTCATCTTAAGGAAGACGTTTAACATCTGTCGGTAACGATGTGGTCGTTTCGCAGTAACAGTCGGAAGAACAGTATTTTCGACGAAGTATGGGCTAATTATCGCGCCAGGCCAAAAACTGCACCAATCTGTCCCTCGTTGTGTTTGAAGATTTTGTTCGAGTATTTCGCTCAGATTTTCGAAGCTCCCAAAGCGACTGTTTCTCTTGCCAATGTAAATGAAACTGAGTCTTTTCACTCACAATTACTTTATTTAAAATGTCATGATCTTGTTTATGAACTTACAGCGATCGATCAGCAAATGTGCTTAAAAAAAATTTTGCGAAACGTCTAAGGACACCTTTTGCTAATAGATTCTATATAAAAATATGCTGCATTTTTGAAAACCCATTATCTGGGCCCAGGTATAGCATGTCGTACTTTAAAATAAATTTCATCACAATAGGCTTTTGCCCTTAATAAAATCTCTATCAATTTTTAAAAGTTTGCCTTTCTTTTATTTTCCCTTTTCGCCGTTATACGAAGCTGTGCCGTTCTTGTCCAGTTGGAAGAGGGTGGTCCTTAACAGGTTTTATTGAATATCATAAGTACCCTTAATTTTACTTTAACATTATGTTGAAAGCTTCTTCAAATTTATTGCGCCAGCTAAACTTTCTGTTTATGCGTAAGCACTGACTCTGATGCGAGGAACTAGTGAACTTGCATTGCAAGCATATAACAAGCGATATTTTACTTTTGTATATTTGATCACCCGCAAACGTAAATGTTGTGCTAGGCCGCTGCAAGTAGAAGGTTTGTGGCCTAATCTCTATTAATTCTTCAGAACACTCGCTCTGGATGCACTTACACATGTCATTATATTTATGCTCGAGGATGTGGAGGATTCTGGACATATTTTCCTAACTAAGTTAAACTCCCTTACGAAGTTTGTTCTTCTAACAACTGCTTATATCGTAAGATCGAAACTTGTAGATTAAATTAAATAGGGAAACTCTTTCAATGCCACCAAATGCAGCGTAAAGTGTAAATGGTAAAGTGAAACACTAACATCAATCACTTATCTCCTAAAATTGGTTTACTAGAAAATAGATTGAAGACTTGTCTCGCTTAAAAATAAAAATTATAACCTCACTCTTCGTTTGTGAATATCTCTTATTCATAAACGTGAAAAGTAGGCAAAATAGAAAAGGCTATTGGCAGACGCGACGTCTTTAATGTTTGTTCTCTTAATTATTAGATAAGTGGGGACATTTAAAATTCGAATCGAAATTATTAATTTTATCGTCTAAAATTTCTCTATCTCTCACTCTCTCTCTCTCTACCTCTATTTTTAGCTATCTTTCCTTATCTTCTATTACACTTAACGGGTTTTATAACCAATAATTTTACATGGCTTAAGCAATTTAATTGAAAATAAAAATAAATGCTGTGTCCATAAAAATAAAATGTTTACGCAATACGAAAAATGCCAAAGCAATAATGAAAATAATAAAAAATTTTCCAACTGAGCGTTTTTTATAGTGGCTTACGTCGTCGTTTTCTTCTTTTTTTTTTTTTTGTATCAACATAACAAAGCAGCGTATTTTGTAATGACCTCTTTGTGCCTTGCTGTTATCCCAGAGGGCTCTGAAACTTTTCGACCGGACTTATTATATTATTCAGCTAAGGGTTACTTTTAACTTCGGAAAATAAAGACGATACAAACAAAGAAAAAAAATAAGCAAAACAATGAAAGGATGCTAAAACAAAGGAAAAATTAAAGTCAGTTTAAGTCGAATCTCTTAAAAGCCTAAACTATTGATATTATTTCTACGATATTCCTATACTTATTCATGAGTTACGTACCTAAGCGGTGAATGAAATTTCGTGTTTCTGCTTAACTCTTCTGGGCAAACATTTTTGAGGGTACACGACACTGCCTGACAGGGATTCAGATTATTTTAGAAGCTTTCAAGGCCTCTTCGAAAGAAGTGACGACTTGAGCTTATTTCATATATACTATATTTACGCTGTTGCGTATAGCCTAATTGTTAAAAAAGCCATTGAGACCAAGATATAGCAATGGAAAAAATTTGCTTTAATATTAAACGGGATATTCTTTGTCAGCTTTCAGTTTTTTTAATGCCATTCAAAAAAAATTTATATTCGTTTTTAGAAGATGTGAGTGTACAAGTTTGTTCATTACGTTTGATACGCATGTTAATACACATCGAAAATTCTAACGGGAACACATACCATTTACCAACCTAAGAGTCTGAGTTAACTTAGTCATACTCGCACATTTTATCTGTCTGACTATTTTTGAGCATGGTACACTTTTCAACTCGTTTTTTGGTTATGGGAGGTATTCATTTAGTTTTTTGCTTTTACCCGTTACGCACTAAACTGGCTCTCTCTTCATCACTACTTTTATTAATTCTTATGCCTTTTCGGCACTTTTCTCTTTCATATCCTCTCCGCAATTCCGCATCTTCTGAATGCGTGCCCCACTTTTCCACTTTCTCCTTCACTTCCGGCCGCTGTCTTATCACTTGCAAGTCTTTCGTTGCCTTGTCCATTTTGCCGTCCGTTTATGCCTTTGTCTTTCGTTATGTCTCCTTATTCATAACTTCTATATGTGCATGTGGATATTCATAAGTCTATCTGTTCCTCTTTACCTCATTTTGAAACTTATAAATTTGACTGATAAGTATGAAAATATATGCACTATATTAAAAAATAGTCTAAGCACTAGGGCCCAACAACTTGAAATTACATAAAAATCGAAAAATTTTCTTTGGAGTCGGGTATCCCAACTTCGTTCCAATAAACAAAGCTTTGTTCATTTTATACATTCATTTATTCATTCGTTCAGACATCCGTCTGTTTGTTTGTTTGTAGGCTTTCTCGCGTTTCCACTTTATGCATGCATTTCAGTTGTTGGCGTTCATGCTGTAATTGTTCAAGTATTGCTTAAAATAGTCATAAAACCATTGAAAGAGGCGTTCGTGTGCATGTGTTATATATTTCCTTTTACAAGTGTATGGTCATCAAGTGTTATATATTTTTTGTTGTTGTGGTTGTTGCTTTGATTGGCGGCACTTTAAAAAAAACACTCGTCTGCTGTTTGTTGCGTCCATCTGTATATAAATTCATTTTAAGTAGCCAGCACTTTGTACGATCATTAAACATACATACACGTACGGACATACACATTTGCTTATTCACTAGCATAAGCTTTATAGACACAAATTTTGCTGGCCCGCCATGCTAGGCTTGATTCATTGAGTTAAAGTTGACGTTAACCGAGCCATTTGTATATTTGACGCAAGCAGAATTATTGTTATTGCCATTTAGTGCGGGTTAAGTGACGAAACTTACAACTGTGGATATTGGTTTCACATATCTATGGAAGCTTATCTGAAATAAAATTGAAAACTTCGTGTAGGCTAATAGTTAGCGGTTATTGATATCCGCCGATAAACCTTCACGGTATACACCTAAATGTGCAAACTCGTACATGATTGTGCACGCGTGTAGGTTAACTTTACACTTTAGTCCATACTACTGTCGTCAGTTGATATTATTGTGTGCCATGTGTTCTGCTTTGGTGTTGATGTGGTGGAAAATGAGTTCCCTCAGCATTTAAAGAACTATATAAAAAAGGTGAATAATAAGTGACTGCCCTTTATGTGCGTGTCTTTGAACACATCATATGTGACTGTGTGTGAGTGCGAGTGTGTGGGTGTAAATGTGCATATATATGTGTGACGTTAGTGCGTTTTTATATTAATGGACTTTTTATTGCCGTTTTGTACATAATACAGATCGCATTAAATGGTTATTAAAAGCATTCGTGTGTATTTGAATGCAAATGGAAGCATGTGTGTGCAAATTGCCGCGTTGAAAATACAGTCATGATGAGATAAAAATTATATCGTTGCTTTCATACGAGAAACACACCTACACATAGGCGGACACGCTTTCAAACGCACTTTCACTCACGTATTTACATCCATAAATTAATAAACAACAGAAAAGAAAACATGTTGAGTGAAGACAATAACATATGAATTTTTCAGTTATCGCGCATATGGCGCGTATGAGTGTTAATTTTATTGGTTTTTCTGCGATAATTGATTTCATTTTTTATATGCCCTTAACCAGTCCAAACGTGTTCATATCTGTCGCCGAAGAATGAGGATAAACCAAATATATCTTTTCATTCAGTGCATCCCCCAACAGACGTCAGAGATCTTAGACGAACTTGGGGTCTGTGTTGGCTTAGATATTTCCCTCTATTATATGGAATATCGCATAAAGGATACTGACAGGGTACACGTACTCTTTTATAATTTTCGATAAATCCAACTGTGTAGAGAATATTCTACAAATTCCATTTTATTTTCACAACTCTCGAATAAAATGGCGGTCGTATCTTGCATCTTGGTAGCCTAAAATCTCTACTGGAAGCTCACCCATGTTTAGGTATACAAAAGTTATCGAGAAGGCTTGGGTCAACTATACAAAGCAATCTACAGAAACTGGAATGACATATAGACGAGGAATAAGGGTAACGCATCCATTAACTAAGACTGGAGAAAGTATATTTGTCGATCAATTTGAACTTTATTGCTATCCATGTTTCGTATTGAGCCACATGATAGCATAATAAATTAAGAAATGAAAACTTGAATTTACCACAAAGTTTGTTTTAGATTTCAAAAAGAAACGGTTACTCTGTTATATATAATTTTAGATAACAATCACAGATAAAGCTTAAAAAATTAGTGTCATGCCTTTCACTACTTGGGACGAGTACTTTAAAGCTCTCGGCAGATATTCACCCACAACTTACAAAATATTTACGAGATCGATGTAAAACTTTACTGCAAAAATAGGGCTGGTCCGCTTACACGCGCATCTGTTACGCATAATTGCTAACTTTAATTTACGACCTAGAACTTAGCATAAACAATTCTCATAGCCTTCCACAATATCTGAATAATCAATCAGTCGACTAGCACGTCGTAGATTTTTATACGTCTTTGAGTTATGTGGATCAAGCGTTCGCTTCACCGCAAAAATTATTTAATTTTTTTTTTAAGTAATAGCGTCCTTAATGTTAAACGATCACTTTGTGTCCAAACGTTACACCCCCCATTAGTTTCTCTGTTTGCTTTATAGCCCACAAATACCATTTCATATAGAAACAAATACCATTTCCATACCGTTTCGCTATAATATCAATGTGAAAGGCGTATATTATTGTCACATTCCCATTAAATTTAACTACGATCGATAATAAAGTGTTTTTGCCGCTGTCTGGCTTATACGTACTCTTCTCACTTTCGTCCCGGCGCTAATGACAGAAAAATACTCGTGCTGCTTCACTCGGCTTTTTAGCTTTATTCTTACAAAAGCTACCGTTTGTGGCCATTTGTACAGGGAACCATTAGCTCACTTGACTTACATTAGCTTTCCGTATTACAACATAGAGTTTTAGAGCGTCTTCTTTCTCTTAAAAAGGTATATTCTGCAAACTATGATCGGAACATTCCCGCCTGTCTGTTCTTCTTTTTATGAAAGATGTCACACATTGCATAGTTCTTACCGAGTCCGTCATTTTCCTAGTCTGCGCGAAGAGTCGTATCAAGAGCTAGCTGCATGTGACACGAACATTGTCGCGTGTGCTATTCTCGACCCGATTTGTTCGCCTTTTTTTGCCGCTTCGTTCCATACATTCCACATAAAGTTTCGTGAGAAAATTCACTTCCACACAAAAACATTCGCATCAGAACTTCATCTTACAAAAGCAAAGATTTTAATTTCAATTTCATGGGGATGACTGTTGTGTACCGTACAAGCAAGCGTGAGCGGGTGTTGTGTAACGCCAAGAGCCTTTTTTACCAATCAAATTATAATTATTCCGTAAAACCTTTGAAGCACGTTTCCTTACCTCTCCATCTGACACCAATCTATAACATCTTGCTTTTAATCTACAATCGCACATTTCCCGATATTTTGTTGAAATTTGGTATGCTGACAGGTTTTAGCCCAGAGAAAAGAACACTTTATGACGTAGATCTAACGAAATGATGCGGAGTATGGAACAGTTTGCTCTGCCCGGTCCTATCTACCTTATTATAAGCAACAACACTTGTGTTAAAAGGCGGACAAATTTTCGCGGATTTTTGCAACACGAAGAAGAAATGGAGGAAACCAATCCTCTATTGCATTAACCCATTCATTTAAGCCTTTATGTCCATATTTTTTATATTTAACCTACAAATGACAAGTTTTGTGCTTAAGACGAACTCTTTTAAAAGTGTTTCAGATAGGATCAATTTTACCACCGCTGCGAATATAACGCCCTATTTGATATTTGATAGTCTTTATATGAAAAAATTTTTAATATGGGAAATATGGTTGATATGAAGCCAGAAGTAGACAAATTTTTAAGAATGATGTTAATGAACAATAATTTCTTTAACAAAAAAGTTATTAGCGTTGATGTTGGACCACGCCAGCTCACTCTTTGAATTTTCTCCTATACAAGATCCTCTCAAATACGCAGTTATATTATTGGCAGATTTGGCAGAAGCATCTTAGTATATACGGAAAGGTATAAAGGAAAACACTTCTGTTTCATTGACATTACAAAGCATGTTTTCTTAGAAATGTTATTATATTGAACAAATTTTCGACGAATACGTGTAAATAAACGTCTTCAACACTTGTATGATTGAAATAAGATATTCATAATTATACAGCGGTCGTGGTACAAGAATATGATAAGCTTGTGGGGATGTATGCAACACCAGAATAACTTAAAACAAAACCGGCTTTTCTTAAAACCATCGATTCAGAATCACTTTTTGAGTAGACTTAAAAGCTAGTCTATCCGTCTATCCATCTTGATCGCTTGTGTTCTACCTACAGGCGTCAACTAATGAGATATTTTGCTGAAATTTGGTACACTGGAGTATTTTGGGCCAAGAACAAACGCTATTGAAAATTGTTTGCTTGCTTTATATGAATACTGTATACCATATAATTTTTTTTCTCATTAAATTCTTGACCTAAATCAAAGTGATTGAGAGTTTCTAAGAGTCGCTCTCTCCGGACTATAAGAAATTAACAAACAGTTTTATATATGTTCTTTGTTTCGTTGCCCCTTACTTCTTTTTTTCCGACTTCATTATTTTACTTATGCACAATGAACTCTGTTTCCACTCGCTTTTTTCGATTTCCTTTAATTTCAATGGCATTCTATCCATTTGACTGGAAACAAACTTTACTAAGCATATAAGTTTCAATTTAAATTTCATTAAACCTTGCACCCCGACTTTATTGTCTTTATTAAAAGTTCTTCAATATCGTCTACTGTCATAGAAGAATTAGTTGAATGTGCTCAGAATGCGTTGATATTTTCAATTGTTTCTTTGTCAAATTTCTGTCTTCTGTATTCCGAAAGTTATATTTAATAATTTTTACCAAATTTTGATGCCATCAATTTGCTTCAAAATCTAAATTATGTGATTTAAAAAGCTACGATACTATGATACAAAAACAACGCTAACAAATTTGTTTATAGCTTTGTGTCGAGGACACTGGCAACGAAAAATAATCTTCTTATACTTCAATGAACTAAACACAATCAGTTTGGTATGGAAATTTACAAACACAAGCACAATTGAATTTGTGTTGAACTGATGCTATTCACTTCACAAGTATTATATCGATGTTGTCGGTAATGATTGTTAATAGTGCTCCCTATAAGATGAGAAGATTCAACCCACACTCAGTTAACGATCCTTCGTTTTAATAGTATTTATATCTGCGTGACATTAAAAAGCCAGCATATTTGCATGCATTCTCTTCCAGTTGAGGTAAAAAGTCACTATATACCAAACGATTGCTTACGAATCGTTAAAAACATTTTGCAACGCCAACGACACTACCACTGGCAGTAGCAACCATTTCGTGCAAGACGAACGGAAACCGGCGTATGAAAGTGTATATAAAGTCTCAGTAAAACAAATTCTAAATCATTTCTTCTGCTAAAATAGCAAGGCGGACGAAGAAACAAAAAATATGCGTACACACAAACATATACATATGCAAGACTGTATAAATTGATTTGTTATGATCATGAATGGTAGCTTCAACTTACTTTCGCGTAGCGTAGGAAAATGCTTAATGCCATCCAATAAACGCTAAACAAAGGCAAGAACACAGCAATAGATGATATTGGTGTTGTTGAAGAACAACATTTGTTGCACATAAAAATCCTAAAGGAATGACTTGACATTTTTCCGTTCGGTTCATGTACCATAAGACATAAATAAATAAATAAATGAAAATTGTACACAAATATATAAAGAGAGAAAAAGAAAGACAATAGATGCCGGAAATCAACGCGCTCGAAAACGACAAGGATTCTTAAACAATCCCCGCATTGGCATCTAGAGTATGGACTTCATAATAAGCATCGATTTAGAATTACCTAGCCTAAGTAAAAGGGTTGATCTTCCATAAAGTGGCTTCTGCAGAAGCTGTCAGGATCTGGCCAGGGCACTGCAGACTCACTTGTACTGCCTTAGTGAGGAAACGGCGCTCTCTTAGCGATTTTGGTGCTCTTTGATTTAGGATATCATTCACTTAGATTGAAGAACTAATTGGTGACTTCTTAGGAATGATATAACTACACTGTGGAACTGTCAATTAAGTCTTGCACCGATGATTGCATCCTGCTCGATGATACTCGGCATGGTTCGAGATCCTTTTATAACTGTGCAAAGTAAATTAGACCAGTTACAAAAGCCAATAACGTATACAAAGACATTTCGTTGAGAAAACATTCTTTTGAAGAAACCTAACGTAAATGTGGAAAATTTTAACCAAATTTAATCGTATGACTGCAAGGCGAAATAATCAAACAAATCAACAAAATAAGTTAAACGTAAATACTATTATGCTTATAACAACATATGCACGCATACAAACACAAACATAAATATCTAGAAACTAAAGAGGCACATGTAAAGTGGGTTGACTTTCAGAAGTCAACTGCAGCAATTTCAATATTTTTTATATATGGAACAATTACTCCTACTGTGCCGCCAGATTGGTAAAGACCTCAATACTAACGCCGGTTTGAGATGGAGGCGAGTTTTGCTTCGTGACTACTACTACTAATTTCTTACTTCTGTTCCTTATTGCTCTTTTTAAGCTCACGCACGTATTTATATAAGCAGCTGCTCCTTTTAGTTATTTGTTACCTCAACCCGAGGCGCAATATGTTGTTGCAATTCGTTTTTGAGAAGCCTACATGTGTTTGAGTAGTTTTGTGCTTTCAACGTGTTTGTGCTTTCGCTGCAAACAAGTTAGATTCATAAACTAACTTGTGTATGCCATACTACTCGTTTCCTTCCTGCATTGACACGCTTGCACACAAAACTATAACCAAAACCAACAAAATTGCTTCTGTTGTTTCTGTGCCGGCACATATGTACGCACATTAACACAGCGTAATGTTGCAAAATAGTTTCTCTGCTTTGGCTTAAAGGTTTTTGTTTGTGCCAAAGCGGATGGCAGAAATTCGTTACTAATACGCGTTTGTTTGCAGCTATAAAGAAGACTCCGGAGACATAAACTACAGAAAATGAAAAAATTTAATTGCAAAATAACACTTAGCTTTAAAGGAAAAAGAAAGCAAGTAACCTTACGCTCTTGTAGATATTTTAAAATGTTTGATTTAATACTCGAGAGTGAGCCAAACCATTGTGTACTCCTTGAAAAAACGTTTATTTGCCTTTTATCACATTTATTGCGGGCAGGCTTGCTTTCAACCAACAAAAGCTAAGAAAAAGACTTTATTACGCCGTGAAACGTCAGTTACGTAGTTAACACTTGTTGACAGCTCAGGTTTTCCACATTAAAATTTACCTGAAGTGAGTTAGATGTTCGTTGTGGCCGCTTTCTAAAATTATCAGGGGAAAGAACGATGAACATGCGGACATATATATATAGTCGTAAAACGCATAAGCGCATGCGTGAAAAAGCGAATGGATCATTGAACACATAGGCGAAAATACGAACGAATGGATATGTCTAAATCGATATAAAATCTCCCACTGCTCTTTTAGATGAATGTGCATACGTGCACCGCGTCAAAAACAGAATAACAATCATTTATCAAAGCTAGTAATATAAACTTGTTACATTATACGTCCGCACTTCGAATAACGTTTCTTAATTTCATTAATAAAATGAAGTATCTCTTTTCGATCATCAACTTATCAAACTGGATTAGTATATTCGTAGCTCAACCCATATTTCGCCGCACATATGTACTAAATTAAGAATAAAGTTCGTGGTTTTTTAACTGGAATGCAAGCGTATTTATCGTATATTTTAAATAAACTCAATTATAGACCCTCTGTCTATAAATAAAAATCAAATTGACTCTGTAATATTTGCCATAGCAGATACGTTTCCATCTCAGTCATATTATGCGTAGAAACAATAAATCGAAAAATTGCAAGAAGAGAAAGCGTTCAATTCTAATATACTTAACCGACGTTACGAGACTTCCAGTTGCTCACGTAAATAAGTGGCTTTCACAGTTCACAAGTGAGAAAAGCAAATATGATGGACATACATTGCCGATGTTGCCTTTTTGTATAGCTTGGACGCCCGCTAACAACAATGCTGGAACATATCCAAAAGCAAGAACAGTTTTTCTAACGAAGAACATGCGAGTCACTTCCACTTCCAAAATTTTGCTTCAGCTACGTGAAAGCAAGGCTTCTCTATATCGAATTGCTACTAGCGCTGACAAGTGGAAATATTTCGAGAATGTGAAACGCAAAAAAAGCATCTTTCTCCTGACATAGCATCGTCAACATCGACGACACAACCAAATCGTTTTGGACAGAAGGCAATGCTCTGCTCTTGGTGAGGTTGAAAAGGAATAGTGTGTTATGCTGAAATTGGGCTAAATTACCCAACGGCAGCGCTACCGATAGCAGCCAACCAATCGCGCAATATTGGAAAAATCATTAGGATGGGACATGGGAAAAGAACAAGTAAGACAGCAGCACAACAACGCTCCTTCCCATGGCGCTCCCATGGTTCAAACGCTGAAAGTCAATCGCATTCATCGCGTTCGCCAGACGTGAACTTTCCGGTTATCGATTGTGCCGGTCGAAGGCGCGTGACTTAGTTAGACTACGCTTAATCAATATTAAAGAAACCCAAAACGGTTATGACGAGTGATTTCGGTCGAAAGGTGCGTCCTTCCATCGTTGAAATATTTGCATATTACCGGAAACCTGGTGGGAGACGATATTTCAAATAAACTATTTTTTTGACTTTTTTTTGAAATTTTCATTGACCAAAAAACCTTGAAACTTAGCTGCTCACTTGTTATACTGATGTAATTATCACTGAGGACTTGAATTGTGTTTTTTCTAACAATTGATATCTACCCAAATTTGACCGCTTTGCCATCATGTCAACCCATAATAACATTATCCTTTATAAAGATGGCCAAAAGCTGATTCCTGGCATATCACTCAATTTATTGCTGCTCTTATCAGCAAGTTGATAGTGAATGCGTTATTATTAATAGATTTTATCCTGTTATGCTGTACTAGTTAAGTCGGAAACCAACATCTTCCTCCAATAAACTTGATATCCTCTAGGACTGTGATCGGAATGTGATAATGTATAAAATACTACGGCGAAAACACAAATCCACAAATCCACAAATGTTTATAAATAAATAATTTTTTTGCACATTTAAAGTAGGTAAGGAACAATAGTAGATACAAATTTACAGAAAGTCCTCTTATGTCAATTAAAATTTTCCATTTTTAGCGTTACTTGTGTTTTCCTAAGGAGCATTTTTCTAGTTTCTTAAACTGTGCTCGATTTCTCTAGGAAATGCGCAATATGGAAGTCAGGACGTTATCAGCTTAATCACAATTTTCGAATGAAAATAATTTGTGGTAGTTGTGTCGAACTGTGATGGAAGTGAGAAATAATTTCAGATAGTAAGAAAATAATCCGTAGTGTAACATATTGAAATAACATAATATAAAAACTACATTTGAAAAACTAACTAAATGCCGATAGCGTAGCACGAAAATCCACACTTTTGTCCATAAATATCATAGCTGCACACACGTGAAACCAACCAAAACTATTGGATACTAAGGTTTCGAAAAACTATGAATATGAAAATAATGAAAAACAGAAGCGACATGTTATACTAATGTTTTAAACACAGCATACTTTGCCAGAATATTATGAGGTGAAAATCAATGCCCTGAACAATATCATTAATTTCACTTCCTCTGCGGAAAAAATGTACTTTAAGAGGAAATCGAGTAAAAAGCGCAAGGAATCAATTCTTGTTTTTTGTTTTAAAAAACTTTACCGTTCTCGCTTGTACTTGGCCATAGCTTGTTGTTACTTGTATGTGACATGCATTCCATTGCGGCAACTTTCTTTGAATATTCTGATTAGTATAACGCATATGCACGAGGTAAACGCAAGCGTAATCAACAATAGGTCTTACGGCGCGTCCTATGTATTGATTTACCGCTTTCATGCAAAGATTTTCTTAACACTCCTCACCCGAGCCAGAGCCCAAAGTACTATCCAGGTATTTAGGACGTCCTTGCATTTCGGGTTCTTGCTGGTTCGGATACGGTAACCCGACTACTATAACACCACGTCGTAAGTCATCAGTAAAATTCAAACCTTCGCTAAGCTTTCCACCTACGACCTTAGTAGTAAAGCACCTTCACGTTGAATCTTTATGGAGCTTGCATCTAATTATCTAATAGCTATTCTACAGTGCAATTCTCTTTATTCCTTGAACTTCGAGAGTCTTTAAATACACGTTTTCTCCTGGAGATGCGTTCCAAAGCACAGCAGGTTTGTAAGTGACGGTATATCGTATGCAAATAATCATATGAGGTCAGAAAACACACCAAACCAGCCGGCACAACATTACAAAGATTTTCCAGTATAGCAGATATATCCGAAAGCTAAGAAAAATAAGATAATAATTCGTTTTGGATACTTTACATTTGCTCTAAAGAGCGAACTAAATCGTTCTTCCGT
Source organism: Glossina fuscipes (assembly GCF_014805625.2). NCBI lineage: Eukaryota > Metazoa > Arthropoda > Insecta > Diptera > Glossinidae > Glossina > Glossina fuscipes. The sequence goes on along the minus strand of NW_023998581.1, from coordinate 306,090 downwards.
AATAAAACATTCCTGAACGATTCTTAAGAGCTTAATTTCTTTAAGACTACTCACTGTTTCATCGCGTGTTATGTTTATAACGATAAAGAGTAACACTACTTCAATTGCTACTGATCTGATGTGCTTTAAGGATTTATTATGAAGCCAATAGATTTTAAACTTTTCATTAATGATTTCCCGAATTCAACTCACTCTGCAAGTACAAGCTCCCAGATCGGGGACTTGTCTACATATCTACGCGCATACTTACTTAACTATATCTATGTACAACACTAAGTTACTTAATAATAAATAAACGATTGTAAATAAACAAATAAATAAAAAAATATCACGAAACTTTATTTTCAAATTTTAGTTTTTTCACGAGATTCAACACACGAAAGTATTGCTAGCTGCGAACGTACTGTAAAATAAATATTTAACGAGAGCCGCCAAAAAGTATTTTAATAAAAATGAAAAACGTAAACTAACTGGTTTAGCGGATACATTGTTGTGTTCACACTCTCTCTCTCTCTCTCTCTCTCTCTCTCTCAATGGTATTAAAAGTGTTTTTGATAGCATTTGTTACACTGATGCCAATGGTGTTATTGTTGTTACAATTGTTACTAAATCTAAACAAAATTAAATGAATTGTAATTCACAAAATTGTTAAAATTTTTCTATCTTCACCAAAAACAAAACGGAAAAAATAACATAGTTTAGGTGAGCGTTTGTACGCTTTTGTCCCTTTCACGCTTTTGTTTCTTTACACACTCAAGCTTTTTTTCCGTTGTTATTTAATTTGTCAGAATTTTTTTTAAATATTCACACATACATATAAAAATAAATAAGAATTTTATTTGCTCCTATTGACGCTCACGCTAATGCTGTTGGTTTTCGTTGATATTGCTTTTGTTGTAACACCATTGCGGTTAAATTGGTTTTATTTTAAACTCCGCCAATTTTATTTTATTTTGTTTTTAGTGAAACCAAAAAAAAAAAAAAAAAACTAAGAATAAACAACCAAAAAAAATATATAATTAAAACGTGGAAGCAAATAACATATTCTTTAAGGCAAAACTTGGGCACTCACCGCCTATAATAAATCAGACATGTAGGGTTTTCGTTGAGAGCGTTTTTTACCGAAATTTGCTTTAGATTCCGTGGCTAACAGCGACAGTCATGAAAGCCAGCTTAAATTTTTCCATGAGGTATTGAATCGTACATATATGGGTAACGTCAATTGAGTCTATCGCACGTAGGCAGAGACTTGCAAAAAGCCGTTGGAAATATTTTAAAAGCCAACGATTTTCATTGCCGCATTCCTTGAAAAAAACTTTTTATAAGCGAAGTCAATATGGTAAAGTGCCTCGAGTTGCAAAGCTTTACAAAACTTCTCAACACATGAATGTAGTTTTTAATAAGAGAAACATCAATTTTCGGTACTGTATGTAGACTTTATTGGGCTACTGTATATCAAATAAATGGGCAGCTAATATTAGTTTAAAAGACTAGTTTGTCCTCCCGTACAAAAAAAAAAGAAGTTTGTCTTCGTAGAAAGATGAAAAGAAAAACATGATAAGGTAACAAGCTAAGGTAGCAATTCTAACCTTCAACAAGAGAACAGGTAAATGTCTACCTAAACCTGTTCAGAAACTTTCTTTATCCCGTGTCTTTCATTGACCTTTTTTTATATTAGACTGACAAAAAAACGATAGAATTATCTCTCTCCCAGTTGTACTTGGATAGCGTCGATATTCTACAAGTCCATCACTTTATATTTATAACTTATAGGGGGCATCTAATGACATTTCGAACACGAAAGAACTGCAATATCTCTGCTTCATGTATTTCAATGATTTGCGTAAAATGTTCTTCATTCTGAGTGTCCAGTTACTACTAAAATCGACATTTTAAAACTGCATGGGTCGAATGTAACCGGAATTTGATCAATTATAGGAATTAGCGCTTTTCTGCTGCAGAAATATGTGCTAGAGCCTCTAATAAGAACGCGATTACTTAGTTTTACTCAGAACAAATTTATTATATTAGAATTAGAACATATTTGCAATTAGAATATATTCACGACTTCATTATGGCTTACGTAATGAAAAAAAAATCAAAAGCTAAACTTTATGATAATCGGGACAGAAGTGTCTGTAAATTTTTTCAAAGCTGCGATAATGATCGACTTCACAAAAAACGTAAAATTTTCACGTTGAAATAAAACTTAAATTGTTAATCGCTGCACTCTCTTCTCCCTAGACGAAGTTAAATAATTCATTAAATCCATTTTCCAGGTTAATGGATTTCCAAAATGCTCTCTCGGGCAGCACAACCCATAACTTAAAAATTAATTCTTTGGCATACTGGGGCTGCCTTTTCGAAGCATCATTAACACTTATTATTGACAATGGTTGCTTCAAGGAGAGAGAAAATAAGCGATACCATGTCAAGCTATATGGCACAAGTCAATTTAATCTCGCCTTTGCTAAACTTTGGCACATTTGCACACCAAAACAACATCCCTCATTTCTTCCTTTTTTATTGAATTTGCCTTTAAACACATAAATAAGCAGTACTTTTCTCTTAAGAACGACATGCTACATCTTTTTTCTTTTGCTTTTTAAGTTGTATCCCTAATTGCGACACTTTAGAGTTTCTTTGTTAAATCTATATCCAGTTCCTGTTAATGTTGAATTGGTATAAAACCATATGATTAACCATACCATTAAGATAAACTAAGTAAACAAGTTTATTAACAGAACAAACCGCCACAGTTCGAAGTCCTTTTAGACTAAACAAGCAAGAAAGTTATATTTGGCGGTGGCCGAATCTCGCATACCCACCACTATGTTTTTCGCATTCTGCTCTCCAAGTTCTTTTATTTGATGCTCATATCGCCAGTATTATTAAAAAGAAAGTGATCGCGGTGATTACCGTATTCATTTTAAGTTAACCCATTTTTAGACAGATCATATATCTTCACTTAAGGAGTGTTCAAAATAGTTTTAAACATTCCGTCGTGTTTGCCTTGTGATAAATAAGCATAAACTTCATAAAACTGAAAAAAATAAAATTTAATTAATGCTAACTTTGTGTGGGCATGGGCAGTTGATTCTATTTTTGGACCTAAAGAGTAAAGTGTTTCGTAAAGTTTCAGACTTATAACTTTAATAATTTCCGAATAACGAGCAAGAATCCAAAATATTTGTAAAAAAAAAAAGTAATTTACATTGAGTTTACGCCCCATTGCGCGCTTTTCCTCTGACCAGTTTGGCCCATTTTCCATATCAACCAGCGTGTACAAGATTCCAATAATTCTACTAAATTTGAAGTCGATACCTTCATTTTTGCGACCAGGAGAGTGCCAACAACGCATGCCACATAGATATACAGACGGACGGACATAGCTAAATCAATTTAGAATTTCACGATGATCGAGAATATATATACTTTATAGGGTCTATGATGCTTCATTTTGGATGCTATGTATATTTTTATATAATAAAAGGGGTATAATCCATCTTAAAGTAGCGGATATCAAAACAATATTCTTGGATAATTCAAAAAGAGTCTCAATGCCTTTCGAGTCAAAATATCTCATCACACAAAAGCTCGGAAGCACTAGACAATATTTGTTTGAAGGGAATGGAAAAATTGTTTTTGATCGCCAGGACACGTTTTATTAGTATTGACTTCTCAGCTTGATCGACTTATGCGCAACGCTACGCAGAAGGCACAGAGAGGTAATTGCAATTTTCACAGCGTATGCTCGAAGTTTGATGACGTCTTTTAAAGCGCTCTACGCGACCTGATTTCATTTTTGGTTGAATGCATGTGAAAAAATCACCGTGGAAAAATTACACGTCTGTGATTTGTTTTCCAGATAAAAGTTTAAACGCACCCAAATCTCCTAAATGAATGAATACAATGATTACAATCACCCATACTTCCACTACATATTAAGTGCCTTCGGTCATTACCAGCTACCACTACGCACAGACGTGATCTGTGAAGATTATATGATAAAAAATAGGGTGAAATCGAATGCCACGCCTATAAAAATTGTATAAAACTATTCAGGAGACGTACAAGGGGGGATGAATGCATATTTTTGATACATTTATATAAAAAAGAATATATATTACATTTCAACCAAACCAAAGATCGCGAACCTTCGTTCTTGGTCAGAACGATGTTGAGATAAAAGAATACTTGAAAGCGGCTGTCTATGCGTCTATATCTGTTCTGTTTAGTGTTAGAATTTGTAAGGTCATAGATATAAATCTAAATGCGTCTCCAATGCACTTGAGGAAGAACGTCAATGATGAGAATGCTTATTAACGAGCTACATAGTTCCAGCCTAATGCCTTATTTGTTAATTGCTACCTTCTCTAACAAGTTTATAGATAGGTTTGAAAACGTTCACTTTCTCCTAAGTTTGATTAAAAGCATTTTTCAACACTGTTTTTCAAAACGCTGTGGTCGGCTCCAAAAATTTCTACTCTTTTTATTCGAATTTTTAGCACTATCTTTAAAATTAGATTTTAAAGAGAAACGCTAACGATAATTTAATTTAAGTCTTTGTTATTAATAAACAATTCGCTTTTCCGTCGAAAATTCATCTTTGTTATTCAAATACTTGACCAAACACACAAAAATTACAATTTCTTTAATTTCTTACGCACAACATGCATTTTGTGAAATTAAGTGATTTTTTTTTTAGATCAAATTTGCACTAGTTGCAATGCTTGCCGCAAAACCTCCTCAGTCAAAAAGGTCTTCGATGATAGCATTTTTTCATACTCAAATATACGCTTAGTAACTTTCACGAATTTTATTTTTCTATTAGTTTTGCTTCCATTCAAAGAGAATTATCAAAAACACGCCTTTTGTTGGTCTATCACGATAGTCTTGACCATTAAGCATTAGCGAATACCTTAAGAATATCGTGTACACACCCCTCCAGCTTATCTTTCCTTTCTAAAACACTTTCAGCGTAATATGGATAAATAATTTGCTGCGATAAATTATAAAGAAGGGGTTTCGTTTAATCTCCTACTGGCTCTTAAGCCAAAATGCTTTGTTACGCGGAAATCACTGTAAGCTAGATGATCCGGACGTTTGTTTCTTCCATGCTACACAATGTAAACATTATATATTAAGAAAATTTTTATTATTATTATTGAATAATACTTGATTATTTTCATTTCGTTTTCGATTTTTTCCGGTTTGCATGCTAATAAAATTTTCTATAGAGTTGAAAAAAACAAGGATCGCATCGCATAAAAGAAATTCTAAAGCAGAAAATTATGTAAATTTGAGTAACAGAAAAAAAAATTAAAAAAGCGAAAATTGTATTACACTTAACATAACCTTGCATTTGACTATGACAGTATTCATTAAATCTAATAAAAAATCATAGAGTTTTTATTTATACTGATGATTATGAGTATAGAAAAGCTGTGAAGAATAGATGTAGGAGTAGGAAAAACTTTCGCAAAGTAATAATATCTGGGTCAATTTACTGCTTTTCATAAGAGCAACGCAGAGTAATACAACTGCATTTGTAGACAAATCTCAAAATTACAGTCCTATGCAACAATGTGTTCTTGACAACTCTTGCAACATATGACCGAGCGTTGCCACGCAGGAGGATTACTTTGCGTGCGTTAACCGCTATTGCTGGTCGTTATTGCAACAATAAATCGTTCAATTTGTTCAATTGACATTGCTAGACATCAGCAGTAACAGTTTCATTCGCTTTCAGGAGCTCGTAATACAGTATACTTTGCTGATCCCATGGTATGCGCAGCAAACCGTTATGGACATGAATGTTCCATTTCGGTGTCAATGTGGATGGTTCGCCTGGACCAACCCATGGGTTTTCATTACAAGTCATAATACGCCACTACAAGTCTCCTTTTTTCGTTTGACAAGCAATGAAACCGCGATGTTGAAACGGTTCAAAATGGCGTTTTCAGTCAATTCGTATGGTAGCCATTTTTTCTCCTTTTGGATCTTGCCCATCGGATGTAGGTCCTGCAATTCATTGTCTTCGAACTTTTTTGCCCATTGACATAAAAATCAGCACCTTCAAACCGTTGAAACCAAAAACGACAATTGGGATATGATGGAACGGCTTCTAAAAGTGTATAATGGGCTTAGGTAGATTTCTTTAAATCAAAAATCACAATAAATGAAAGTCGGAAATGCAATTTTGAGCGTCCCATGATTAGCGTCTGTATACACTGAATAACTCAATAATATAAATGGAAAATGGTTATTTTATATAGAGAATGTATGCCAAATTGATCGAATTTAACCGTTGTGTACATTGACACTTCCCATTACCTTACCATTTTCACCAAAAAATATCGCTGATCGAAATACATGTGGAGACCTACTATTTTAGTTTATTCAGACCAAATAATTAATTCTAGGACTAATAGTGGAATGAGCGCTAGCAAGACTATCGGCACTTCTTTTTTTTAACATTAGACGCCTAGTTTATCAACTTTAATAAAGTGGGATAATTTATTGATATTAAGTTCTCCTGGTATCTTCAAGGTGTCCGTGCCTACGGAAGCTTTATGTCTGATCGTAAGATTTTGTTCACAATCGCAGATTGGTGGAGCAGATTTCTTAACGATGCATTGGTGGGTTGCAGTTGTATACCCATGTCGGACTCTTACCAATATTATGATATTAATTTTTCCAATATTGATAGATTATAGAGATGAAAAGAGGTCAGGAGTAATTTATTTATTTATTTATTTATTCCACTCATACAAGAAACTCAACTAAAACAAAATGGCAGTCGAGTTCAATTGACTCTTAAGTAAATCTTAAAATTAATTAATAATAAAACTTAGTATAAGTACAATAAAACAAATAAGGAGGAAAAAAAAAGAAAGAAAAAAAAAAAAAAGCATGTACACAATTAGCATAGAGCCACACCCACAACCGATACAGGACCAAATTGCAAGTGAACCCCTAAGCCATCGCAAACATGCATAAGCTTGGCAACCGATAATTGTTAACAACAAATTAATTTTCGACTCATAATGACATATTTAAGGTTAAGTCAGTTTAAGTATGACATAGGTAAATCGCGCTTATTAAGCAATATTGCTTTAATGGACTTTAAAGAGTCCGTTAATGAGAATAGATGATAGACATCATTTAGGTTCTTGCAAACAACTCTGAGCGGGTTAAACAGCTCAAAATTATATTTGCATTGACTAAGCTTTATCAACATAAAGTGCCTAGAGAAACGGTTAGGGACATTAAAGCCTATCTCACGAAGTAATGGGGGCGAGTCAATTGCACCATTTATTAATTTGATTAAGAAGGAAACCCCAAGAACAAATCTACGTTTCTCAAAAGACGGTAAGGATAACAGAAGCAACCTATTTTCATAGGGTGGAAGAGGGGAAATCGGGTCCCAACCCAAATTCCTAAGGGCAAACAGCAAGAATTGCTTTTGTATAGATTCAATTGAATCTACGTAGCACCTATATGAAGGAGACCACACAACGGAGGCATACTCAAGTATATGTCTAACCAAACACGTGTAAAGCCTTTTCGTAATATAAGGATCATCAAGCTCTTTGGACCACCTCTTTATAAAACCAAGCGCGGACCTAGCTTTCCTTAACGAGGACTCAATATGCAAATTGAAACGTAACCTATAATCGAATAGAACGCCTAAATCTATGAACGAATCGAAGTCTTCCAACCTGTGCGAATCAATGAAGTATTGAGTACTGAACGACTTCCTTCTCAAGAAAGAAAGCTTCTTACATTTATTTAGATTTAGTTTCAGAAGATTGAGAGAGCACCATGCAACCAAATTGTTCAAATCACTTTGAAGATGATGTGATTGCGATTCTACGGAAAAAGAAGAAAACAGTTTCACATCATCAGCATACATTAAAATCTCACTGAATTTAATCACGGAGGGCAAATCATTCATGTATAAATTAAATAAAATATGTCCCAAGTGGCTACCTTGAGATACGCCAGAAGTCACGGGGAATTCATCCGAGGTAATGAGGTTAAACAAAACCTTGAATGATCTACCATACAGATAAGAGCTTAACCATTCCACTAAGAAGAGAGGAAAGCCAGAGGTCTGGAGTTTAAATCTAAGTAGTCTATGATTAACCATATCAAACGCTTTGCTAAAGTCAGTGTAAATGACATCAGTGCGAGAACCACTAGAAAAAGCCTTGAAAACATGAGAAGTAAACTCCAACAGATTGGTCACCGTAGATCTTCCCTTTCGAAAACCATGCTGGAAAGGAGAAATATACAATTTCATGGAAAAGGCTATATGCTGAGCCACAATTCGCTCGAACAGTTTAGGTAAGACACTCAACTTGACAATGCCTCTGTAGTTCTCTACAAGATGCCTACTACCACTTTTGTGAATAGGAATAAGGAAAGAAGTCTTCCAACACAATGGGAAAACACCTAAATTCAAAGACTTATTAAAAATCTTTGAGATAACATCACAAAGCTCGCCAGCACAAGATATAAGTACACATGAGGGGATCCCATCAGGTCCAGGCGACCAATTATATTTCAGAGAGCTCAACCCTTCAAAAACGTCATTTTCAGATATAACAAAGTTAGGAATTGAAATCGAATTAGAAATCGGATGAGGATAATTTACCGATAAATCAAAATTGGCAGTTGAAAAGTTCTGTCGGAAGTATTCCGCAAGAGATTTGAGGTTTCAAAATCATCCGCGGACTCGGAGCCATTAAAAGACACAAACGACGGATTTATGGAGATTTTTCTTTTGGAATTAACGAACTTGAAAAAGTATTTAGGGTTAGCAAACAAGGAGGATTTAACAAACTGAAGGTATCTGCAGTAGTATTGGCGGTTGAGGGAATTAAATTTATGCCTTGCAACAGAGTAAGCGAAATAGTCGAGAGAAGAACCACTTTTCGAAAATTTTTTGAAAAGCTTGTTTTTCCTATTCTTGTAGTATTTAATTGTTTTATTAAACCACGGGGGACCCTTGCTTCGAGGACGGGACTACTTGATCGGAACGGATGCAGAAATAGCTTGATTTAATACATTGTAGAACGACGACAGTAAGCTATCAATGCTTCCCTCTGAGAAATCGAACACAAAATGAGAAAGATGTGATTTTAGTATGGAAACATTGATTTTATGGAAATCATAAAGTTGATATGAAAAATTTGAATTTTGAACGTTATAGAAGTTCAGCGAACCAACATACTTGTAATGAAAGGAAACACCCAATGCTGGATGATATGGATCCTCAGGTAAACTAAATGGAACGATTAACGCAAACCTCAGGAAAATTTGCAAAGCAGAGATCAAGAAATCTCCCATTACAATTAGGGGTACCATCGTATTGAACTAAATTATTATCAAATAATTCATTGAAGAACACAACGGCTTTATCAGATGTTGAGGAAGGGATCAAACAGCCAGAACTATCACTGTAAAACCAATTGACTTGAGGCAAATTGAAGTCGCCCAACGCAAGGACTATATCGGTAGGTTTAGATTGCTTGGCCACTTCACAAATGAGGGCGGCCTGTTTCTTATATACTGAGATATCCGAATTTGGGGGAATATAGGAGCAGGTCACATATAAGTGTTTCTTAGGAAATTGCACTCGAATGGCGATAAATTCAACATCGGGAGTAGTTGGAAATTCCAACGAATAGGTGGGGAGTGCCGTAGAAATAGCAATTAAAACACCACCACCATTGCGATACAAACGATCGTTTCTGAAAACTTGAAACGAATTATGGAAAAGTTCCGACGAATTTAGATCCGGCTTCAACCATGTTTCAGTGAAGACCAGACAGGAAAACTCCGTGCTCACTGAATTTAGGAAGGTAGAACGAATTTTTGAATTTAGGCCCCTAACATTTTGATAAATGAGAGAAAATGAGGCTGAAGAAATATTTATTGGGGAAAATGTAGAGGGGGTAACCACACTTGCACGAGCAGCTTGAGCGACTTGCTCAGTTTGCGACCAGCATTTACACTCGAACAGCGAGGAGGAGAGGATGATTTACTATTACCCTTATTAGTTTTGGGCGATGACGCCTGAGAAGATTGAGTGACATCTATGGGAGGAGATACCCTTGCCACTTCAGCATAGCTCAAGCCAGAAGGACTTCTCGGCCTATTTGTAACATTTATGTTACCAACCAACTCAGCCGTAGCCGAAACACTAACATTATTTGTAGCCTTTAGGGAATCGCTAACTTGCACCAACGAAACGGACTTAGGAGGTGACGAACCACACGCTACGCTACGCGTTGAGACTTTGTTAGCTGGAGAGGAAGATGACTGCACAATATACCGACATTCATCAAACCTAGTCTTGATTAATTCAAACTTCTCCCACAAAGAGCCGAGATTTTTGCTCAAATCTAAGAAACAATTTCTCGTCTCCGTGAAGAGTTTGTAGAAATCAATGTCCCGCTTTCTACAGTCAGGACATGACCATCGTAAACCTTTAGAAGGGTCAAGGACTGCATCAGCAGCACGGCCGGTAATACCAGCACACTTTGCATGTCCAAAACGATCACACAACCAACAAGAAATGAATCGTTCAGATTCAGGGCCGGTTTTCTCACGACATGGAGTAAATAAACAATCCATGTCCATTGAAAACAAAAAAAGTAGCTTATGAAGGAAAAAAAAAAGAAAAACAAAAACAAAAACATCATCTCTAGATATATGCTGGTCTATTTAAGAAAGAAGGCAATTGAATGCAAACCCTTATTTTAGAGGGGGACGGAATTTTAAAGCAAACACTCCAGGGAATAAGGACAACGAACTTTAAAAAAATAGAAAGACCTACACAAACGTTACCTTCCCTTTTCTTTTAATAAATCTTACAAGTACATGCACTTTTTTAACGAATCATGTATTTCATATCAAAGGCGACATCGGATTTTCCTAAAAAACCAGGTAAATATATTAATTACAGGGAAAGCTATTTTGTGGAAAACATAATCTATTCAACGATTTGCGTAATTATTACAGCAATACGAAATACGTAGGTTAGTAAAAATTAGAAGATTAACCGCAGCAGCCAATATTTCAAAGCTTTTCAATATATTTGCGAATGGGCTTTTGGAAGATAGGGAAAGCCATAGCGAATGAATCCCTTCTAAAAAAAGTGTGCGTTCTTTTACAACATTGCGGCTAAATGTACATTTATTTTTTAAGGGATATAAAGAAGAACAAATTAAGGAACCGATTCAACTGCTGCACAGCAACTTTAAAATGAGTCTGTTCATCTTTTTCTTTTCTTCTTAGCTTTTACGCAAAAGAAGTGGCTGAACAGAGAATGACATCTTAGAAGATTTGGAATCGTAGAGATGAAATGTGCTGAGCAAGTAAACGAGAATAATTGCGCACAGAGGTTGAAAAAGACTAAAAAATTGCAACAGACGAAGTACACTCTTTCTTAAGTTGAACTTCAACCCCTCATTTAAAGGAAATACAACCTCTTCCTTATTTACTTCTTAACATAATGTAACTACTTTCTTAGAAAATCCTAGATATTTGTATTAAATAGCTTTTAGATCAAACGATATACGTATGTGTAAGGAAGCTTTGAAACGAACAGAACGAAAAAATAATAACGAAAGAAGAAACAAAACTAAAGCTAAACATACTTGATATACACAAATACAAATGAATATAAAAAGTACCAGTCGAAGAACAAACCTTTTATTTACAGATACGTCTATGACCGGTCTCACCATTACCTCGACAGCACTATTTATTACTTAGTAAAATTTATTGAGCACAACTTTACCCTTCCTGTAGTGTACATAATGAAAACTTGCCGACATTTGCATTGAAAAGTTTCGATAAGAACTTAAAGGTTACTAATCGGTAGTAGCAAGTGAGCCTTCCCATTGACCAGCCCACAGTTCTAAGAAGTATATATCAAGACTTCTAAAAATTTGCATTAGTCAAGAAGGGAGCAAGTTCCATGGTATGCGTAACATTCCGCACGTTTGTTAAAACGCTGGTACTAAATCCGATATTAAATCTGATATTAAATAAGTCAATATCCCACAAAGTAAACTTTGTTCTAAAGTAATCTCACTGTTTTTGACCATCGATTAACATCGATGAAACGATCGCATGAAACGGAGAACGCTCAGAGATGCTCCCAAGAAACTCTTGAGTTATCTAAAATTTTTGTCCTTCACTTTAGCCGTTCTCGTCCCTTCGTTCTCTTCCCGTTAATAGAACTCTCTTCATGTAAGGGATTACTATTATTATTATTATTATTATTAATTTCGCCAGAGAAGTAAATTCTAAGACTAAACTCTTAAAAGCACTAGCATCTAAGGCTATCGGCTTTTTATTAAAAACTCTACCGCACTTGAGATTCGAACCCACGACCATTGACTTGCTAGTCGAGATTCCTCCCCTTCGGCTACTCAGGCGGATTCATGTAAGGGATATATTTGAGGGTGGCACTACGAAAAAAAATTCGCAGTGTATATCCGTAACTCAAATTGAAAAAGGTACGGAATCCGCCTGCAAAAACGCTTATTTTTGTTTTTTATCAAGCAGGCTCCCTTAAGAACTTAGTACCCTCGAAAAGTCTTCAATTAACAAAACTTTTTCGATTAACCATTCACTCTAGTACCTGCATTTCAATCCTCTACCTTAATTTTTGTGATTTTCAAAAAGCGATATGCAGACGATAGAAACGAAAGTCGTACGAAATATTGTTAGAAAAAGTATTTGTGAAACTTAGAGAACATAAAGCTTACTACGTTGTACAAGCAGTCCTCAGTGTAACTGGATTTGTAGATGTAACAACAAACGCCTATGTACAGCTATAAAATATCAAAGCATTTCAAACAAACGAAAAAGCTCAAGTAGAACAAAATGCATTTATAAAAGTTTCCCCTGAACCTCCGCCTCTCTCTTTCTATATCGCAAGCATGTCCTGCAAGAAAATCTCTTACATAACGAACTTAAAAACAAAAAAAAAAATAAATACAAATCGCAAAAAAATGCAAACGGAAATAAAAAATTTGTACATAAGTGCAAAGAAAATAAATTTCCTTAAAAAAAAATCATTTACAGAAAAAAATAAGAAAAATAAAATAAACCATAGAAAAGAAGAAAAAAAAACATACCCCAGGGAATATAACGGTAAACTGATGCAAAAGTGAAATAAGCACAAAAATAAAGAAAAGAAGTAAACTGCGTTTATATGTAAATGTAATTGTATAAGTGTATGCGAAGTGCATGCGAAGTGTGTGCGCGCTCTTGTATGCGGGTGTGTATTTTTGTTTGACTTACACGAGGGTAAACTGTGCGGAAAAAATAATAGAAAAATCACGGTAAAGTTGATTGCAAAACACAGGTGCAAGCTATCGATTTATTAATCTTTTGATTTTAGTTTATTGACAGCCAACATAGTCAGGGGGAAAAAAATCACTGCTGAGTAATGTACAGTACCAGGTAAAAGCCCAGCTTATCGTCCTTTTTATACTTCATTTTTATACCTCACTTTTCAGAGTTTCTCTCTTTTCATTAAATATTTATTTCAATTTTATATTTGGCTACGATGCCATGTTATTGAGAAAAATTTATTAATAGCAAGAAATAAACTTATTATTTAGTTTATTAAAAGGCTCACGAAGACGAAGCCATATAACCACTTTTAGTAGACTTCTCTCTCGCAAGTGTAATGGATTTACTCTAACCGTCCTTCAATCCGTTTATTTTCACTTTTGGATGATTTTGGAAGTCTTTCAAAATTCTCATCTATGATTGATATAATTTGTGCATTTAAACTGCATTAAGGAATAAATTCAAGCAAAAATTCACGGGAACTTGACGACTAACGAAATTTTTAATGGCTATTATACTAATTCTAATTTAAACCGGTGAATTGCTTTGATGTAAATAACGTTTCTTCGTAATATGAATTTCCTTCTTACCCATCTTTGCATTTTCTTCGCCTATGCTAATCTTGTGCCGATTTGAGGACAAGCAATTAATAAAATATCTCGAAAAAAACACATACTTTTTTTTTTGCACAGATTTCTTCACAGTCTGATTTTTCAAATTTTCATTTTTAATTTAATGACACAATTGCTGCTGCCGTTTCCACTTTCATTTTTGTACGAGTAAGTCGACAGATTTTGTAATTTACCACTTGTTTATAGGGTAAGTAAATTTTCATGAAGCAATTACTCTGCGAATTTTTCATTTAATCTCTAATTATGACTGAGGAGAAAACATTTTGAAATGTTTATTTGACATCTATTGCACTCTTTAACCGTTTAAGTGACTTGATAAGCGCAAGAAGAAAAACAACGACTGCGAAAGTTCACAGTTGAAAAAAATATAGAAAAATAAACTTTTATTTCTCAGCAGCAAACTTAAATTAATCAGACGACGAAGTTAAACGGGTTCACAAGTACTTAAAACTACTTAGAATAGTTATATTCTTTAGGCCGTTAAAAAGTAAAGCGCTTTTAAAGCATTTCGAGTTTAATCATCACCGATAAACTTCAATTATTTTAATCGCTTTGGGAAAAAAAAAGTGAAAATCAAACAATCAAAATCAAGACCAACATTATTTTAATCTAAAGAGTAACATAAGTTGTTTTTCAAAACCGATTTATGGGTTTAAGCTTCAGTTTGAAAGAGTGTAAAAAAAAAACCGTTTACCCGTGCGTATAAGTTATTTTCTATGAAAAACTAGCGAAAAATGTTGGGCGACATTATAGTCCGTAGTAAAACGTACGTCATAATAAATAATTGATTATTCTCAACACTAAATGACAGTGACGAGTAATAAATCTGTTCGTATAGCTATAGTGGTACACAAAATGAAATATTTTTGCTTACGACTATGTTCCAATACTAACCGATTGTTAAAAGTTGTATTAAACTAATTTTTAGCGTAAAAATATTTAAAGATTTACTTACCTACCTTGGGGTGTACAACTTTAAATTTGTAAATTGAAACAGTAACGCATTTACTTTGAAAATTCTGTTTATTACATCTTACGCCATTTATAGTTTAGTATAATGTTGTACATGTATTAATTTGTGCGGATATTACATAATGTCTAGAAAGGCCTTCAACTTTTATAGAGCATGTTTGTCGGTCTCTCTCGGTGATATTTATCCGTGTTTTCTAGTATTAGTATATAAACCGCAATTTCTGAAATATATTGAAATTTGCTATACCGAGGGATTTGACGCAGGGGCGGACCTTGTGCGAAATGGACTGGATCGGCTCATATTTACAAACGCTCCATGTTTAGCGCCTTTTTTGAAAAATTCGCTACGTGAAAAAAAATTATTTTTTGTGCTCTTGTAATAGGTGTGCAAATAAATTTTGTTCATTAGTTGATAAAATTCTAATTTTTTTAAAATACACTGGGTACAAAGCCTTATAATCGAAACATTCACCATCATCATCTGTGGTCTGCTGCCTCTTATCGGATAGTTTGTGTATATCCTCATCGTAGAAATTTCCTAGTTCCGGGGTGAAAGAGCGATCGAACCATTTCCGCACACCTTCAACTTCGCAGAACAGCTGATCTACAAAATATCGATGTGAGCTCATAGTGGTCAGAACGAAAACGATGTTGTGAACATCTTGCAGGGAAGGATTTCCTGGGTTGCCCTTGCTGGAGACTGACAGACGCTTTCGATTGAAAGTGGACAGAATCCACTGTCCACTTTTCAACTATCTAACTACGTTTTCAATCCAAGTCAGCTTAATCGTTTCCATATCTTCACTTGAATTTTTTGCTCACTTTAATTCAGTTAAAAATAGAAAATACACAGTACTGTAAATGGCATCCATCTCTTTACACGTTGGTAGAACCTGAAAGACAGTTTGAAAACAACTAAAACTTATACCATACAAACAACAATGTCTTAGTTATCGGCAGTTGAAATTTCGGGAAAATTAAACAGGTCGCTTGTATACATTAACCGTGTTATAGGTTTGAATTTTTATTCGCTGTTCATTTAGTATACATGTGTATTCGTCATACCGCGTCTTCCCTTTAAGAGGGTTAAAATTTAACATTTTTTCACGAAACGCCTTTTTTTTATGCGATAAAAATTTTTTGTATTTTTTTATGGAAATCAATCTACAACAGTAATATAATGTACAAATTAATTGTACTACATTTGGACTATATAAGTCTATTTTTCGAATGCCACTTATGAAAACTAAGGCTTCGTATGACAACAATAGCTTGATACTTTATGCGAAAAATAGGTGAATAATAGTAAGTTGTCTGAAACGAAGCTCAATTTTCTGAAATCAAACCATTGTAGTTTACATTTTAGGTCCTCTTCCATATAAGAGCTCTCGTAAGTAGTATGCCTTTAAATGGGAACAAAGCAAAACAATTGTTGGTATTTTAACCCGCAATTCTAAATAGTTCTTCTCGCAGGAAATTGTAAGTATGCGCTAAATACTTTGTTGGTAAATACGAATTCCATTCGTTAGATTCCATTTGATAGATACACGAAAATTGTAAATGTGATTTCTTGTTGACTTTAATGGACCAAACAGACTTTTCTAATTTAATAAATCAAAGTTGGGAAACTGAAGAATTCGAGAAGGGTTTGAGCAAGTTGGTGTGTTTGCAAAAATTTTTATCAGCGACTTCTACAGATAAACGTGATAAAGAAATATATAATAAAATATATATACCCGCATACATAACGGCTAAATTCGATGGTTTTGACTTTCCTCTACATAAAATAACACTTTTCCTTTCAATATTATTGATTTACTCAGCGTACGCCGGCGCTAGTCGAAGAGCGCTCTAAATTCTTCTTCCGAATTCGCTACTCTTTTTATTTATTTGAGAAAATCTGCCGGCGAAACCCTCCAAACACGTCCAGAGGCTTACGGTGATGCTGCCCCATTATATAGCAATTGTTTGGTTTTGGCTTCAACAGTTTAAAAGCGGCGACACGTATTGACTGAAAATGCTATTTTTTGGCCACTTCTTGCAAGAGTTGTCCAGCATACACTACTACAGCTTGGATGGGAACCTCTACGACACTAACATCCGCCACCTTAACAGATTTACGATTAACAGAATTATGTCACTATATTGAAAGCAACTCTGCGCTTTCTCCATTCTCAACACGTGGTACTTGTTTTTATAAACCATGTAATGGAAAATCAATTTCATTTTCACAATATACATTATAAAATTGATTATTGAAGTAAACATACGGATGAGAACTATATTAAATATTATTTTAAAAAACTAACTGAAATGAAATATTTTCCTTTTGCGTAACCGCAGCTGTACGTTGATAGCGTGAATTTTGCAGTTTGTCTAATTTCTTTTGCGCTTGTCAAATGGCTTTGATTTCTCGCTAAACACCGTTAGCTAATTTTTTTGCTTTAAAAGGCTTATAAAAAAAAGTCCCCTGTGTTGAGAATAAAGACAGAACAGAGTTGCTTTGAATAAGTGGCAACGCTTTGAATGAACATGAACAAAAAGAATACGGTATTAACCAGATGTTCATATTATGAATACTTTTTTGCTAAACATTGAAAATTAAGGTCAAATCTCTGTTAAACATTGAAAGTTACGGTCCGATCTCAGTTAAACATTAAAAAAGGTCAGATCTCTGTTGAACATAATTATTTTAGACGATAAACTCGCAAACTTTAAAACAGAACAAAAAGAAATGCGCAATAAGAACGCTAATGTTTAAGAAAAGGACCTCCGTCAGAACATCAAACAAAACAAGATGAAATTAATTCGCAAAATAAGAGACTGGAGCTTTATCCAACCAGTTGGAAAAGTTGGAAAATCATAACGAAGAAAAATTGGTGCTTACGTATTAACGCCGGCGTGTCAAAAATTCCATCAAAAAACCGATAAAAAACAACGTTTAAAATAAGTGGTTTTGAAAAATTAAATTTAGAAATTAAGAGAAAATAGAACGATGTTAATAAAGAGCGCTCGGAAAGTAAAAATTCATCGAAAATTGTGATTTCGGAATTTTTAATTAAATGCCTCTTTGGTATAAATTTATCAGTAATTAAAAAACCGAAATGTAGGATCTTCGTTGGATTCTTTGGAATCCTTTTTGGTGATCCATTGGGATGCGAATGCTTGTCCGTCGAGATCGAAAGGTCTCCCTGCAATTGCAGTTCCATAAAGGTAAACACGCTGAAATTGTGTGGGTGGGCGCGCGTATTCGCAAACAGGCTATAGAATCTCTGCTGCTTTGGTGCTGTAATAGTACTTTATCTTTGAGCGTGCTAAGTTATCCATGAGTGTGCAAATATAGGACGGACACTGTGTATTTCCGGCAAAGTTAAATTATCCAATTTGGCATACGTCCCCTCACTCATAAGAAAAAAAAAAATACTTTACAACCGAAAATTTGTGCTTCTTTTATACATTTACTTAGATTTCTTCTCGGCGTCTTTAATTTCTCCCAACAACTCTATATACCCATCCACTTTACCGGCACAAACTCACATTTTTGATGTTTCGTTATGAATCGCAAAGGCACATGCATTGGCATTCCAGTACGCAAAGGGCCTAAACTACCCGATATTAGATGCAAAGGTTCAAATGAAAAGTTTGTATACCACGAATCAGCGGAAAAATGGGCAGACTTAGCTTCAAATTGCTTAAATCATCAAAAAAACCGAAAGAAAAAATCAACACTAACGCAAAACATGAACAATTTAGTTTTAAACAAAACCATCAGTTTGTGCTTCTACAAAGACGAGGGCTTATGTATTTTGTTGTTGCCAATTTAATATGAAAAATTAAAAACCAAAGTTCGGCAGTAATATTTATTTTTGGAACGTGTCTTATTTCATCGGTTTTTTTAACCTGTTTGGAGATGTCTTCAAACAATACAGTCTCGCTTTCAGAAAAGCAAACGTATACACACAATGATCGATATACGTTGTCGCAATTATAGAAATAACTGGCAAACACTTCCAGACAAGGGGTACAATTTCTAGACAAGAGGTACAATTTCTAGAGATCTTTTTAAAACCCTTCATAAAATGATTTATATTCATCTAGCCCATTGCCATTCTGGAGAAGAAACTGGGCCGTAACGAAGTTATAACTTCTCGTTTGTTTGCTACGACGTTTCAGTATTGAAAGTTTTGAAGCTAGAGAGAAACGATTTGTGCGAAATGCGTTCTTGACGGCTTATGAAAGGTGGAACCAACTTAGAAATTTTAGAGTGTTGCGTAGATCATTTACGCGTAACAGATCCAAGATATGTCGGATGAAAGGATGTAGTGTAGCCACTTTTACATGTACCTACTGACGAACGAACCCACGACCATTGACTTGCTAGTCGAGATTCCTCGCCTTCGGCTACTCAGGCGGATGTTTACACACTTATCTTTTAGACACTGCACTAATTTTAATTGTTTTATCAGGTTGTATCGAATTGTTATGGTAGAGTAGCGTACTTCTTGGCAGACTGAGTGAAGATGGTTCTGGTGATTCGGCCAACAAAAAGGAAATAACAAAATATCTTCTCTTTCTACATTTATCGGTGAAAGTGTTAGACTTGCCAATCATTTTTGATTTCATTCGAACTGAGCTGATTCGAATTTAACTGAGATCAACCTTCGCGCTGCAAATTTCTATTATATACTATACGTACTATATTATGTAGTAAACGTTTTTATTGCAAATCGTACGAATAAGTATAGGACTAAAACGGGGAAGAAACTTTGAAGCACGCAATCTGTTTGAGCACAACTTTCATTCCCATCATGATATTCACGGTGATGTGTCCTTAGGTGGATGGTCTCAGAAGGCTATTTGTCCTTTCCGTAATTATATCACTCTATTAAAATAAATTTTTCAAATTTTAAAAGTCGATTATTATATATTGTTATATGTGAATAACATACGAGGATTTCGAGTAGCGTTCTTATTATTGACTTAGAAAGAGTTTCTCTACATTTCATATTCATTTTAAACTTGTTGTTCTTGTTAATATTGAAACAATTGTTCTTTGTGCTATTATTCTCCATTGCGTAAATGGACTAAACAATAAAAAACAACAATATCGAAATCGCCATATATTGGCGGGTTATAGCAATCAGTCGCTAGTTAGACCGAATGATTCCTTTCAAGTTGAAACAGTATCGAAATGCTTGGAGTTAAATTTATAATTATTTTGGCTTTATTTGGAGCCATCACCTCAGCAGCTGACCAGGGGTATTTGGGTACATAAGAGGGAGGGAATATCTATTTGCGTTGCATTCCATTTTAATATTTAAAATTAATTTTCAAGATTCTCGAAATAAATTAATAAAAAGAGGTAGGAGGCACAGTTTGGGCGGCAAACTAGAACTGACTGAGAAGGAAAAGGAAGTTAATCGTATATTTATGAAACATAAAATTAATGAGTTATCACTAGCTTTTAATGACACTTCGCAAAATTCTCCGGCTATGCATTTCTTTAAGGCGAAAGATGTTATTGAAAATAATTTGTTATTACGTGTGCTTTTTAGTAATTTCCGAATGCATTGCAATCTACATATTGTTTAGTGAATTGTATAAATATTGTACGCTATGTTTACAAAAAGCATATAAGGATAATCGCTATGGCAAGCCATTTCCAAGTAGAATTATTAATCGTTTTCAACGGAAGCAGTGTATATATCGACCTAAATCCTCTTTATTTTATAATTCTTCGTAATGGAATTTTGAATAAACATTTCCGTTGAGTAGAGTTTAGCCTTGAAAGGGTAACGTTTTTATTACGCATTGTAAAATGTGAGCCGTTCGTTTTAAAAGTGGCATAATTAACTTGGTTCTTTTTTTGTTTGATTCTAAAATTCTTTTAAGATGAAGAAATTGTAATTGGCATTACTTTTAACTTGATTTTTTTTCAAATATGTCTTACGTTACTTTCAAAATGAACGGCTCATATATAAACCAAAACGTTTCCAACTGTAAGTCAATATAAATTTTAATGGTGATATATTTTATAAGTGATTTTCATAAGGTGAGCAGGTTTGCTCATTTCAATTTGAGGTTTGTAACGTAGAAATACGCGATAGAGATCTATTTTATTAGTTTGGGGAAAAGGAAAGCCATTATTTTTATATGAACTTCAGGACTTTATTTAACATGCTTCGGATTGTCCGATTTGTGTCAAATATGCACCGTTTTATTGTATGATTTGTTGCCATTTTAAAGGTAACTTCAAAATGCCTCTCTCATAGAAGTCCTGGTCTCTATTTGCAAAAAACTCTAGTAGTCGATTTTCACAATCCTCCCTAGATTTCAATTTTTTTATTATTAAAGAAATTTTGCAATGCAAGAAAAAGATGATAATCGCTTGGTGCCAAGTCCGGACTGTATGGCGGATGCATTAAAACTTCCCAACCAAGCTCCCGAAATTTCTGGCGAGTCACTGTAGATGTGTGTGGCCTAGCGTTGTCCTAGTGGAACACGATACCTCTCCTGTTGGCAAATTCTGGCCGTTTCTGGTCAATCGCTATCTTCAAACGGTCCAGTTGTTGACAGTAGAGATCAGAATTTAGCGTTTAGCCATATGGAAGCAACTCATAATAAATAATCCCCTTCCAGTCCCACCAAA
This sequence comes from Glossina fuscipes, assembly GCF_014805625.2. Classification (NCBI taxonomy): domain Eukaryota; kingdom Metazoa; phylum Arthropoda; class Insecta; order Diptera; family Glossinidae; genus Glossina; species Glossina fuscipes. The sequence goes on along the minus strand of NW_023998581.1, from coordinate 284,454 downwards.
TGCATAGCAAAACCTTCCTGGCCGTTTGAGGTGATTCACCGCTCTTTGACCACGATCGTTTTCGCACAGGGTTATCGTATGTGATCCATTTCTCATCTCCAGTCACCATCCGTTTAAGAAATGGGTCTATCTCATTCCGTTTGGCCAAGGCTTCGCAGATGGAAATTCGATCCATCATGTTTTTTTCTGTTAATTGGTGTGGCACCCAAACATCGAGCTTCTTTTTGAATCCAGCTTTGTGTAAATGGTTTAAAACTGTTTTATGGTCGATTTTTAGCTCCTGGGCGATGTTACGACTGCTAACATGCCGGTCAACTTCGATCATTTCTCCGATTTTATCGACATTTTCGACGACCGGCCTACCTGTGCGAGGTGCATCTTTAACATCAAAAATTCCTGAACGGAATCTACGAAACCAAAATTGCACATAATTGGCTATTGCAGTATCGGAACCATAAACACGATTCACAATTTTAGCCGCCTGGCTTGCATTTTCGCCTTTGTCAAAGAAAAACTGTAAAATGTAACGAATTTTCTCTTTGTTCACTTCCATTTTTAACACGCTGTAACTCACAACTGAATGCACCAAACAAAAAACAGCAAAAGAATTTTTTGCACTGCGAAATGTACAGTATGTAAATGTACAGTGTCGGAAATTGTTTGATCGATACTTTACGAGAAATCTATCAGTGCAGCCATCTACCGAAAAAATAATGGATTTCTTTTTCCCCAAACTAATATATACTTGATGAAGCGAAATTTTGATTGGATCTAGGTATATTTATATATCCAATGGACTTTTCTTCACATTCGCACCCACTTTTAAAATAGCTTAAGTATATTTCGTCCAACGCGTAGGGCGAATTCGGAAATGTGCACGATCCACACACATGTATATAGCAGTTAAAAAACCAAAAAAAATCTAGAAAAGCCGAGATGTGGGGAAAAATGTTTTTTAAGATCGATGTAAAACTTGGTAAATATATATACATCGGGAAGTTGTTAGTTATTAATTTTAGTTAGTATTAGATGTCTTGCATTCAAAATATTTACTAATCTTCACATATTTTGGTTTTCTTATGTATTTGTGAGTTATCGTTCGCATAAAACACACAGTATAAGAAAACTTGACCTAATCAAGGTGCCGTTATTTTGAATTTTTTATTTTTCTTTCTAAATAAATAATTTCGCCAGCACCGCACCTACATTTAAACTATATGCATATTAGATACAAATAAAAATATTGTTACTTTGAATTCTCCGAAAAAAAAATCAAGTGTAAGCAAGTTTGTACTGTTTTGCAGTATGAAAAAAGCCAAGAATAATTGCTGCCGACACTGACGTCAACCGCGCGAATGTTAAAAAGGGCAAGGGACAGCTGTAGGGATTCACGCAAAATGGTCCATGAAATTCTTTATGCTCACTACAACGCTTACATTAGATTTGCTAGATTTGCAATCAAGACTTCATAAAATGCACAAATTCCCGATAAAATTGAAGAGCGGACGCGATTTAAACGTGATAGTCAGTCCTTTTATCTCTCTGCCTTTAGGCATCTTCTTTTGTTCTTCGTACGTAAGCCAGTTCATTCTCAATTTGTTTGTTATCATTCTCGCAAAATTTCAGCTGAAAAATCGGCCCAGAAATTTGATCACTATTGTCCAAAAATTATAAAATGTTTATTTAGAGTTGAACACGCGCTAGATTTTTCTTTAAAAGAAATTTCTGCGTCATGTTCAAAATTCAGCGAATCCCGACCAAGAAACCACGAAAAGAAGCGTAGCCATATAATTCTAAATATACAAAAAGGGCCGAATATATAAATATGAATATTTTATTTTGTACAATTCCCAATAAAGTGCCGCCAAATGATGATTAGAAAGATACGCTGCATGGAACAAAATTTTTTTTTTCGTTTTTATCTTAATTTGCAATTAACAGATTTCGTAAAAACATTAACAATTCTTGCACATGTACGGAAAAGAATGTAAATCACTGAGTTAATCTGATACACGTATTTTTATGCATTCGCAACATCACAAATTGGCGACGAGAATAATTCGGTCTATATAAGTCTTACGTCAATTAAGTAAAAATTTTTTATAATACAGCATACTCAGTGAAATTTTGTCCAACAAAAGCGAAATGAAATATATGGAAGAAGAGGCTAGACATTCATTTTTGCGAAATAAATTGCCAAGAAGATGAGGTCAAGAAAGCCACCTAGAATCATTTAGAGAAAGAAAAAACTTTCGTTATACGATAACAGGCGAAGCAGTTGCGGGATGGTTCGCCAAAGTGCAAAAGTTAACTACAGATAACACGGGCGCCTTCTGCACATTGCTCTCTGCATAATTTTGGGAAGACATGAATTTAAACCCGGAGTTTAGAAAGTGCAACAATTTTTAGGTGAACTATGGGTGTGACCGCATATCAATTTATGTTGGTGAGTACGACGAAAACACTATTCAACGAAAGGATTGGTGTTGTACCGTTAGATATACTCCTTGGCACTCATTTCGCAATCAATTAGACTCTTATAATAGTACCAGAATTTCATTGAACGTCGATCAAAGTGGGAAACCCATTTTCTGTATTGGCACTCTGCTGGAAAACAAAAATACGACAAGGGCTGAATGATCTACTCGCATTAGGTTTCCAGAGGGAGTAGGTAACTCAGATTTGGATGCACCCTTGGTACCAGTTTTGAAAGAAAATGAAGACGTTCGCGTATGCGCTATATTGACATCCTTAGGAAACGGTATAATTTTTACTAGACTTAAATACCGGAAGCATATATCAAAAAACAATGGAAAATTTACCATATTGTTGTATATCAGTATGGTATAACAGTTTGCGAAAAGGATTTGCAACACCTTGCTAAATCGTTAAGAGCGGTTTTACAAAAGTTGCAGACCAGCGGTCTTACACTAAATGAAAAAACAATTCTCATTCTTCCAATTTAAAATATCATATGTAACACTTACGATTTACGGCAATGGATTAACAAAAGTTAGTAATCCTATATCAAAGATAACGACTGTACCCATTTCAAAAAGTATTTCTGAATTAAGAGTTTTCATCGCATTGGTTAATTATTACTGAAAGTTCATATAAAATTTTGTTCAGAAGATGGGATAGAGCATTTAAATCCTACAACAACAAAAAGCAAGTTACAAGAAATAGATAAAGAGTCATAACCTACTGGATGGAAGCGACTATGAAGTCACAATAAGAAAGAAGTAAAATGTAATCTACATGAAGTACTGAATAACAGGAATTTACGGGCGAGCAGTAACTTGAAAAATGTGCAAAGGGACTCATGACATGCATTCGGCAATTTTTACGCACGCACAGAAGATAATAAATCGAAAATCGAAAAAATTAACAAACGTGTTTTCTAAGAGACACGGAATGTACCGCACTGTGACATTTTTTTTATTTAATACCCCAAAGTCCATAAGTTCATTTTCGAAAAGATTCAGTAAGACAGATATATAGTTAGTATACTTGAAGCCGTGGCAAGGTAAGTACGAAAAATGTAAACGCAAACAAGGAATAGAAGGTTCGTTTTTAAATTTTTTAATTAATCCGTGTGTTGGTTCACACGGCAAAGTGTGTTGATTTATGTGGCAATGGCAATGTGCGCCGTTCATTTAAACATGGAATATAAGATAATTTATTTGATTTTTTTTTTTTTTCCTTTAATTCTTTTTAATTAAAGTTTTTTTTTTTTTTAAATGAAAAAATGATGTAAATAACAATTTTAAAAAGTTAGTAAACTCACCTTATACTCGAATAGGGTTCGTTATCCTGCTTTTCAAACGTATTGAATGACTGCGTAACAAATTTAATTGAAACTCTAATAATGTCAATTATCGTAATATATAATTTCACCTCATTTCACTGTGTGTTTCTACTTTACAAACACTTCATGCCGCAAACACTTTAATTAAACACTAATATGTATCTTTATGTATGAATGCTTGTAAGCAAACAAATATTAATGCAAAATAAAAACAAACAAAAAATGAATAACAAATATAAAAAAGCACAACAACTAATATCATCTCGTACGATATGAAAAAACACATTGGAATAATAATGATAATAATAACAATAATAAACTCTTATTGTGTTAAAAAGGGAAACAAAAAAGAATGAGAACGTAGAAGAAAGAGAGAAAAAAATAGAAAAAGGCGTGAGAAAAACAAAATCCCTTTAACTAAACAAATGATTATAACAACATATAGTGAACAATAGTTAGTTGCCATTACCCTTGCCTTTGCTATTGCTTTTGTAGTTAAGTAAGAGTGCCGTACGCATACATAAACACGTATCTACCTACATACTTGTAGACACTAGTGTACTTTTGTGCGCCAAAACAAAAGGTATTTTTTTCTCAAATAGACAGATATACACACATACGCACACAGAAATTTTCATAACGTTCTACGTACGAGTACGTGTAGATATGCTTGCGTAAACATTCGTGCATATAAAACGTAAATACAAAGCCAGGACACATACGTTCACTCAGACCACGGGGATATACTTCTGTACATGCGTTTAAATTTAATACCTTACATGAAGTGCTTTATACCGAATATCCTTATAAACGTTCGTATATATATATATTGTACGTCACTCGTGTATGCGTTTCTGTTCTTGCTTGTATAAATAAGTAAACATTGTATTGTGCATACATGCGAAGGTATTTATGCACTTTGTGAATACTTTATGCGTTTTCGTGCGCTGTTGTTGTAATTAATTTAAAATAATATTACAAGACAAACAAGAAAAACCTGTGTTTGAAGAAATAAAAAAAAGATTCTCTTTTCCTTATAAATACTTTTAAAACATAACAAACACGCACATGAACATGTGTTAAAGTACGTAGCCTTTGAAAAAAACAGAGTTAAGCGCAAAGGAAGTTGTAAGAAGACATTATGTGTGGCTTTGGTTGAAATTCATGCATTCCTTTGCGAACACTTATATACTGTTGCATATAAATCTATATCTGTATCTATAATGCGTCCTCATCAGGGTAAAACGGCTCTCATTCTCGAAGAGGTAAGGGCCGATGATGCCCCCACACAACAACACCAAAAGGTCATTTTTGCGGAAAACAAAAGTGACAACAAAAAAAACAATTTTGTGTACCCACTAAACCCATGTAAGAAATTAACCTGAATTAACCTAAATCGGAAGCAATGTTAATAAAATCTTTGGCTCATTTTCAAGCATTGCAAAGGCGTACATTTTTCCACAATAAAATTTCAAAAGTGCTAGGCGCACTAACAAAGGAAGAGTAATTTTAACAATGAAAACAGTAAAAACATTATAGCGGCCCACCACTACGAGCCTTACACCGCGTCAGTTAGTATTATGTAACGACTTTTCGAAATGAAGCGTTATGTAGGAAGTTGTGGAAAACGTGGTCCGGTCCGAACCACTTTCAATGGCGTTCGTGCTTAAGCCAAAACATGCCAAATATGTACCAATGATGTACCAAATGTTATCAAAATATCTCGAAAATTGTGGCCTGTATAATAGAAGATTGCACACAGACAGACAGGCACACCAACTCAGATTGACTTGGAATCTATTTTTGAATAAAAGGAGGCTTAGTTTGAAGTCCTTACGTCCGCAAAAGCTTTATGTACCTCGCTCTATATATTTCGCAATCAGTGTAGATCATAAATACTGTCGAGAAGAAGTAACGTTTACCTTGACTAAGCTTAAAAGATATAACGGTTATCGTTGGTTACCTCATCCTTGCCCAATGCTAAAGAACTATATCCTGTAATAATGTACGCAGAAACAGCAAAGTGAGGTCACACAAACCGTAACATCTCTACGACTGTGGACATGATGTCAACAGATTCATTGAATAATGAGAAAGTGTGATATGAACTCAATCCTTGTCGTTGTAACAAATGGGAATTAATATGTGCGAAATATAACTAAAGCTTGTGAAGCTCTTGCCTTCTATAATATTAGTGTAGAAAATAAATGTTTTGAAAAATGAAGTAAATTTTGGTTGCCTGAAGACTTCGTTTTGTGTAGGCTACATGACACTGTCTAATATATATTTTATAAAGTACGTTAATGTTTTATATGAATGAAACGCTATCGTTTTCTACTGGCACTTGTAAAAACAGGAAAACCTTTGAAATAAAATTACATCACATCCCTGTGGGGGCACATCTGGTCCTGGCATAGGTAGAGCTTAAGAAAAAACTAATCACTTCAAACATGGCACATACGCAGGTATGTAAAGCCTATCCAGAATTCTTAAGCAGCACCAACACAAACATCAATATATCGTGATAACCATCTAATGACATTAAATTTAATTCCTCGAACAAAATTGATAACATTAGCACATATGTGCATAATTACGTAAATCGCGCGTATATGTTTCACATATAATAAGAAGAGCCATAAGTACGGTAACAACTGGAATTACATAAGCATTAAAAGCGAGCTATATTTAAAGCGTCCGTAAGATATTACAAAGTGTACAATTCTTGATATTGTGTAACATCATTTATGAATTCTTTCATATATATATACATATATATATATATATATATATATATATATATATAAGCAAGGCATACAAACAATTTGTCAAGTAAAAGTCTTGTGTTACGGTAAGAACATTTTAAATAAAATTGCACGTCTTAAAGCACTGAAATAACTTTGACTTTAAACTAATTTCTTGTTCTTAAAATAGCAGACTATAGATATCTTAGGTTAAATTGATCTCCATTTCTCAAGCTATTTATTATTATTACTATGTTATTATCAAACAAAAGGTCCAGATTCTCAAATTTTGGGCCGCTTGCAGTACATTAATTTTCGTGGTCGTATAAAGCAAGAATTGAACGATGGCTCTTATGGCCAAAATGTGGATATGGAAAGCTTTCAATAGGTAAGACATTTTTTTAATAATGGTGTTCTATGAACTTTTGCTATCCATCCTACTTAAGTATACATCTTTGCAGAAGCGTAACAGTAGAAATGCGATTTGGATGTAAATAAAAGAGAAAATTTAAAAAAATGCATTCGCTTTGAAGCGACCCTCATGATTGCGAACATACAGTGAGCAGTTCTCACAAGAAGAAATTTTGGAGATTTGAGCGTTACGATCTTACGAGCTTATAGGTGGCAAAAGAATATGTTAATACAACATATTCTGTACAGAATTTTACTCAAATTTAAATCCACTTTATACATGTAACTCGGCTGCTAATTATCCCGTACCTCTCTCTTATCTTCACCACATGCAAGTTCCTGAGGTCTTGCAAACAATACACGCTTCCAATCATCAAATGAAGAGCAGCAATGATAAGCAATTCCTGTAAGAATTTTTCTATTAAGAAATCCTTGAAACATTCAGTAAGTTCAGCTGTAGATGAATATCTATAAACGGGAAGATTTCTCTGAACCGTCCGTTATCTTTCCAAAGGATTTTGCTATAAGTGGATGACACAGAGAAATATTTTATAAAATGATGAATAAGCTCCGCGCCTTTCCTTGAAAGTAAACAGCACTAGTTTATGTGTTCCCGCGTAGCTATTTAAAAACAAAATAATTTCTAGTGTTAGAAGATTTTGCTCAACATATGTATGGTTGTTATAAGCGTAATGAAAAAATTAATAGGCTTCCACCACATGATAGTCAAATACTTGGACGTGCATTAGCAATTGTCCGCTTCTCTCCCTCTCTTTCGGGTTTTTCCGGTTTTTCATTAATAATAATTTTTTAATTATTAGAAATTTGTATGAAAAGCTTTCGTACAAAAATGGACTTAAAATCCATTTCCATTCAAAGAAAACACAATTGGTCAATAATTGAATATATGAGAAATGGTGTCAAACACAATTTTTCTGTACTAAAAACATAAACAATTACTAGAAGTAATAAGTGTAACTCTGTTGTGTGCGAAACCACTAGTGACATGAATTTGCGGTGCTAAACAGCTCAGCCTTGTTGCATAATTGGAAGGATTGTAGGTGTGTTTTCTACACGTCAGTGCACGTAAAACGCTAATGGTGGAAGAAGTGGGTTATTGAGCGTGAAGCTCGGTAATCGGATTAATGTGTTTCTTTTCTTTTTGGACTACAGCGAAGATATCCCTGCTAATATATTTTATGTAGACTTATATATGTACAGAAGATTAGAGATTCTTCATATAAATTCCCTTAAAAGGTAACATTGATAAAACGTGGTAATGGTCTATAGAACTTCGAAAAAAGCTTTCAAATTTTGCATATACAGGATTAAAATGAACCCAATTTATACTATTTATAGATATATTTTCAATGATCATCTTGAAAAATGGCATTTATGCTTGCATTAACAAAAAGTTGTTGAATTCGGCCCATATTGATTCATGTCTCTTGTCTTGTACACCAAACGGATATAGCAAAGCATGCCCCACGTCTTACAACACGTTTCTCTATGCAGCAAATAAAATGGCAATGCGTTTACATCCGCACAGCTACGCAGAAGAGACAGTTTGTACCTCATGCCAAAAGCAACTGAAAAGGCAGAATGTATTTATTCACCTTTACTAAAGTGCGTGCGTATCTCTTTCACATCCTGTATCGATTTCACACATCAGCTATATTATCTTTCTTCCTGGTAAACACTGAGCACTAATATAGCAAAACGTAAAGGTATTTCCCCTCCCCCTTTAAAAGGATAAATGATATCGTTTAACCCACACCTAGCGCAACATACAAGAAAGTTATTCGCGATCATTAATTGCAAAAAAAATATTTTTTGTGTATATATATATAAAATTTGTTCAATTTATAAGTGCTGGAGATTTATGTCTACATTTTTATCTAAATAAAATGTCTAAAAACAATGATTTCATAGGTATAGTTTACCTACCACACATAACTTTCACGTCACTACTTTCCTACAAAAAAAAAAGTTAAAAATGTGCTTTTGAGAAACTAATATACTCGCTCTCATTCAGAGACAAGTTTTATATATAATATGGGAAAGAAAAGTCTTTATAATAACTGCGTTTTCAATGAATTGAATTTTATGTAACAAAAAAATCAACAACTAAAATTCGATCAAAACACTTGAACCAAAAATTAGAAAAAAGATATGTTAAGCTTGTCACTATAAAAAACAGATATCACATAACACGTACACAAACAAATAACTATAACATCTTTACTAATAATGTAAAGGTTTAGTCCCCGATGAAAGGCAAGCATATATACGCGTTTAGATGAGAAAAAAAAGAACGTCGCGCGACTATTAATATTAAATAAGTGCACGCTTTGTATCCTAAAGTAACGGTTATTTTTCTTTTTCCATCTGCTGTTCTTTTCTCATGAGTATAATAAAGCGAACACGTAAGCAATTATGCGAGAACGTTAGATGTAAATTTTTCCAATAGACAAATTCACTCAATAATAAACGTTAACACATAGAAAAGATAGAAACGCGAAACTTTCTTTAACGGTCTAACTTCACGATTAGTGCGAATGAAACTAATGCAAGAGGATTTTTTTTCTCTAGAAACGTAGGTAAAATGTTAACGTTATGCACACTTATTGATATGACCCCGGAACGTACTCGTATACATACAAATTTCTACAGAGAAGAGAAACAGAGAAGCTAAGATATATGCAAGAGATAAATTCATAATAGCCACATATATAGAAAGAAAGAAATAATAAGAATACAACGTAACGATTTTCAAAATTTTAAATATGTTACGTATTTACCAAAATTATACATTAAAAAACAAACGAGATTGTTGAAAGCATTCTTTTTTGGTTACTTTGCCTTTTTTTTTGTCCCCTGTTTCACCTATGACTTCAAAATTCCTACATTGCTTGCACAGGCTCGCTTCAGAGCCGCTGTGAACAAAATTATGTTTATGACATGCTACGTAAACTATATGACGCTGTCAGTTTGCGTGCATAGAATCTCTTTCTCTCGCTTTTTCTCTTTATTATTTACTCTTCTCGGGATGCTGTAAAACTTTCTTTACATAGCCTGCAATAAGTACATATAAAAAATGTTTATTAATCTCTTTTAAATTGCTTGGGAGTTTCTCTTAAATTTATATTAAATAAAACAGGAGTATTTTTGCTTTCAAGTTATCATTATTCTAAAGATATAAATGAATTAAATAACTAAAGTTTTATTCAATTCACTTAAATCAAATTAAGGTACAATTGCTTACCATATCAAAATCTACAAAAAAATTGATTTTTAATGTTGTCGCTGAATTTTCTATACACTTGCGTACTATATTCTACGTGTCGTAAAATTTCTTGTAATAAAAAAAGGCCTCTTTACATAACAGATCCTCTGTCTTTACTCAAACTTAAGCGATTATGAAAGTGAAGGCAAAGCATCAAAAAGAATATTCATCATGTTTTCGGTCATAAGTGATAAAAATTGGATATTTCATATCGCGCAAACGACGCCTTATAACGCTTATGCTTTTCAAAACGAGATAAGTTCTCTGCTGGCAATGCCCGGCACAATCATCTTTAGCTGTCGAATAAGTCTTTCTTCTATGCAACGTAGGCGTAATTCTTTTATCGAATCATTTTCGCTGGAGCCTTCGTTCGAAGGTTGCATACGAATTGCAAGAAGCCAAGACCGTATCCAAAAGCACTCTAATAGCTCATAATAAGAACTGCAAAAGTCCTTAGGAACAAACTAAGAAGTAAGACTTTAGGCGCTCCTCTATCTAATGGAGAGAGTCACTGTTATCAGTAATGCCAATTATAAACAACTACAGTCATGGCCGAAAACGTCCTTGACAATCACTACAACTGTTCTCTCTGCTGCTATGTGTCACGAGCCACATCGCATTCTTTCTTTGGAATCTACAATAGGCTACAATAAACAATTGTAGGTATATTTATTAGAAATGTAAAACATTAACAAGCTAGAAAACCTAATTTTGTACGGTAAAATGTCATAATGTGCTCTTGCTTTTATCTATTAAGGTTTGCTTAACCTTTTCAAATCACTGGATAAAATGCTCTTAAAATAAATTACTTATGACACTTCTTTCCGTATACTTTCTCTCCCTCTTCGTTTTTCTCTTTCAAAACAGAAAATAGAAAAGAGAGAGAGAGAAGAAAAGGCAAAGAGAAAAAAAAATGCGAATATGTATTTCTATGCCGTTTCGTGTTCAATATATATATATTTCATCGTGTTCAATGTATATATATATATATAAAGGGATGCTCTAATGCATACGATTGTTTGCTGCTGATGATGATGCTGTTGTTGAAGACCATGTCAATGGCAATTTCTAACGTCCATATATTTAAAAAAAAAGAATCAACAACAACAATTTTAAAACTAGTAGTAGTAGTAATAGTAGTAGTGTAGTTGAATTTTTGCATGTGCGTCACTTTACTAAACACAATAAATACTTCGCTTGGTATAATAAAGGACATGCCAAGCAGCGTTCTTTATTGTTTGTTTGTAAGTCTTTTAAATGGATTTGATGATGTTGGTATCGCGTGGAAGAGTGCGTACATATACGTGTTTATGTATACGTGCGCGCTTGCTGTTGTTGTCTGTTAAGTATGCAGTTTTCCCAAAGGTGCATTTTATGTTTGAAAATCTAATTTGAGAGATTTTTCCCATTTACACAGTTTTATTACATAGAACGTTACTCGAATGTTACTCAAATGTGTTTGTTATTGCAATCATGACGATAGCTACGACGACTACCAGGACGTCAATGATGATGTTGATGTCGATGGTACTGTTTTTCTTCATATTTTTTTCTTTATTTTTGTCTTTCTTACTCATTTGCAATGTTTCATCCAAGTTTTATGTGTTGTTCCCATATATTTATACTTGTGCTACAATTTTGTGGTTGTTGTTATCGTGATATATTGTTTTACATTTTACTATTAAAAACACAAACAAACTTACACATACGCATACTTACACAGTCATGTAAGTTGGTGGTTATGTAGCTCGTGTGTAAGCGCAAGTACTTTAATTGAGAGCATTTTGATGTTATAATTCTGGAGTATAGCTTTAGGGGCGCTTAAATTACTTCAATCAACAATACGCAGCGATTGACAAACTTTTATTTTCCGTTTTTTAGGTCGTCTTCTTCTTAGTTTTATTTTTGTCTATTTGAGAAAGCTGGTAACAATATCCCTCTTTACTGCCTTCTATTTGCAGAATTCATTTTTTTTTTTTTCCGTTCGTTGGCTCTACTGCGACGGGAGAGAGGTTAAGGGAGCAGTCTCGAGCGTATGTGTATACTTAAAGTTGATATGAAATTATTTCGTAGATATTTTTTGTGTTTTTGCTACGACTAGTGTTCAGAGCTTTCAATTTTATTTACAACCGTTATCGTGGCGTTGTTGTTGAGTAACAGAAGATATTAAACGAGGGATTTGAAAAATTATGAAAGAGCCAAATTCTCAATTGAAACTAACTCGGGCACAAGCATCAAACTAACATGTATGCACGCGTACGTGTATTTGTTCAAACTAAAGCTTATATATAAGAGTAGAAAAAATTCGTTCATCTCTAGAAACTAACGCCTTCCGTGTACATAGCACGTCAAAAAAGTATTAGGAAATGTCAGATTTTTCAACTACTCTTAATATTCTAATTAACCGACCATATCTTTGATTTTTCAAAATTGGCTACACATAAGACATATATATAAATTTACATATATATATGGTCTGCATGAAGAGGCGGTCTTTTACCTTTTTCTATTATCGCAAACACAATGCGCGATGTCAAGCTACCTTTTCATTATCATTTTATTAACCGTTGACGATTCTGTTGAAAATGATATGTACAATAAAGCTAAAATTGAAGATAGAGTTTTTCAAAGAAGTGTTAGATCCAATATTGTATTGCATTTTCAGTATAGATCTTCCGACCGCTTACTATACTTAAATAGCGAAAAATGTACGTGACACAGCAACCCTATTTTCTTCTAGTAATCTCATCTAAAATGTATTCTAAAAAACTCTATGCATATTACGTTCACACTAAATAAGAATTCATGTCTTTCAATAAGACCCCATCAACAGCTGCGTACAGCTTACATATTGACCGAAGATTAACGTGCAAAACTCTTACAAAAGCCAGCCGCAACTTCACTAAAAGAACATAAAGCTTCATTGGCTAATTCGTCCCAAATGTCAATTTAATCTAAAAAATAACTGCACTTTATATAAGAGTACCCTCTAGTCTGTATGGACCTGTGGTATGCAATCGTGGAAACAGCGAAGAGATCTAATATTGAAATTCTCCAGAAATATCAATCTGAGATTCTGCATCTTATTGTGAATGCCCGTATTTCGTTTGCAACGAAACTATTTACTGTGGCCTGAATTTTCCTTATCTTAGCAAGTAGGAATATTATAGTCAGGCAAGACCGACTATTAAATACGCTACACCACATTGTCTAACACAATTCTTATTTTATTATAAAACACCAAAGTTATAGCTTATTTCTATATAAAGACATATTTTTTATGTACATAACTATTGGAAAGCAGGCTTTAAATCGAACTTAATGTACTACATCTGTGCATAGGGCGGCACCCAAAAATAGGTGTAAATCCAAATTTTTTAGAGTTAACTTTTGTGTGCAATTACTATTATGGGTCCATTTTCATCACCACATATTAAAACTTGGACTTTTCTGCTCCACAAAAAATCAATTTTCGTGAAAATCCTTATTAGCGTAGGATCAAAAAAATAGGTCGAGATGGTGCAAATGTACTACTTTTAATTTCTTTATGTTAAATTACTATTAGGATATGATTTTTATTATGAAGAATTGAAAATTATTTCTTTTTGTCAAATGAACTTCAGTTTTCAATATATGAGAGGGGGCTCAAAAATTTCCCCAGCCGGTCTAAAATGCTTATACTAATTTACAATGCCAAAATGCTGTTACTTAGAGTACATTTGAGTAATTTGAGAAATTTTGAAAATTACAATTTTTCCCATATAACGATTTTTCAGAATAGGGAGTGGTCGAAAAAAAGGACCGATCGGAACTATTTTCAATAGCGTTAGTCTTTGGGTCAAAACACGTTCCTGTACCAAATTTCATCAAAATATTTCAAGAAATGCGATCTACACCTTGAACATAAATTTGTGTGGACTGACATCAGACAGGCTTAGGTCAATTCAGATTGTGATTTTTAATCGATCGGTATAACAAAAGGTGGCTCTATCTGAAGCCCATCTGCATGTTACATATGTCCGCATTAACTTAACACACGCTGCACCGCAAGTGGTGTGGGATATAAAAATCTAATTCAATGCCTTTCTTCAAAAGATCTTGTCAGGCTAAGTAATCATATAAATCGCCCGGCAATATCTCTTCTATATAAATCTAATGGGATAAGAAGATTGACAAGGCATCACATACTTCTTTTTCGAACCTAATTTACGTTTTTCCTTAAATTATTGTAATAATTTTCTAAGTTAACATAGTTTCTTTTTATTCACTCAATATCATACCTTCTTTTATTTTCCGTATCTTCCAATAACTTTTACTTTCAATTTTTTATATAGATTGTAAATTAAATTTGGGAAAAAGCAAAATTGATTGTACGACATTTTCAAAAATCTTCCTGCCACTTTCTTGACAGATGGTACATTCAACATATTTGTTATAAGACATTTGTATTATTTTCGTAAAAAGCAAAAAAATTAAAACATCGTGGGATTTATACTTATGTGTATAAAGTGAAAGCATTTGTGGTAAACTTATAAACAAGCAAAGCCATACATGAATGTATATATATATCCGACTGCTTGGTTGAAGTACTTGTTAAAGTAAGAGTTTCTATTGGTTTCTGTATTTTTTTTTTTTTTTTAGTTTAAGAATTTTTTATCTATTAATTTTTTTTGAAGAGGTATTGTGAAGATGGGTTTATAAATGGAAATTATTTAAAGCCCGTAGATTAAAGACTTTTCTTCCATCCCTTATTTAACACTAAAATAATCCTAATTGGACCATTTTATGTACTTTGCCCACAGGCGCACATTTGAAATTTCTGCACACTTACATGTCTGATTACCTGAACAGAAGCAGACCGTATGTCTATCGGTAGTGTCCTCGAAATATTTATGGGAAATTATATTTTGACACAAATTTTATCGAACTAGTTTTACAAATTCGAAAAATTTCTGCCATAAAAGAGGTAAAAGTCGTAGAGCGAACTTTAAAAAATATCTTGTTCCTTTTGAAGTAATCTAAAGGGATTGAAAGAGAGCAAAGTAAAAGTCTTCTAAAAACCTACATTGAAAACTCATTCATGTCTACCTGTCGTCATTGAATGAAAGACCCATTGTACTTATGTACTAATTTTATGAATTAGCAAATATTTTATAGAATAAACTAAACTATAAACTTAGTTGCAATATCGCGTAGGCTAAGTTAGGACACTGGTACGCGTCAGAGGATAGCTTCGTTATACGTACATGATGTTTTCTTATATGAGTTGGTTTGGAATGGCATTAACAGACGGTGTTAGCTTAACTTAGGCTTGAAAAGTACTATATAATTATCATAACCTAAACTCAAAAGATATAACTAATCTAAGCTTTACAATCCAGAGGGTCTCCTGTCTATTGCATCTGAAATAGTTAGAAAAGGAGGTCAAATTTCAAGATATAAGGAAGAAAGTTCGCTATTCGATGCAGGGAATTTAGCTTCCCCTTTAATTCTCTTCCGCCTATGTACAAGCTGCAGTATGTAAATAAGCTTTGTTTCATTGATGAAATATTATGTCAGTCAACGCCGGACGGTGTACAGTTAATCGTTATTTTTTTATTTTTGTTCGCAATCGTAATTATAGTTCTAGCTTTGTTACTTACACATTTGTCAAAATACTCCCTTTCACCAAAATTCTGACTCTTTGTCTTTCATAAGGTCATACTGCCAAGTAACGATATTTTACTCAGTGTATAACATATAGAAAAGCCATCGTAACTTTATTTACGAGCTCATCAATCTGTACCCGCGGCTAATATTTGATTTGTAGACATTTTCCGTGTACGTTGCAGTGAACATAAGTTCACAGCAAATGTATATCAAAACAGTTCTTGCTTTTGTCAATATACAGTCGTTTGACAATCTGTCCTTGCATTGCACTATTTTTCAATATCTTGAAGGGAAAATGTAACGAAAATTATATAAAAATTGCAAGAAACACAAATACAATAACAAAAATTAATAAAATATTTATGCAGAAAATTCTTTTATTGAAATAAAAACTATAAAATCTTTTAAAAATTTATTTTTCTTCGTATTTTACATTAACCACTTTTCTACACATAAAAAATAATGACATGTTATACAATCTTATACACACATTCGCACCTTGATGCTTTTTCACTTAATAAGCTAAAGAATTAGAAAAGCGTTTAAGAGGAAAGAAAAAATTAAAGAAAATAAATAAATAAAGTTAAAAGTCCAACTATTTTTATTTTTAAGCATTGTTCACTAATAGATTTCATTTTTCGTTGAATAAGAAGTTTTCAATTTTGTTGTTGTTATTTCATATCAATTTCTTTTATGCTTTTCTTTATTTATATAACAATATTAAAATAAAAATGATTTTAAAATTTGATAAAACACCACCAGCACTAGACTATACACCACGAGCAGAGTACAATAGTGGAGTAATTTTAAACTGTAAACCAAAAAAAAAAAAAAAAAAAAATTAGCGAAGAAAAATTTGCATACATTTTTATATCAAGAAAAAAAAGAAAAAAGAATAGAAAAAAGAAAACGCTTTCACTCTTACCGGTCGTGCCGTTTAATCGATTCCGGTATTGTGCTGGGATCATCCTTTACTACATACAATCGTAGACCCACCAAATTAATTTGAAACAATTCAGTCCAGCTTAGCTCGCGCATGTCGAAGGCAAACAGTTGTTTATCCGTTGCCTCCAGCTTCGATGACAGATTGCGCACATTGTCGTTATCGAATTTGAATTCATTTGCGCTAAAATATTCCATTACCGCACAGAATTTATGAATTTTACGGTAAATTTTCAGCATTCTGACAACAAAAACAACAAAAGAAAAAACTAAATTAAAACAAAACAAGTTCATACGTACACACAAAAAGGACAACAATAGAATTCATTATGAACATACAGTAGACAAGGACATACACATCATCATACCTGGGCTTTTTACCGATAACCAACATCAATAAATCCATAAACAAGGCCGGCACCGTGTGATAGAGAAACGATAGTATATAAAATTGCCATTTATATGGTACGACAGTAAAACGCGGATACCAAATCGATTTGCGTAAAGGCAAATCCTTACCATATTTGAAGCCATATTCAATGTAATCACGCCAAGTGGTCCTATTACTGGCATCCGGCACGTAATTATAAATGGGTGGGCTATCATATCTGTACAAAGGTACAAAGGAAAACAGAGAGAAAGAAGGTAAAATTTTTCAATTAATCTTTTCTCTAATATTCACATTTTCTTTGGCAACTTACTTATTTTTGGCTATATCCCACGCACTGGTCAATAAGGCGTTTACACACAAATCGACTGGCACCACATTAGCGCTATTATCTACTTGGCCGCTAAAAACACGTAATACACCTGAACCGATGCCGACTATAATCCCACAAGGCCCATACATATTGTCTATCCATCCGGCTACTGGCTCCCTGTAAGTAGTTATAACTAAAGGTATAAACAGAAATTAATTTCACTATTAGAGCAAATTAGAACAAACATTTCGGATCAAAAATTCTTAAGAACTCCAAAAACTGTTTCATTCGTACTCTTAAAAGTAGGCAACTAATGATAAACCGTTTTATTTCGTTATCAAGCAAAAGCTTTACTTTGCATACTATTTAGGCAAATTTTTGATAAACGCATCTCTTACTGAACTTCTTTTCAAAAAAGTGTTGTTGCCTTTATCACGTGATTTCGCACGAAAAATTTACCTTTCGTTCAATATAAATACTATTTATGAAACATCGCTCCGACTCTATTCTTGCGCAAAGGTCGTTTGGTTTCAGTACTTTAATTGAAAACGAAAATCTTTTAGTCCTGTAATAGAAGATTAAATGCAATTTTCAAGTTTGGTTGAACAAACCACGGAAAATTTGGGCGCAACCCTAAATTGCTAAAGAATTTTCTGGATTGTCATGGTTATGTAATTAATATTGAATTTTTAAATACGGATTTCTAAAGCATTTACCTATGCCTGGACGAAATACGGTTATAGGTAAGTTACCAGCATACTGTTGAACGACATCTTCTGCCAACACTTTGGTGTACGTATACGTATTAGGGTAGTCTTTAATAATGGTAGGCGTTAAAACATTTAGCGTATGATCGTCGAGACATTCACATAATTTGCATGCGTTATCCCCAGATAGGGAAGAGTTATAGAATTTCTCTTCAATATAACGACGATTGCAATGAGCGAAAGCAGTAGAAACATGAACAACAGCCTGATTCGAAAAAAGTCAAAGTTAAACAAAGTAATATTTTTTAAACCTCTTTGTGAAGAGACATCTAACTAACCTTTAGGTGATGAATTTCTTTGGCTAATTTCAAAATCTCCTTAGTACCGTTAACATTAATGGCTATAGCCATTTTCAGTTTTTCATCAAAACGCACTGTAGCGGCAGCATGTATGACAATATTCACCTGTTCCTTAATTTGTTCGCGTTCCGTCGAGCATATACCTAATGCAGGCAGCGAACAGTCACCACTAATAATTGTAATTTTTTCGCGATATTTTGGTTTAAAAGTTTTAAGTTGATCGAAAATCTACAGGCAGAGGATAACTCATTACCAATGAATGACAGTAAAAAAATAAAGAAATTCTTTCTGCAAAAAAACTCACAGGGTCATTAAATATATCATCTAAACGCGTATAAATATCTTTGCCCTTTTTTGAACGTATAAGAAGATAAATTTGTCCAACGTCGGTAACCCTTAATAATTTTTCAATTATTACTAAAAATATTTCAAGATAAAAATTGAAATGAGATTGAATAAAAAAATTAAAAAGAAATCGCTTACTTTTACCAAAGAAGCCAGTACCGCCGGTTAGAAGGATGCCTTTATCTTTATAAAACATTTGCATGGGTGACTCTGTAAATACAAGAAAACATCAATCAAGAGCAAGCAAGCAAAATAATCGTAAACGCGCAATAAGCGCAAATTTTTAAAAACAGTTTTCTATCGTCATCTATTTACCGGCAACAGCAATAAAACAAATAATAACAATGCAAATTGCTAAAGTATGTGTAAAATGTGCAAGAAAACCTTGTTCATAAACTAAATTAAGTTATCGACCTTGTAAACTATCCCAGTGCGTGTTCGATAAACTCTTTCTTCGAACTAACAATTTTGTGTGAGAAATGAATGAGAAGTAAAACAAAAATATTACAGTGACGCTTTGTTCGGTGCTAAGAATATGGTCCACATTCGTACACACCACCGAATGTATTCCGAGATCATATCAAAGCATTCGTGCGTACATAAATGGACTGATAAGCCCAAAATAAAGGAAATAGATCTGTTCGAGATATCTAATTCTAAAAGTTAAAGAAAAAAGAAACTTCAATTTTTACTGCATTGGCTTTGATGTATGCATGCCTAGTAAAAGTGAAGTCATGATGCGATTGAATGTCAACGGTACCGAAGCTGCCTTATCATATGTTAAAAAAGTCTTAATTTTTGCGTATAAAGAACGTAAAAACATAACGTAAGAACGCAAATAGTCAGCGTTCTTTCACGTAATTGCCACCAGAACCAAAACAATCTTACCAGATTCCAACAGAAGAGAAACTTAGCATATACCGGCTTAATGAGAAGGCCGCACAATTAATGATCAATGATTCCGGTGTTTGATGCGAGAAAGAGGGTAAGTTTGTTTTCCCTTGCAATAACGCTAAATGGTGATTGCTTGCACTACGAAAAAAAGATTAACGTAAGCAGGTAGACTGCATGATAGCCATATTGTGCTTTATTAAAAGAAATTGTACTCAGTCGTAATTATGTTGCTTCATTTTTTTGTTACCGAGCTGGAAATGTCACATTTCGTATGTGATAGGATAAGATGTACGAAGAAGAGAACCAATTTTGGCAAAAATAGAAGATTTTTAGATGCTAATAACAGGTGAACATCGTGATCTCATTTATAACAACAAATAGACGGAAGCAGGGTACAAGTGAAGTTGAATTTTCCTCTTGAAAATATTGAGTGGTATCATCAACTAAACCAATCAAGAAGGCCGAATATCGCATCTACCTGAACAAACCTTTGTTCTTGCGACACTCTTACTTTTGATAAATCAGGATACCTAACTGTACCCAACGACCATAGATTAGACTGCGGAAAGATGTCGGCAGCATACTTCGTCTTGTGCGCCAGAAAATGGGAAGGTGGCAATCGCGGAAAATAACAGTCATCAAGTGGTTATATTAAAGGCTGATAGGCGTCCTTTGTGGAAGTAGTTCCCCAATTTTATGCTCCTTTCTTTCAGAGAGATTAAAAGATTGTACATCTTGAAGCACTGAAGGAATTTTGCTTTCAGAGTTGCCTGAATAGGAAACTAAAATAGCTGTAGCACATTAAAGTATCGTCTTGAAAAGCAATTAACTAATTTCACACGATAGCATACTTTCGTATAACCAAAAATTTTGTTCGCCTTAATCGTCTTAACGCATAAAAAATCTTTTTTAAAATTTTATTGTTCGTAAGTAATTTTGTTGATTGTTCGTTATTAATTTTAATTAATATTATTAACTCCTGCACTTCTGCTCTCATGCAAATAGTCTTCGATGTGGTAATGAAACACGTTTTGAGGCCAGCAATATTAGGTTAGGCGATCGCACCGGCTTCTGTCAATATGTCAATAAATGAAGATCTGCAAAAAAGAAGCTATACACGAACAGAAAGAGAATGCAAACGTCTTGCGCTTGAGTTAGTGTGTGGTAGTGCCAGTGATGACTGTGCATCGATTGCTTTCTGCAAACGAACGTAACTAGTGAACAAAAATGCTTTATTTAGCATTTGGTCAAGACAGGAAATAGAAATCTTGGCGGCATAATGGCATAGGATTCTCATATCTCGCAGACCACGGATAGTGGACATATATCTCACCCTGAACGAATCAGGTTACACGAATGACAATATGGAGAGGACCTCAAATATTTATCAAGCGAAAATGTTTATCTTTCTCCAATTCCGCGAAACCCTACGCTTCATGAACCACCCGCCACTCACTGGAACTTGGGATCTCTTCAATTTGCTTGAGGACAACTTGGAAGCATCGTGGGTCTACTTCCTAAAACGTCCTCGAAGAGAACCTAGTTTATAGAAAACAGTGCATGTCTATGTTCACAGATATGCAACAATGTTTTCATAAATTATCAATATTTCGATTTACTTTCCCTGCGTTTAATGCCTTCATCTATTTTATGTCTTTTTTCGTGAGTAAGCTGTTTTAAACTGAAAGGGCTCTTGTGTAAAAGAGTGCCAAAGGACGAGTAGGTAAATTGCTGCCATCATTAAAATGATAAGTAAAAATCAATAAATTTTCAACGCCTGACAAGCAAAACAACGGGCAACAATAGCGACGACAATATTTGTTTACTTAATTCCGTGTGTTTATATTCTCGCATGCGCCCACATGAATGGATATATTCGCGCTATGCACATATCTGCACGTAAGTAGCTATATGTTTACGTTTATATGACTTATCACACTTCAACACATCGTCATATTATTCTTATCATTTCATCGTCAACATCGTCAGCATCACTTACACATACAAGAGATGGGCATTGTTCAAATGCATTCTGTTGTTAACAAGTGGTATAAACGACTAAATTTTGTCTTTATGCATATGTGTATGTGCACGAGTTTTAAAACAATATGCATCGTAGTCTTAATTTCTTACAGTACCGCTCTTTACCTTTCTAAACCTCTCACCCACTTTCTCTCGTTCTCTTACACACACACACACACACACACACATACATACACACACACATACACACACACAAAAGTTTTTCTCAATCGCTTAAATCACATTAATCCGAACAATCACTGAACCAAGCCAACCCCTTTGCATACGTTTATCAATCTATTCTTCATTTAGAAGCGTTTTGTTGCTTAACTGCTTGTAGATACTTACTAGGCATTCATGCACACATGCTTGTATGCCTGCATGCATGCCTGCACGCCATGCTTACATATCAAGTGGCGAGAGTGTGAATCTTTTAATAGCCAATCAAAGTGTTTAAAAATCTCTTCAAAATCGCAAACACAAAAAAAACTTTCCATATTTACATATATCGAATGCATATAAAATGTTTAAACTACAATAACAATAATAATAACAGCTACAACAACAACAACAACAGCGATAATAATAATAAATTCAAGCAACGACTTAAAAAAAAAATTTCCTGTACATCTAAGTTGTTGAAGTGTTAATAAAACAAAAAACAAAAACTTTGGTTGGCATTCGTGTGCATTGACGTATGACTGAATATCTATAATACGGTTTTTTAACATCTCTCCATCATATATCAACCTAGAATGCAGAGCGACGGATTAAGTTTAACAATAACGACAACAAACACCAAAAATTTACAAAGCGCTCTTGCAAAAACTTACACTTTACCTACGAATGATTACATCTCCGGAATAAGTTCTCTCTGCTCGTTACCATTGCTTACGGACTGTGAGGTCTGCCATACGCGGGTTTAAGCCATCTAAAAAAAAAACTACTTTAATGCTGTCTAAAATCGTCTTCTATTGAAAAAGTGCAAAAGTTATTCCTAATATTTCATGAAATGTTTTGAATTCATGTTTTTCTGCACATGTTTCAACCTTAAGCAACTGCTTTAAATATGAACGCTTCATCAAAATCTTTAAGCTTTATGTAGAACATGCAGTCGTTGTAGTAGTTTTGGTAAGCTGTGTTTTCTATTTATTTACGACTTTTCGGTAGAAAAACTTGGTTCTTTTAAAGCACCCACGTTAAGGAAGAATGACCAGCATTTTTCAACAGCATTAGGGTTGAAGAGGTTGTTCGATTGTTTCGCTTTTCCAGATGCAATAATTTTGCTTGTTTACATATCCAGAAAAACTAAAATGTACCTCATTGCCTTGCACGACTGCAATTCCGGCCAGCAATTCAGTACGCTGTGCGAATAGGTGCATCGCATTGTCGGGGAAAAACCTTGAAAGGGCGTTCCGAATGGAAAATTGCGAAGCTACACTGTGATCAAAATGGAGACCGAAGGATGGATGGTGAGGCGGATAAAGTAATGGAATTAAGGCCAGTATATAGCAAGAGCTAGAGGAATAAATTTATGAAAGAGCAACTGAAAGGTCGTACCGCTTAACGAAGCATGGGTGCATAATTGCAACAATGAAGCATGAGTAGCAGTAGTTGCACCACTATGCTCATGTGAAAGAACATATAATATTTGTTCGCCTAACGCAAACACCTGTAGCATTAGAGGAATTTCACAAAGTTGGCAAATTGTGTGAGAACTTGTTAGACCTTTTAGCTAACAAAACGTCACTAGCTAGCTATAGAATAACAATTGTTCTTCTTTGCGAGTGTACTCTCAGAAGCTGCTTAATAAATTCGCGACCAGAACCACATTGCCACACAATTCATACACTTCCGTCTATATGACGAACTTCAATTAATTTCGCCAGTAAATTGCTGCATAAGCTAGATATTGATTGAAAATTGCAACAAAATAGCTGTCTGTTGATGTTCACCAAAAATATACAGTTTTTAGCTTACTCGATGTACAGTTTCATGCTTTTTCGACGGTTTGTGCTCACTGCATGCAATTCAAGGGAAATGATAATTTCGTTGTATTGTTACGAACTTTGCTTTTACTAATACGGTTCGCATTAATAAATCATGGATTTCTTTTATTTACAATCAATTTCGTTTGGGAGGTTTACTTACAATTTATTTCGGCAATTCCCAGCTCAAATTTTCTTTTTCGACCTGTCTGCCTTTCTCAAATGTTCCGATTATATACATTTTTACAAACATATTACTATTCATGGTACTAAGTTCATGGTGCCATTTTGAATCCGTTAAACCGCTTTTCCGCTAATCTTTCTCGTTGGCCGGCGGAAATATATTTTCTGAGAAAACCGACTAGTTGGAATAAACGGGATTTGGAATTTCCGTAACAGTATTCACGTTCCACACGTTTCCACAACGTAATGAATGTAAGGTTTTCATTTTGACCCGACGGGAGAAAGCCAAGCAAACGGATAGAATTTTTTTGTTTAGGAGTTGTCCAATCTCTAAATTTTTAAACCGAGACACATCCGCGATAAAGTAAGTCAGGTTAGTTCTTTAAATGGTTCAAAGCCTATTGTTCGAATCGGCGCACTTTAGCGTTCAAAAAATTTCAATATAATTGCAATTAAATTCGCAATTATTTCATGTTGTTATCGCAATCGCGATGATCGTTAAAGGTTAATAGGGTTCATTTGCGGGTTTTTTGCAACATCACAATATAAAAATTGAAACGCGTAGTTTGTTTTGCTTTACGGTTTGTATTATGCCCACACAGCTTGTTGGTAAATAAACATAAGAGTATTGTTTAACTGTTTAACGAAAAGCAAATATATTTACGCTTAGCGAATGAACTTTAATTTATGTTAATTAACAGTAAAATTTTATTGATTTTGTCTAATTATCCAGAAAGAGGGCAAAGCGCTCCTAACGTACAGCTTGCACACTTGTTAAGCAGAACGTGCATTAAATAGTAATAGCATAAGCAAAATAAATAAGAAAATTCAACTCTACCATAGAAAATTTGGAATAATGTACAGCTAAATAGTGTGAAAACACTTAAGAAAGTTGTAAAGGGTTTTCGGTTATCATTACATTACACAAAGACACGCCTCACAATCAGTTGCAAACCCGATCCTGATCTAAGAATTAAACTAAATATTTTTTTTTTCGTTATATATTTAAAGCAATATATTTGACCATTCTCGATTTTTCCAAACGCATAGAAAATGCCAGAATAAGAAACCCATGCTATGCTAATCAGTAAATTTTACGAACTTTCTATTTTATTCTGCTTTTGATGTTTCATAGAAGTTATGGAAGAGTATACGTAACACACAAGCAATAAAGAAAAATAAGGGAAAACAGGACGCGACTGGTCGTAACTTTGAGCCTAGTAACGATCTACAAGTACAAGGCCAAGAAAGGTGCTTAAGGATATGGCTCAACTTTTAAATAAATTTGCAAGGAACCCGTTTTGCAAGCCAAGAGGAAGCCTTCCGTCCAGTTAGAAACAGTTTTGAGATCAATTACAGAACATACGCTTTCAGGGATCACTTATCGCTTCATTGGATCATTGAAAATATCTACCACGTGCTTAGCCCACGTTAACGTTGCTACGAATATCAATTTGTCCTTTGTTTTTCTATGCTTGCACTAATTTTTTAGAGAGAATGCATTAAAGCCAAACAACTCATTAGCACAACTTTTTTCTCTTACATATTTCATAATCTTTATTACAGAAGATTATATTACTCTATATAGTTCGCATCTACCTGTTCTAATACTAACATACAGCATAGAGTCGTATATCCTCAAATTGTTTAGATATTTAAGCGAAATTATGCTTAGTTGCAATACCTTGTTGTCTCTTGTTTTTTCTTTCTTTTCTTCTTCTTTGTTCAGATTATAACCAGATATACACATTCTTTTGTTTAGTTTAGTTTGTATTTTGGCTTCGTACATAATGTTATCACTTAATTGATGAATTAATTGTGGAGTTAAATTTATTTTAACTAAGGAAATGACCGTATAACGAATGCACATTTGACGGATCTCTGCTTAATACGCGTGCTTTCCCTATGCCGAATCTATATTAATTTCTAATCTTGATATCTCTGTACCAGTCGAAAATTGGGCTGAGTATTTTCACGGTTATCAGCTGCAAAGCTTTTGCATGTCGGCAAGGGCTTACGGACCCAACGCCCAGCTTGGATCTACACTCGTTGCGAACGTGTCTCTCAACTAAAAACTTTGGTTTTTCTCCTTTTCGTTAGCTACATATAAATTTTTTTCGTTAATTTTCCTTCATTTTTTTTTACTTTTGCATAATACCTAACATAAGACTTATGATCGCTGATTAGTCATAAAAGAAAACAATATGTGTTTTAGCTATATTTGTTTTGAATGCCGAAGAAATGGTCATAGTAAAACAGTCGGATATCAATTTTTTTATAAAACAGGAATGTTAAGTCCCCAAAGGCACACAGTAAAAATTCCATTTGGGTTGTGATGCCTTCGTGATGTTGCTCAGAATACAGCAGTTGAAGTCATTTCTTCTGAATTTCATGTGAAAATAGATAAATAAAACTAAAATATAACCAACCAAATCGAAATGATCAGCATAAAGTTTGAATTTGATGGCGGAAGGAGCGTCTGCGCATAAATTGCCTTTAAGCGACCATAAATGCTGTCTAGAGACTAGATTAGCGAACTATAGAAATTAAAACTCAAAATATAAGGCATTAGACTGGAAACACACAGTGTTTTCTAATGTAGGCATTCTTTTCGGAATGGTTTGGCAAAAGGGCAAAATTTCAATGAAAAAATTCACTTCGCGTTATTAACTTTATCGCGCATATGCTAGAAGAACCAAACAATCTACTAAGTTACTAAAAGAAATTGATTTTTTGGGAAGAATTTGCAGTGGCTTTCCCAGTTAAGAAAAGCTCCACCTATCCATCGCTTTACACGATGGAAAGCTTTCTCATAACATTGTGTAAATCGAAAACAGCCACGGATGTGTTTTTAGTCATTTGCTGGACATGAAATGGAGTAAAACATTTAATAAAACATATAAATGGCATCTTAACCGTGTAAAACATAAAAAGAACGACTCAATCTCTAAAATGGAAAATATAACACAGAAGAATCCGTTGCATAATAATTAATACCAATATTTTTTTAAATAAAAAAAAAAAAAATGACAGCAAAATAAACGTTTTCTATATTTATTTATTTATTTATTTTATTTTTTGTTTTTTTTCAATATAGTTTGTAACATAATTGCTACGAGAGAATAATGAATATGAATGATTTAGAAGTGAAGACCTGTGAAGTAAAAATCGCTCTTTTTGATGTTCTTTTTTCGACAATTTTGATTTTGGCATATAGAAGGCATAGCGTGCAAAGCGTAAGCCAAGTTTGTTTGCATAGGGTCTATGACATTTACAAGGGCCTGAAAAGACTTTATTTTTTTTTTGTTATAGATAAAGTAATAAATGCCTATGTGCTATCTACGAATGATTACATTTCGCCCATTGATTATGCACCAAGAGCGGTTAAGATATCATCTTCTCATTGTTCTTTTTCTCGGATATCTCTTATTTATTATTCGCCATCATCCGTTACTTACTTTGCGTAACTATAAATTAGTATAAACCATTCTTTTATTTCTAAGTTTAGTCGTTCAATACAGTTATCCGATTTTACTATCCTGCACGGTCATTCCTACAAGTATCAAAACGATAGGGTAACATATGGTTCAGTCTTTTAGTGAAAGAGTTTCAGAGATTGTATTTCATTTTTTTTACCAAATCGCTGTTTTGCTCGTTTTTGTACCTAGATCCGTCATCTAAAGTACATTTATTTAAAAAATCATGATCTCGACATCACCAGGAATATGAGTGATGAGCAAAGGAATCGAAGAGTCTTAATATTCTTGAACGCTCGCCTGGTTTTTGCTGGCTTCTAAGATCATTTAGTAAAGAAAACTTTAACAAAATTAGATTAGTTTTATTCAAAAGTATTAATTTAATGTCGGCGAACATATTATTTGCGTTTGATTTTAGTGCAAGGCTTCCGGCCCGTAGCAAACTCACGAATATAATGACACAATTTTTCTCTTGAGATAAAATATGTGACTTAATACAAAAGTTATTTAATTCTTGAGGACAAGAAAAGAATTATAACAATTATATATGTATTTGTTTTCTCCCTTTCTTTCTTTTTAACAGACAATGTACGAAGTTATCAACTAAATTATCATAGAAGACACTCTTGCGCGGAAATAACATCACTGAGCAAGCAGCTGACAAGGCCCATTCTCACTAAAGCGATTTGAATCGATTTTCGCCTTAAGAGAAAACTTAAAGAAAGATGTCAAAGTTATTCTGGAAAATGCTATAGATCTTCTTTTTTTTTACGATTGCGTAAAAAACACGTTGCGCTTTGTTTTAATTGCGATACCTCTATGAAACAGCATAATTTTTGGAAAAATACATAAAATCATTTTAGAAGATGCTGTGAAGCTAGTTAACGTAAAAGTGCGTAAATAGCAAGTCTACGATCCGTTGATTAAGCGCATTTCAGCAACTTTATATGTACCTTAACTATTTAATCAACTCGGCTTCGTTACTCGGTGCCAATGATAGCCTAAAATCTGTCATAAATTCTTTGAAACGTTTTGTCAATGTTCGTTATTAGATAACGTAAGAGAAAACGAAACTTACAAGTTTTGATATTGGCTAGTGCGCCAACGTTGCACTAACTTAATGGACAGCAGGTGTAAACAATTAAAAATAAAAACATAACATAATTTCGAAACTATTTGAAAGAGATGCCTGTCAGGCCTGGACAAGTCTGATTACATCAGGTGTTTCTCAGGCACTCACCTCAGCTAAAATGAGAATGGTGTCGGAGTAGCCAATTTATATGAAAGTGAAAATTTTTTTTATAATAGTATAATAATAACAACTTCGAATATACTTAATTTTCTATCTTTTCATCCCTCCAAAACAAAAGTGTAATAAAACGTTCTTTTAAGCTGGTGGAGTAATCTTTCTTCTTAACATGTCTTTTGCACATTTTGTAAATTTAGTAGGCATTACCTGCTTGCGAAGCCATCGCTTTACAAAAATATATTACGATATTTGCAGCTTCATTACAAGTCCTGCGTAACTAACATCAGCCCAAGTCCGAATATAGCTTTCTTGCCCAGTTGTCATGACTTTCCCTCTTTTTTCACCGTTTTTGTTCATGGAGCAATGAGAAAATAGCTGGGGTTAAAATTAGTAGAACGATCTTAACAGTGAGAAAATGAAAAAATTTCAGTAGTTTTTCCCCTACAGAGATAAGTATAGGAAAATGAATTAAATATATAAAAAATTTCCACCAACATTAACAAGCAATAGTAACCTAATTGAGAATATATCTGTAAGCAAAAAAAGAATGTTTTTCTTAATAACGGTAGATAATTGAATTTATCATAATAGTTATATAAAATGGATCAGAAAAAGGGACTTAGGGCAATAAGAGAAGATTAACACTTTCAACGTCGATATAGAAATATCTTATATTTAAACGGATGGCAGCCCTGCACCATTTTTCTCCCCTTTCAATCTAACACAAAACAAACTATCAGGACAGAAGAGGATCACATTTCCATTACCTGCTTTCTGGGCATAACATTAGTTTTTGATTCCTTTAGCTTAACATCTTAAAGTCCATTTACCTTCTTCCCTAGCACCTTCTGTAACGTATCATATGACTTTCTTCTTTATAAAAACCAGTTAGTTAAGAGCGATGAGGTCGTCGTACATAGGAGATCTTTCACAGGTATTCCTTCAAGGTTTTTTATTATTCCTTGCTGAGAATGTTCCAGTTTTGGGCTATGCTGACGATCTGGTCATTTTCAGTTCTCACTCTGATGCACAGATACTTTGCAGTCCGCCGTTGATATTATCTCCTCTCGCTTTGAGTCTCCAGTTACTAAGACTAAGGGCGTAGTTTTTTCAAAAAAAAAAGGACAGACCATATTGTTACTCCACTGCTCATTTATGGTTCCAATACACCATCTGTCAAGACCTTTGACCTTTTAGACTTTGGGCTTTAGTCTTTTAGGCTTTACATTCAAAACTCTTTTCTGCTACTCACATTGACAAAATTATCAAACAAAGTTTGCACCTAACTAACATCCTCAAATTCGTTTGTGGCATTTCGACCCTCCGTGTATAGATAAACTATATCCTGGGCTATAAAACCAAAATTAGAACACGCTCTCTCGGTCTTGTTGGACATTTCATCTATGATGTTCTGAAGTTATCCAAAATTCAGTGGAACTGGCTTCGCCTTGCTCTTAGTGCCATGAGATTCACTTGCACACTAAGCTTAGAACAGAAGGCAAATGTTACGTCCCTACATAAAAGATTTCGTTTACTCGCCAATTTTATTTCCAATAAAATTTTATCCAAACAGAATGATCCGACATTACCCTTCATTCATGACTTTCTGTCATGCAACTGTTCTCGTTCCTTTTTTGAAATTGTTGTTGACAAACTCAATAATTACAATATTCTAAGAATTGATGTGCATAACTTATTCAAAAATCCTTTTGCGTCACAGTAGTGTCAGCGAGTAATAAAATTTCTGCCTGTAAAAAATCGCCAGTTACTCTTGCAGAAGCATAACGCCGTTACTCGATCTTGGTTAACGCTATATATAAAAATTTCTCAACAATCTTTACTAATGGATCTAAATCTGTCATTAGAAGCCGCGGCCTTTGACTCCCAAATATTAGTATCAAAGCTTATTTTTCAAATCTCTTATGCAGCTCTGTATTTTCGACTGAATGTCTTGCGATCCTCTAAGCCATCTGCTTAGCGAGTACTTAATAGCAAAAGAAATTCTCCCATTTTCTCTGGGTGCCTTGCTGCAGCCAATATAGCAGGTTAGGGCAATCCACAAGAAGTACTAGTCTTTTCTTGGCAACAGCTAGAATAACTCAATTCATGCTCGTCACTTAGACTCTTTATGTATCCAAAAAAACGGGACATTATTTACCTTATGAGCATACCCCTTGAGATGTTTGGCTACACGAGATTCAATGAGCATGTCTTCAAAACTACCATAGTCAGCAGCCACTGCTGTTCGTGTTTTTACGCTTCGCAAACTATCTATATGTGGTCTCCATGATCGCACAATTTTTGACAGCTTGCATTCACGAAATTTGGCACCTTACGCCGCTATATTCTCTTTTTTTGAAGCTTGTCAACAACACATATAAATATTCACAGCCAAGCTATGAATCTACTCCTTCAGATACTCTGTGAACTTGGCAACTTTTTAGCTCTTTTATAAGGCACTTCCGCACACCTGCTCTCCATGACTTCTCACACTACGAAATGAGCTCTGCGCTCAATTATCTTGTAATCATTTGAAGTAGAAAAAATCCCAACATATTTCACCACGAACAAAGTAAAACAAGGAAATTAATAGAAATTCGGGAAAGATGAAAAAAGTTTAAGTTACATGGCGAATGTCGTAACACGCATAGTATATGTGTACATTTGCATACATTTATATCAACTTTATTAAGGTCCGAACGAAGAACTTCGGGTTCACATTGAGCGTCTTTTTACTCAACTCAGCAAGTCATCTGTTGTTGTTTTACTAACTCGCAGAAAAAGAAAAATATTTTATTTCAGAAGAGCGAATAGATCGTTTCTTTGCTTCGTGTTCATTCACTTTCATCTATTGTCTGCCGTCGATAAGATCACGCTTTGGTGATCATACAGCCCCAAGTGATTCCAATGTGTAAAAACAAAAAAATCAATCCTGTTTATTTCGATGAACATGAAAAAGAGAAATAATTTCCCTTGACTCTAACCCTTAACGAAGCAATTCATTGCGTGAAAAATTCTTACCGAAATCGATCAAACAGCGTGATTGAAAATATATAAGTAAAAGGATGTATCGATCATTGCAGAGTTCCAATAGTTGAGAAAAGAAATCAAAATTTTGAATATATATTATGCTGTAGACTGCGTTCAATTCCACGCAATCGGTTTAAAATGGGCGTACGGTTTACCCACATAAATAAATAAATAGTGATGCAACTTCAAGAGAAAACCAAACTTTCCATACATTTCCATTTACTTTAAAGCTTATTTCATTAGCATTACTATTGTTGCTGTAACTGTCTCTCACTTATTTTATGCATGGTTTTATTGGCGCGTCTGCACTTACCTTGGCTTGCAACGATAATTTTTTGATTATCCATTATTGATACTGCTACCGGCGTTGTCGGTGCTGTCGTCATCGTTGTTAGTGCAGCACTATTATTCGACAGTGTCATAGCTGGTGTTATTGTAACCGTTTTTAACGTTGTTGCATAATCCTTTATGTGTTGTTCAAATTGAATTTCTGTCGACGTTTGTGTTTGCAATTCATTCATTATGGCGAATTTTTGTGATGTTTGTATTTGCTGTTTGAAAAAGGAGCCAAAAACAATTTTTTTGTACTAATTAATCTTTTTATGAACTGCGGCATTTAAGGAATAATTAAAAAATTTAACATTTAACAACTATTATTTTAAAAAACCAAAACGGAAAGCAAACGAAAGATTAACTTTTACTTAGTTGAAAAGTTGAAATTAACGCATAAATAAAATATTAAATAAATTGAAAATGAATAAATATGGTCGCCACAAAGTTTTAGCTAATCCCAGTAGAAATCACATAAAGGTATATATGTTTTTTTTATTCATTCATTGTCCATTATAGTGAAGCATATATTAGCTTTACAACGACTGCAATGTATTAGCAAATGCAGTAAAGTAACAGCAAATGAACTTTTTTCTTTTTAACTATATCGCTCCTATGAAACTAATGATTTACTTTCTAAAGATAGCTAAGTGCAAATGAAAATCTCATACGTCATGGTAAGTATTCTTTACGTTAATGCCTTCCAGAAAAGGCTGACCACGAAAGACTTCCAGATGTAGATGTTAGGTAATCTGTTCAGTTAACAAAAATTCGCTACCATATCTACTTATGACTCCCTCTTAAAACGATTAATAACGAATGAGTAAAATACGACATTAATGTGCACAACGGACCGTGATCACAACGATAGAATATTCCCCAGTCTTTGACACTGCACGCACAATGCTGTGAATAATTCGAAAGCCTACGTTTTTCGTTTGGTTGACTGACATGCGCTATAGAGTTGTATGTCAAGACGAAGAACATTTTTGCCGGCATCTGTTGCTGCGAACATATTTCGAATACGACGCTTCGCACAATTCGGTATTATTGTTCCATTACATAGCAGAAATCCGCAAGGCCGTATAAGTTGTGTCAATATATTATAATAAAAAATATAAAATAGTGAACGGAGTCCACCGATCTATCGAAATTATGTTTCTGGCATCAATGCATTTCAATTAAAATTTAATGCTAGTAGTCCTACACATGTTCTTATGCTTCCGCGTGATCTAATGTCGAAAAGTACTCAAATCCGTCAATATAAGCAAACAAGTCCAGCTGCTCCAAGAATAAAATATTTCCTTTGCTATTTGCAATGTTATTATACGCTTCTATAGAATTTACTTCGTTTCTCCATGTAGAAACTAAAAATTAGGTAAACTATGTCGAACACAAGTAAGTTTACAATTACTTAAATCAATTTTTCTCTTTTTAAGTTAATTAGTCGAATAAATATCGACTTGAAAGTAGGAAATATTCTCCTTGTGTAGCTTATATCGCGTGTTATCGACTTCATATCGACACTTCAATAAATACATTATCGATTACATAAGCTCCTTCCAAATTTCTCAATTTACTTACAAGTAGTAGCACCTAATATATAACTAAACTTAGATTAACGCCCTTGAAATGATTCGCATTCAAAACTTAGAACCAATGACTACTCTAAAGTGTTTCACTTAGTTAGCCTTGAAAAAAGACTACGCGGTACTGTTACCGCACTATGATCCAAAGCTGTCATTATCGAATATGTGGTTCAACTATAATGTGAGAAACAAGCCCCCTCTGACAAACGTGGTAGTCTAAGCTGGTGTTACCTACTATGCAATACGGTTTGCCTAAGATTCTTACTTTTCTATTTAAAATAAATAGCAGGAATTTGAAAATTAAATAAATTCTCGACTAAATAAGTAAACTCCAAGTTATGTAAACATTAACAATAGATTGCGAAAATATAAATGAAAATAATCGGCTTCGATAATACCGATTCAAAAAAAGTTTAAAACATTATTTAGTTCAGATCGACTCTTAGACATACGAACCTCCCCATTTTTCCCATTCAAATCGCCTTAATTATCCATATCATCGCAATTGTCAATTTCGATCTAAATTATTACAACCGAAAATATTGTATAGTGGACAGAAATACAGGTGAATGAACAGGCAGATGTTGTTAAATTGAATTATTAACTTCGTTCAAGATGCTCCGAATATAAACAAAGGTTGAAAAAGAACCCATGTAAATAATGGGGAAAGAAACAAGTCGTGGCGCGTTTCATGAAAATTCCAAGAAAACTCTCTTATATTTAAAATTAACTTTATTGATTCAATTTATGTACCATTTTGGTCGGTAACTTTTTAGCATTTTTCCGGTAAAACCATTATTCTTAATGGTATATGCTTAATGGTATGGTTGAATAAATTATCAAACTTCTTTCCGAGCAATTTTTTGGAGCATTGCATCGATAATTAAAAACGACTGATCGACCAAACCAGAGAGTAAGCAAGCAAATTGTTACGTTATATTGAAAATTCTCCTCGGCGTTTTCCGCACCACTCACCTAATTCTCGCAAAAGATGTGCTTAAAAGGTGACAGTTCAGCTTCGATTTTTTGGGAAGATAGTTTGCTAATTCTTTGCTCGATGTAAAAAGTTACATTGACGTGAAAATGAGTGAAACAACTGAAGAAATAGGCTATGTGATGCTTTCTCACTGTAACAAACTTAAAAGTGCTGCAAGAAAAAAAATTTTACGAATTGGGCGGTGAGAATGCTGTGAGTGAACGAAGGACCCACTATTGGTTTGGTCGATTCGTTCCGGAAATTTCGATGTCAAAGATGCATCTCGCCGTCACTGAAAAGGTCGATGAAATTCTTCAACTGATAGAGCACGACCGGCAGCAGGCTGTCAGAAAAAAGCGGAGGCACTAAACATCAATCACATGACAATTTGAAATCATTTGAAAAGAGCAGGCTATGATCCCTTACTCGGGTGCTGGTTTGCTGGATTCGACCTTCACTATAAACACCACAGATTTTTTCACAAGTCTGCACAGTGCTATATTCTTGGCCAAAATGACATTATAAAATAAAGCGAATTCCACTTCCGGCCGAATTAACACAATCACAATGCGCATATTTCTTAGCCATCTATGGGCTATAATCTTTAACACACGATATAGTATGGCATGTTAAGAGCGATGTTGTCAGTATTACGCGACTCCAAAGCCTTCTCTTGGGAACAACGCTGTGAACATTTTATCTGATAAGCTACATGTTGTTAGCAGTAATGACTCTCCAATACTGCTGGTCAACATTGCATTATGAGATCGTTGAAACCACACCTCTAACTGTCAATTGCAGAATCAACAGAACGACAGTAGAAATGCGTTGCATTAATTAGAAACGTATGCAATTAATAAGCCCTCTGTTGCGTGCTTGTGAATGTTACACACGGTATGGCAATTGTGGTACACCATCGTTTTTTGGTGGTGAACAAAAAAAAAAACGAAAAACTAATAAATTTTCTGTGTAAGTGCAATTGATAGATTGTGTGTATACTTAGCTGAGGCATATATTATACATATTTAAGTGTTTATTAATTACATTAAAAAAAAAAAAACAACAACAACAAAAATAATTACATGAGCTGTAGCAAAAAAATCCTATTTGCTTATGTACATTTCATATTAATTTCCTATGATAGATCTCGTATGAAGATAAGGTTAAATATTTTATAATTTTTTTTCAAAATATAATAAAAATACATGAACGTATACGCATTGTTATTACCTAACCAATTAGGGCGATGTTTGCGTTAATTAAAATGTTTTTTTTTTTCTTTTTTTTTTTTTTAAGTAAACTTCGGAATGTTGTACTTTCTTTTTAATGTCATTGAAAATCCATTTCGTTTGAACAGTTCACAATAGGCTTAATAATGGAAAATCGATTAGCGGTGGGTTAAAGTTTCTAAATTTTTCGACGTTTCGTAAATGCATTCAAAATACTGTGAGATATATGTAAACACCAAATTTCGATCTCAAGTTGAGAAAACGCGCAAATTGAATCATTATGTCGAGTATCAGATATTCGTCTTGGGCGAAAATAAAAAACAAATTGCCAAACAGGCGACACATGTGCTACGCAAAATCAACCGAAGGCAGATAACGAGAATAACGGCGATTTCAATAGAACTAGAACTAGATACAAAATGTAGAAGAAACGATTCAAAATTGATAGATTTTTGCGTATAGCAATATATGAGAAATAAATAATTTCTTGCAATGAACGCATGATGCAATTATATTAAAATTATATTAAATTTTGGATTTAGTGCGTGTCAATTTCAGTAAAGGAGCTGATTGAGTTGAACATGAGCAAACTTGGACAGCCTACAAAAGGTAATAAAAAATTTTCATCCGTAACATGAAACGCAATACAGGAAAAATTTTCATAAAAAGTTATATCGCATCCCTTGTTGTGCTTGTTATACTCATTATTGTTTCCTGAGAAAGCACTAAGCATTAATTTGTATACCAGATCAGCTGTAGTGCTTATTGAATTCATTATCGCGTGGAGGAATCGCGCCAAACATTATATTTTAAGAACATTGGAAATGTGTCTGCTCAACGTAGATGATGAATCCACTATTGCTTTGTAGGATAAAATAATATTAAAATAATATTTGCTAAAAACTTTGGAGGTATAATAAATCCACGATAGGTTATTGACTTCATTATTATACTGTGGGATCGCGTTATATGCAATAAGAACATTGAAATTAGACTTTTTATTATGGATTTTCGGTATAAAAAGAAATCTCATATGCATGATGTTGTGTATCAAATTATCGTTTCCTTCATGTTCGGAAGACCTAGTTCGCCCGTATCTTTCAATGTTCTCAAGATCGCTAACATAGGCCATGTTACACAACAACCCCAGCCGTATACACATTTTGATTGGTCATTTTCTGTTCTCCTAGTTGATATGTGTTTAGCCCAAAATGTGCTTATTTTGCAAAAAACCTCGCTTGGATACGTAGTGCCTGGTAGTCCATTTTCTGTTTCAATTTAGTGGGCATTAGCAACAAGCGTCAAGTCTGTTGAGTACGAAGAGGACGATTTGACTATGCTAGTTCGATCTTTTGTGGTATTGTGGTATTTGCAAACTGCACTTTAAACCTACAACAATCCGTCTTGGTTCAGTTGCATATCCCGGAAATAAGGAATGTGCTCGAAAATTCGTGTGAGCATGCTCTACAGCGTTTTAAAGGCATGGAAAAGAAGCTAAACGAGCATGCAAAAGTCCCATCCGCACCAAGATCTAATACTTATTACTTACCACATGCATAAGCAGGATAACTTAACAACGAAAGGTAACTCAATCCTATCAAGAGACGTTTTTGACGGTGTAGCAAAAAAAATCATCAAATTGTCTATTAAACCAAATTTCTTACTCCGGTCACACAATCTAATCAAATTTTTTTAATACGTTTTTATGTTTTCGTTTGTTCAAGGCAACTTTTAGCGGTCAGATTTGCAAAAGGTATCGATGGTTTCTCCATATAAAGGTTTCTCTTCCTAAGGATAATCTGCAGCCCATTCTTTGAAGAGTCACAGCACATGTTAATATCGACAGTTACAAGCTAAAGCAGCAGCTTTTATAGCAACTCGTGCTATCCATCCAGTTCCACTTGATGAAGAAAATGATGTTCCTTTAGCTTCTGACACCCCCAGATTGTGAGCAGTTCTTCAATTTAGAAAAACAACTTGATGTGAGATGAAAACTCACCCCATCATTTCATTTGGCATGGCTGGATTTCATTAAAACATTCGTCAGCGTGCACACGCATGTTTTGCCGCCTTTCGTATGAATGTCAAAGGCCACTATACAAATTCCTGCCTTTTGTGACACTAGTTTGACAGCTAAAATCTTCTTGCTATGTTCTTGGAATACCCCGCTAGAGTTACTGTTATCGGAACTTTTAAATAACGTTACCAGTTCATTAGGCAAGAGAAAATTCATTATTGGTTGAATTCGACGGGGGTTCTACCATGCAATTGCAGCAATACACTGACTTGGCATTACTTTTGGACAAATTATATCTTACCGAGACGCGTATCTCTGGAAGAACCTCTTGACTCGAATAATTGGAAAGCTACTAAGGACTTTCTAAACAATAATTCCTCTAGTTGGCCAAAGAATCTGAGCTTTTTGATGATCCCCATGGGAGGAAGTCTACAGTCTTCCCCACGGCACAATTGGGCGGAAAAGTACAAGTACCTCAATTCATTTGGGAAGATGCACCGCATTTTTGGTCATGCTTATAAACGCATAATTTTGAAACTTGTATTAAATCAGGACAGTTTCTCATTTGCATGCATGCATGCATAAGCACGCTGTAGTAGTTGCTTTTAAAATGCATGTACACATACCATTCTTTCTACAGCTACGATAACTTTCTGTCATTTAGCTAACTTATACGTATTGTCGTTCTTTTCTCTTCAAAAATAAAATAAAAAAAAACGCAATCTTCTCATTCAGCTTTTACCTTCATTCTCAAAGATCTTAGTGTGAAAGAGCTTATAAAATACAAGGCAATTCCCTTTCCTATTCTGCACAAAGGTCTTCGGAAGATATCGAAAAATAGTCAAGATACGCGCTTCGTTAACTTCTTTTTTTTTTCTTACTGTGAACGACTTACACCAATTTACTGAATGTCTTTTCAACATTTGCAAGCAAAATTTAATGCAAAATCTAAGTTGAACTTTTACATTCATTTCAGAAGTTGTAAATAGTACTCTTTTAGACGAAAGGACACAAGCTTACGGATTTAATTACCGATAACATTGGTTCGATGTTCGACATGTTTACCAACGAAGACGTTAGAAATTAGGAAAAAGATTGTAAATAAAAGAGTCTTCTAGTGAAAACTCGAAGTGTATTTCTCTTGAAAAGAATATCCACGATCTAGTGATTCGAGTGCTATATTAGAAAAGCGAATTTCATATTAATATACGTATGTATATACATCTTTTATATACATATAAGAGAGACTATGACCTGATAACTATAAGATGCTTTTCAAAACTTTTTAAGACTCCATCTGTGGAACGTCACCGCCTCTATATCAATTTAACTTAAGTTGTTTACCAAAATTCTTTTTAATGATAAGCGGACGGAGGGGAATGGGATTTTGTCCGAAAAATACATATATTGCTACGAATTTCCAATCACTACGAGAGAAATAAAAAAATTGACACATTTTTTCATTTTCCGATTTGAAAGGTGAAACTACACAGAAATGTTGAAATATGTTACCTTAACTTAAAAATATTAAAAACACTTCTCCGTTGGAAGTATTTTTATACCTGGAAATTTTGAGCATACATTTCTCGATTCTTCCAAATTTTCTATTCATTACAGTAGCATGTAATGAACTTATATTTCCAAAAACCGCGATAGCTTAATATAAAGAAAAATCCTATGTAATCATCGACTATATATAATATTATTAAGCACACGTGCATTAACATGCCGACATTTGTTTGCCTTACACTAAACTAATTATAAGCAAAAGAAAGTAAAAAAGTATAACGTTAAAAATATATTGAAAGCGCATACCAATTACTCTCATTGATAAACTGGTAGTAAAAAAAGCACAATATACATATAACATATATATGTACGTTAGATAAGATAAGCAAAAAGCACACACAAAAATAGTAAAAATTCCATTAACCCTCTTTAAATTATTAAATAAATAAGCAATGTTAAATATGATTAAAGAACATTAATAGCTTTGTGAAATATTTTTTCCTTTCAAAAATAGTTCTCAAATGAATTCGCACCACGAAGACTTATTTGTACAAGGCTTTAACTAGATTAATTGACAAAAGCAGCTATGCAGTCACTGCATATATAATACAGCGAGTATAGATTCATCTACGCTCTATATGCAAGAAACCGATCTATGTAAATCGGGACTACTTTATGAACAAAACAAAAACAAGAACAAAATAAGAAAAAAAGAAATATATAACTTATTAGTATTATTATTATTAATTTCGCCAGAGAAATAAATTCTAAGACTAAACTCTTAAAAGCACTAGCATCTGAGGCTATCGGCTTTTATTAAAAACTCCACCGCACTTGAGATTCGAACCCACAACCATTGACTTGCTAGTCGATATTCCTCGCCTTTGGCTACTCAGGCGGATAATATATAACTTATCTTTACATTTTTGTCTGATTATGATAAATTAAGTTTAAAATTGGACTAAAACTAAACTGCTATATAAACTATATATATATCAAGTCGTTTTTTAATATTTGGTTTTCGTATCTAGCATCCCGAACTTGGACGTACTAATCCCAGTTAGTGCTCAATAATCATCTTAGGCTTTGGATAAAATATCTAAAGCCAGTTCTAAGTTCGTTCTTCACCCCCCATTAATAATGGAAAGTACCCTATTTTTAATATATACGCAGTCACAGGACACTGAATTGTTTCCGCTGAAAGATAACGAACCCACTCTCCAAAGTCCTCGGCTCATCTCAACTGCTCATATTCGTTAATGGCTCTGTATATCGCTACATTAAAAGAGCACATTTCAAGTAGCACATCGCTCCTTGTCGTTAGAAGATAATATTAATGCACTCCTTACACAACTACTTTTTTTTTTAATATTAGTGGTTAAACTATTGTGGTGTAGATAAGCGTGACAAGAGAGAAAAAACGCTGAAAACGTGTATCCGTATTGGTTGAATATTACTAGCAATGGCTATCTTCGCTATCATTGTGTGCTTATATCATTTTAAGCTATATAGAGCTGCATCTTATTAATATTTCTGTCTATTCAAAATGTATAAGAACAAAGTACGTTGGTCTCCAGCTGTTCCTTTATCAAATTCTAATTTGCTGAAATATTTTGTTTTGAAAATGTTTACTTGTAATTGACAACAGCAGTGCTTACTTATCTCGTGCTAGACTTTCGTTTTAGTGAATAATACAGCATGTAGTGAATTTATAAAATTTCATTTAATTTTATTGTAACGCGACCAACACATAGTTAACGCTTAAAATTCTTTTTTACAGATCCTTTTCACCCACATGCGTACACAAACAATGCAGACAACCTACGCGTTCATGGCAACATGTCACAGAGCATATAAAAACAAAAGGTAAAAACGGTAAAATTTTTCATTACAGACAAATTGCATGCACGTCCAAGAGAGAAAAAAAAAGAGAGTAAAAGAGAGAGAGAGGTGGAGATGATTGCAGTGGTTTGAAAATAAATGAAAATAAAACTAGCTCTAGGCGAATACTTATAAATAAAGCTCAGTGACATAACGTACATATAATTTACGGGAATGAAAGAACGCATATGCATCGAATGGTACAATACATCAATCATATATACACACAAAGAGAAAGAATATATAAACACCCAAACACAGTTATTCAGTGCAATACGTTTACTGTGCTCAGCCTAAAAATTTCGCCTGACTAACTGTTACAATCTGTTACCTTCATAAGATGGGTAGATGAGTAAGAGCAAATTTGATATATATATATACATATGGGTCTGTCTGACTATATTTTATAAATGAACTCAACCATGTGTTAACAAGCCAAAAAAGGATTGTTGCAATTATTATCATTTCAGCTGCACATACACAAACGCATCCATTCACAAGTATGCAAGAACAAACAAACATTGAAGTGTATTTGTGAGGTGTATATACTCAAACAAAAGTTTCTCACACGTATTCTAAAAGACATATGTTATGTATTATTAAGTAAGAACTTTATAAGTATGAAATTACGGCTTATGTTTAAAACACAAACTACACTAAAAAAACAAGTATAAAAATTGACATCTCTGGGCTTATATCAGAAAAAGTATATTAAAAATAAACAAATATTTCAACGTATAGTTTATTTTTGCACATGTTTATATTAAAGCACTCATGCACACATACGCACAAGCGCAGATATATATATATATATATATATATATATATATAATATATAGGTGAGGATTTTATTTTTCAATTTGCCTCTCCATGCAGAAAAACATAACAAACTTTATACGAGCGTTACTTCCCTTTTACATTGGGTTTTGTTTTTATATGTGCTCCTCTTGTTGGTCTTGTTATTGTTGTTATTCTTGTTATGTCTACAGTTGGTATGATATACTTGTTGAGAGGATATATTATTATCAATTTTTTGCTCTTCTTCAGAATTTGGGCCCAGTAAACGTTCATTAAGCAGTAAATATGACCTGATTAAGAAACTGAAGTGAAAAACCCACAGGAGGATTTTTTGAATTCATTATATTGTATATATGGATATGAAACTTACTTTTGTTATAAGTATTCAGGTAAGTTTAATGAGTAGCAATCTTCTTAACAGCAGCAAAAGCAAAAGAAATACATTAATTTTTATCCGCTATACAAATGCAAACGCAAACGAATTTTCAAGTAAAAAAGAAAACGTGTAAGAAAATTATATTCATATAATATAATTTGTTATGTGCGGGCGCCTTAATTGATAAATAAGGAACTAGGTTTTCAAAGGGGTCTTGAAAGCTGTACCCAATTTTAAATTAAATGAATTTTATTTATACCAACGAAATTATTATGGTTTTTTGAGGAGCAAAAGTTTTCCTCATTTTTTTTAATACATCAAACTTAAACTACTACTACTAAAACTAATATATAAAATTTTAACGGTCTCAAACTAGCGTAAATGCATTCACATACTACTGTGCAGGTTGTTATTAAGATAGGTAGAACAAACCCTATTCGAAGTTACAGATAAGCTGACTTTACATGCCAGTATTCCTAAGAAATCCTAAAAACGTCGAGGTGGTTTAAATTGCAACTTGTAGAGTAAAAAAAACGAAGGTGGCAAACAGAACACCTACAATAAGGTTAATCCAACACTGCATTTATCGGATATTGCGTAAAAAATTGTATGGAAGATGAACATAGAATTACATGGACGTAAGGAAATGAAGTAAAATGTTGCCAGGTTAATGGTTAAAAGAATAGTTACGATTAGAACCGATAAGAAATTTAATCAAAGAATAGTTCGCCTGCAATTTAACTACGGAAGTCAGCCAGCCCGCAAGAGGATCTTTTGGGTTCCTCAACGAGCATGCCTGCCCTCTCCAATATCCTGTCTACTTAGCGAGCCACAAGGAAAGAAATTTCTTGTAGGACACTCCTGGGGCACAGGTGAGCGTACCCCAAGGCAACAATTTAGTCTCTGTAGTTTTCAAGTAATAGATTTTAACTTTGTTGCCTTCTAATTTACTTTATTTTATTTAATAAATAAAAATTTCTTACAAGCCTCTCCGCTCTTTCAAAATGTAGGCACTGCCAGACACGCATTTATCTTATCAGCTTATTCCACAATCGATGTTGGACAAGACGCAAATATTGCATGTAGTAATATTTCTCTTTTTTTTAATGTTTCCCTACTATCAAGTTTTACTATCTTGATTAAGTGAAGGAACAAACAAAATGTGGGATATTACCTTAACATATTTTAACAACAGAGGGCATTCAGTGTATTAGGAGACACCTAATAAATGGTATTAATAGAAAATTAATAAGAGATGAATAAAAGTTCGGAAAAACTCCACATATATGTTTATATAAATACGTAAAAAAAACAATAAAACAATAAAAATAAAAAAAATTTGATTTAAAATTGATGAACTGTAGACGAATGGTGAAACATTGATTAAAAAGCAACTAAAGAAAGAACACAGAGAGGGATTAGAATGAATTAAATCAAGTTTCTAGGATAAGAGAAACTTCATCTTTTGTCGAAGGCATTAGCCAAATTATCAATGGCTTACAAATCTTTTCTGCGCAATGTGAATAATTTTGCGAGTCGTATTTTGAACGACCTCAACGCGTTTCAGCGCACCTTCTCCACATACAACAACCTTAAGTTAAAACATATTCAATGTAAAACAATGTTTTTTTTTGGATATTGAGTTACGATGACCTAAGTTAAAGAACGTTGGTCTGCACATTTAATTACGACTTAGCGTTTGTGATTCGATAAAATGAGTTGAGAAATCCAAGAGCTTTAGAGTAAATAAGTTTATTATCAAGAAGAAGTTCATGAGGAAATTCTTTTGCGAGATTTATTGAACGGACATAATTTAGTTTCATT
This sequence comes from Glossina fuscipes, assembly GCF_014805625.2. Classification (NCBI taxonomy): domain Eukaryota; kingdom Metazoa; phylum Arthropoda; class Insecta; order Diptera; family Glossinidae; genus Glossina; species Glossina fuscipes. Next base: position 240,131 of record NW_023998581.1, on the reverse strand, counting down.
TATTATGATTTTCCACATACAGAAAAAAGCCATTGAAACGTGAAGTGAGTACATCGCTAAGCTTTTATACGTACAAACGAAAGCGATATCATGAGCAGAGAAAAAGATTCTTTTTTCCCATTCTTGGGAACTTGAAAATCTAAGGTCAACAAGGAGCAGAGCGATAGAGATACAACGGAGCCCTATGAAACATCTGAAGCAAGCACTTCAACAACTGCCAAGTAACAATATTAAGTGGATGTTGCTTATATAAAAGATCAGACATTATATCAATGGAATGGTTGTTGCAATTAATATTTTGGCCATATTAACAGCCACGTTGATTTAGTGGCAAAACACCACACTGACCATGTTATTAACGTATTGTGAGATCTATTCTTTACAGTTCTTTCAAACAATTGCCTTATCGAACCTAAAGGACTAATTGTACAGCAGATGGAGACATCTTTATTACCTTTACGTTCGTTGGAAACAGGTGTAGGAGAACATGGATTGGAGCTCATTTGCCTTCACTAAGACTTTTCAAATTAAATGTCACGTTTCCAGTGCTTGTTGAAGCCTCTTCTTCAATGGGCTGTGAATTTAACATTTCCTCCAAGTCGGTTTCAGTCAAATCTTCATCTTGCGATTCAAGCAATTCCCGAATGTCACTTGATTCTATCTGTGCGAACCCATCTCGTCCTATTTCATTCGCGATTTCTGCTATGTTTGCAGTCAAAGTTTGAACTTGCACAGATTCTTCGTCTTTTCCCGCAGTCAGAGCAGGCCACAATTTTTCCAACATGACTTTAATGTATGTGGCTTCAGCTCTTCCAACGATTCTTTTATGTTTATGATGCATTTTCCTATATCAAATTTCTTCCTGCATTCCATAACATTCATATCAGGATTACATTCGATATTATCTAATATGGTTTTGAAGGTTCATCTAATCTAACAGAGCTTAAACGCCTGGATTACTCCGCGAATAAAGAAACTTATAGCCGCTTATATATAGGAAAGAGTCGCATTGTTTTAATCCGCGAATAGTGAAACCGCGAATGAAGGAAGCGCGAATAAGGAGCTTTTACTGTATTTTAAATAGCAACAACTCCTAAGGAATTAAAGGGAGGAAAAAATTTAATCTTACTCGAGTTATTTCTCTTCTTATATATGTAAACAATTTTTTTCGAGAATGATAAATAAATTGTTCAAAAAACTGGACTTTCCCTTAACTATATGGAGGTGCCTGTCGCTTACGACGATGTCTATAGAGAGAATTATTGTAAGTTTTCTAGGCTGCGCATTCATATTAAAGTAATTTAAGCACAATTTTATTTAAATCACATTAAAAACTTGTTAATTAACACTGGCAATAGTAAATTTAATTTACTAAAAGCTGTATGTTTAAAAAAAAAAAAAAGGCTTTTTGATAAATCAATTCATTATAACAACACTACTACACCACACACACAATCCTCTGGATAATCGCGGCATTTTATCTTTCTTTACGCTTTCCTTTTTTACAATTAAATGAACACTTGTTTTAAATTCGTATGAAAAACAAGGAGGCGTTAAATAGGTTAATTACCTGAATGTAATTATTTCAATTAAATACAATAAAAATTAAACACGTGCCAATTTATTGTCGCGTTGTTTTTACTACTGTTTTTGCTTCTGTTTTAATCTTTTCCCTTTTTTTTTTCTCTCTTTTTACCACTTTTTATTACTCTTTGCTTTTCTGGCAATACTCGGCAATGCTGGCAGTAAGCCAGCCCATCGAAATATGTGCGTAATATGTGTTTTGAAAAATTAAAATTAAAAAATAATAGTAGAATAACACCTACATGCGCAGGCATACTGTAATTAAATGCAATTTCAATCTTATATGCGTTTACTAAGTGCATATGGACATTGATTACATTTACGTTTGCGACGTATCGTGGACACCTCACATCTTATCGAATTTAATCGTTTGTATATCAAATTCCATATTAACAACGCGACCACAAGCAAATTTTCTTCAACATTTTCAAATATTCCCTTCAAAAATGTGAGTATCGAATTTAGAATTATTATAAACTGGAGGAAAAAATAACAAATAGGTGAACTTAGGTTGCGATGCCCCAAACAAAGGCTGGATTGACTTATAGATGAAGAGACTGGCAAACGGACGGACAAGCGATGTCATTTTTACACAAACGAAAGATGATGTGATTTTTGTTTGTTACCAGAAATGAGAAAACTAACAAAGCCGTAATGAATGTGGATGGACAGTGCAACAACAACGCTAAACTTGATTATTTCTTTTAACGGTCTTGCATACAATACATAACAATGTAATAGAGAGTGAAAACATTTAGTTGTATACTAATAACAGCAACAATCGCAAGTTAAAAAAGTGAAAACAAAATTCATAAATTGTTAGATAATTATTATATCTACAGATTTATGGATAGTAGTAGATATTCGTGCATAGCACAAAACAAATATTATGTATAAGTAACTGCATAAATATTTACCGTAAATATTGTGAAAATGTGTGAAAACCCATAAATTTTTTTGTTATAGAACATGCAATAGACACTTAGAAATTAAAATCGCTTATGAACTGCGCTAAATTACTGGATAATGTAATATTTAAAATAATAATCCAATGTTTACAGCGTTGCGTGATTTAATTTCGAATCGTTCTTATGCATTATTGACTCACTTGTATTATTTGCAATTAGCTCATTATCGTAATAATTTTTTCTTTTATTTCTGCAAACTACCATTTGCAAAAATCCAACGCAATCCTTCACAAATTCTTCGCTGCTCTCAAACTTATTGATATGCCTAACCATTTGTATATATGTTTGTATATTTGCTTGCATTCATCTGCCCAATTTACTTTTTCGTTACTTCGCATCCACAATTTTTCTGACTTGGCGGTCTTTTTCCCCAGATTCCGTTACCGACATATCTGCAATTCTTCCAATTCAAGGGTACTTCCGTCTATATTTAACTTTCGATTTCGTTGAGCGCCCCAAGTCAACAATATAACGCATAATTAGCCGTTTAGATAAGTGCTCTACTGTACTATCTCAATAACTTTTCTTTTCGACTGTTAGTATTCATAATTGCGTCAGTTTTATAGTAATCTACTGCATTCCAACTTGCGCCTAAAAGCATATTAAAGATTTTAGTTCTTTTTCATTAGAATTATCATCTTTCCTAGCCCACCGTGCAAATCTTTAACGGTCTTGTATATCAAGTAATAACAACTAAGTAAATCATATTCGGTCCTCATCTTTTTTTATCCATCGCTGTTATCCTAATAAAAATAAAAAAAAACGGAAAACAACTTAAGTTTAACGCTCTGTAATATTGAATGGGCGCGGCTGATCTTTTATATTTCCAGAATAAAAGCGCAAATTTACATCGTGTATATGTTGCACTTCATGAGTGACAGGCAAAAAACACAGAAAGCAAAAGAGTGCAAGTGTTGCAGGCGTGTCCTTTGAAAAGTTTGAGCCATTTACAGGCAGACAGATGGACGAACGAACATGCAAACGTACTTTCTGAATTACAAATTGGTGAAGGATTTATATATTTTATGGGGATTTTGAAGCTTGCTTCTCGGCTTTATAAAGATATTGAAAACAAATTAAATTTGTTACGCTAGAATGTTGGGCAGACATTGTCAATTTTTCCTATTTCGATAGCTTAATTCATGGGGCCAAGAGAATGTTTACAACAGACATTGCACAGACTTACAGACCGACATGCTGAAGTGGATTCAGAACTTGGCGCCGACCTAGAATATATATACATTGTAGAGTCTATAGTTTACTCCTGCCCGATGCACCCTTCGTTGATGAATATAAAAACTGTTAAAGATCAACTTATTCAATGTACCGTCAATCCTTCTACTGTCGTCATACCTAAGTAAAGAAACACAATCACTTATATAACGTTGGTATTCGCTAATGACATATCATTATTGTAAACAACCTGCTCTCGGTTTCTTTGAAGCGCTTCGTCTTCGTTATAAAACGTTTCATTATTTTACTAGATCTTTTGATCTTATTCTGTAGAAAAATTCGGGCCCGTTGTCTAAATATCAGATCTTTTGAAGTGTTGCTTACCATTCGTACAAAAATTGACTTTTATTAACCGGGTTGATATAGTTGATACGAGACATCAAATTAGTTCAGGGATCATCAATATTATTGTACAAATCCATTTGGCCGAATTTTACCTTTAAGTATCTGTGGGCTGTTGAAATGTAATTTGCTTTAACAATTATTCTATGGAGAATTTGTATGTGTGATTAGTTGACACCGTTTTCATATGATGGCATTTTTCAGAAAACATAGTTTGGATTGATTGCAACAGTTTCTCCAGGGTGACTAACAATATGACTGGTTGGAGGTAATGATCCCCAAATTAAATGACCGGATTTAACACAGACCAGAGAGCTTCTACTTTAATACTCGCGAATGGTTAAGTTATATTGCTTCTGGAAAAGATTTTGCCAAAGTTCATTCGACAGCATTTCGAAGCGGAATCTTAGTCGGCATTTATCCTGTGAGGTAGTACGGGCAGTCCAAATACCGGACAGAGAGAAAGTGATATAAAAATATATTTTATCTGTCATTAATGCCTAATAAGTCAATATTGTCCTTAAATTATTTGTTTCCAATAAGAATGAAAAAGCGCATATAAGTTACAAAAAGTAGTTTAAAACTTGCAAAAGCGAATTTTAACAGTTGTGTCATCGAAGATTTAAAATTTCGCCAAATTTTTTCAGTAAAACTTTTGTCGAACGCATCGCTATATATGTCGACATAACAGACTGAGGCTATTTAGCCATGTTCATGTCGTAGTTTTTGTTTTTGAACTAAGAAAGCGCAGATTGCGAACTGTCTAAGTATATAGGAATTAAAGCCGAATTTAAAAAAATGCTTTAGCAGGTAGTTTTAGTTGGTTGCTTTGCTTTAAAGTAAGTAAGTAAGTATAATACTCGAATTCTATTTGCTACGCTCACAATTACTATTTGCTACGCTCTAATCTTTTTAATACTGACGATTATAAATCAAAATCTAATCAAAATCCTTTCTCCAATACCAAATCTCGTCATCAATGAAAAGAAAAAGGGAAACACTTATATTATAACAACAAAGTAATAAAGTTGAAATATTACGTTTTATTGTTCGGCCCCCAACCAACAATGCCAAAAGGAAAGCGAAAGGCGTAATGATGGAAGAAAAAGGAAGTCGAAAAACTAGGAAAAGAAAAATAAAGCAGGAACACTTGTGTCTGGACGAAAATCATCATGAAAGTCACATAAATTGAAGTAAGCATAACAACAAAAGCAGCATTCATCAGAAAAATATATTTTCTTACATAAACATGTGTAAGATTGTGAGTGCAATGGAAATCAAAATAAATGGCCTCGTCAAATAGAAAACAACACTAACAGGCGCATATACAAGCATTTATGGGCATAGATCTGTGTGTGCGCATATATGCGAACATGCGTTTGTGCGCACATGAAATTGCTTTTAAAGTAAAGTATGCATCTAACCGCCTCATTCTTTACAGAAATTGTTTTTATCCAACGAACACACACAAATAATCACCGAAAACATGCAACCATATTATATTGAAATATATAAAATAATTTTTCTTTTATTTTAAGACAGAAAAATATATAACTCGTAGAGCTTTATTTGAACTTCAGATGCCCAACAATAGCTAATTATCTGTTAAAATCTTTGTAAAGTTGGAACTATTGCTAAATTATGTGAATACATACACCGAGATAGTGCAAAACAAGAGAGAAATAAGTTGTCTTAACCATTAAATCTGAAGGGAACACTTGATGGGCGAATAATTTTGTTTTTCATTTGCAAATGTATTGCAATGCTTTCTGGCTGCTAGTGTTATATATTCCGTAAGTTCCAACACTGTAAATGTAGATAATGTTATTTTTGACATTGGGTTTGCATGATAAAAATTCATTTCCAACAATTGCAGAAAAATTCCTTTTCCGTCGATGTACAGCTGCCTTTCTGACTATGTAGGCACAATTCTTTTTGTAATCTGCCCAAGAAAATTGATCTGAGAGAAGTTTCAACCACCTATAAGAACTTCGACGACTTTATGCGCTTCTCTCGCAGTCAACTAACCAACGTAAGAACCGAAGGAAAATCTGCCGCTGGGTCTGCAAAAGTATTTATAAAAATATATCATGGCAAAAGTTTTCGAAGTGTAAAGTGGACTATTGCCACTCGAAGTAACAAAACTATTGAAAAGGTAAAGTTTAAATTTAAAGGGGAGTGTGAGGTGGCCACTATAAATATGCTTAGATATCCATGGCGCTCAGAGTTTGTTTCTATAAAGAGACCAGAAATAGTAATCTCTTCCTTTGCAGCGCGCACTGCTAATTCAGTGTCATGTTTAGCTAATTAAATATTATACGGATAGTACGAAGATTATTGAGTGATAAGTAAAAATAATTTCGAATAGCCAATAATGGAGACATATTACTGAATAATAAGCAACGAGCAACGGATAATTTACTTATACGTTACAAATCTGAAAGTATTTCAGTATATCAGTTTAAACTGGCATTTTTAATGATATTTGGATAATGCTAACAGATAACATATAAGAGGAATGCAGATATAATTTAAATTACATTTTCATCTATTTTGCTGCAATAGGGACGCCCATGAAGCAGCCGACTATTGACGAATATTGAACGTAAATTTTTTGTGAATACGAAATTGCGAAACATTTAATTGCCGGAATAAATGTGATGATTGCTTATGCTGCCGCAAAGTACGCAACTTGTATAAGTTCTTGAAAACGGCTCCGGCAGACGTTAACGATAACTAATATGTTCCCCTAATGTGAAGAACTTTTGAAAACTATGCGTAAATTCAACAAAGATTAGTCAAGATCGTCATTGTATTTAATGGAAATGGAATTAAATGTCTATTTGTAAGATTCCTCTGTCGATAAAATCGAAGCCTCCACTGCAACAAACACGCTATCCCGTAAATTCGGCAAAAATTCGGTTCCTACGCATCCAATTGCCATGAACGCTTAATGGAGCGTCTTCGAAGAATGACATCTTATCCTCTCAGTTAGCCATCACGATGGCGAAGACACTGGAAAACAATGTTTTAAAAAAAGTCCCGCTTGAAAACACATGTGCTCTACTCGCATTTTAAAGCGTATTATTATTGCAAATTTCAAGTATATGTTTATATGCGTTTTGAATTAATTGGACAAACTTACATAGGAAGCGTTCCTGAGAGCATAGAAGACTCTAATTTTAAATTCTTAGCATCCGAAATTGTCCCATTTAACGAAAGCAACTAAAGCGAGTGCCTAAGAAAGGGGTGCAGCTAATATTATTATAATAATGAAAGTGCGTCAAAGAAATTAGCGCTAGCTCGAAACATCGGTCATCGGAAGAAACTACTCAAAGAAAATATTGTAATAACACTTCATACCATTATATATAAATCTGCTTACTTATGAATATGTTTAACAACAATATGAGCAACGCTTTAATGCAACAAATATAATAGCAACAAGCAAGAGTGACGGTGCTTCTGACACTTACGGTCCATTAGAGATGAATATGCTGAATAGACTTTATACAAAGATGTGGACACAAGTTGTGCTCTCATATGTAAGACAAGATGCACAAGAGTACACAGTTGTGCAATGCACATGTAAAACCATAAATAAGCTTTGTATCTAAATGGCTTTACGTGTGTCTGTGCGTCTGTGTATAACAGCATGCATGTGTTCGAGTGTGGATAATACTACCGCTCAGTCAATGCATTCACTTTTCTTTGCTTGCTTATAGGAAAACAAAAGTGTTTTGCTCTTTTTGAAAAGAAAGTAAAAAACAACGAAAAGCGCTTTCAGCACATGTGTGCAAAAGTTAACTAAGATATCTTTACGGTTATGTACATTCGTCTAAATACAGCACACGATGTACATAGAGGCAAGTGTGTGCGTTCATTTAGGTATTGCGCACTTAAATTTTCTTTTTATTTTCATTCTTTTTTGTTTTATTTCAGTTGTTTCTTTGATATGTAGAAAGAGGAAAAGGAAACAAACTCTTGTTTTCCGTTTTCAAACAAACAGAGCAACGACAACAACATAACACTACGAAAGCAGTAATAACAACAATAATAAAGTAACGTATGAATAAAAATGTGTTTGAAAAGTGTAAATGCTGTCACTGTTATCCTTGCTGGCGCATTTATTGTTTTTGTAGTTGTTTTTGTTATTTTAGTGCATGACTGCCTTCTTCATACAATATGTTCGTTCATACATCAGGAGAGCATAATGTTTCACTTAAGAAGTGCAAAATAATAGAAACACCATTTTAATTATCAATTTTAAGGAGTACGAGAAAGGGAGAAAGATTTTCACAAGAATGGCAAAACAGAAAAACAATTTCTTAATAACTTTAATAATCAAAGGTTAAGCGATATTGCATGCTTCTTAGACTTTAGCATCCATCTAAGGCGTTTGAAAAGAATCACGTCCGACCGATGAAATGCGAAAATTATCTAGAGAAATCCCGCATAGGTCATCTAATTAACAGGAGAATGCAACAGGATCTGAAAGTCCTTAGAATCTCGGTATTTAAGTAAAAGTCTTTTAACGTTTTTAAAAGTCATCAGTGTCGGAGAACAATAACTAAAAAAGATCTCAAATTTACTTCTTGACACTTTTTTGTTCTTCAACCGAACGATTTACTAGTCAATCAATCAATTAGTTTAACAATATAATCATTTAAGGCGACCGCTACCGTCTTAAGTTACTTTTCAAATAGATTGGAATATGTATTTTCAGGAACGTCTATTGCTACTTTTGCGATTACCATACGCATATAAGCCAAATGAAAGCGATAATCATGTACTTAAGGCCAAATTTAAGTTTCCAAATGAAAGCTGTAAAGTCGCAATCGTCATCTCGATGGTTGACCCCGTTATACTCGCTGATCAAAGAATGTACGATGCGTATTTCTGCAGACTACTAGTGGCTGCTGATTTAATTACTAACATGTGTAAAAAACATTCCGTACATTTTTTTATACACTACACTGCTTGGTGCATAAGGTATATAGAGTTGGTGCGGACGTGTGTGTTATACAGGGAGGCTTAAGGTAAACTGAACTGTCTATCTGTCCGTCTGATGTCTGCTCATGTAAGTTTGTATTCGTGCCACACCTTGTAATTGTAGAGATATTTCAAGAAAGTTTGGCACACTGGCGTGTTTTGACCCAAAAACGAACGCTGTTGAAAATGATGTGGATCGGTTCTCTTTTTCAAGCATTCTCTCCATGTAGTGCCCTATTTTAAAAAGACATTGTGAAAACTTTACATCGATTGGACAAATTTTTTGAATCCACTCTCATATAACGTTCGTACCAAAACGGAATCTTTTTATGGAAAAAAGTCTAATTTTCGGTATTTCATAATAGTGAATTGACAAAGACATCAACCCGAATTTGGACCATGTAGATCTATTTTTCGGATACCATCGCATATAAAGATTCTCAAGAAATTGTATGCTAAAAAACCTAATTGTTAATGTTTTATAATGCAAACTTGTTCTTGGTAGTAACTCGACAAACAAATGAAGTGGACGAAATTTAAACTACATCGGTCTATTTCGTGGAACCCACTCCATATAAAATTTCTCACAAATAGTAGGCCTAAGTTTGCGAAATTTTCATCACTTTGCGTAATGCTTTGGGAATTCTTCAATATGCAGATTTTTATAAAATATTAGTTTGGGGAAAAAGAAATCCATTATTTTTTCGGTAGATGGCTGCACTGATAGATTTCTCGTAAAGTATCGATCAAACAATTTCAGATTTATGCTCGTTGGAAAGATGACATTTCGCAGTAAAAAAAATTCTTTTGCTGTTTTTTGTTTGGTGCATTCAGTTGTGAGTTACAGCGTGTTAAAAATGGAAGTGAACAAAGAGAAAATTTGGTACATTTTACAGTTTTTCTTTGACAAAGGCGAAAATGCAAGCCAGGCGGCTAAAATTGTGAATCGTGTTTATGGTTCCGATACTGCAATAGCCAATTATGTGCAATTTTGGTTTCGTAGATTCCGTTCAGGAATTTTTGATGTTAAACGGCCAAACGGAATGAGATAGACTTATTTCTTAAACGGATGGTGACTGGAGATGAGAAATGGATTACATACGATAACCCTGTGCGAAAACGATCGTGGTCAAAGAGCACCTCAAACGGCCAGGAAGGTTTTGCTATGCATTTGGTGGGACTAGAAGGGGATTATTTATTATGAGTTGCTTCCATATGGCCAAGCGCTAAATTCTGATCTCTACTGTCAACAACTGGACCGTTTGAAGATAGCGATTGACCAGAAACGGCCAGAATTGGCCAACAGGAGAGGTGTCGTGTTCCACCAGGACAACGCTAGGCCACACACATCTACAGTGACTCGCCAGAAACTTCGGGAGCTTGGTTGGGAAGTTTTAATGCATCCGCCATACAGTCCGGACTTGGCACCAAGCGATTATCATCTTTTTCTTGCATTGCAAAATTTCTTTAATAATAAAAAAATTGAAATCTAGGGAGGATTGTGAAAATCGACTAGTAGAGTTTTTTGCAAATAGAGACCAGGACTTCTATGAGAGAGGCATTTTGAAGTTACCTTTAAAATGGCAACAAATCATACAACAAAACGGTGCATATTTGACCCAAATCGGACAATCCGAAGCATGTTAAATAAGGTCCTGAAGTTCATATAAAAATAATGGATTTCTTTTTCCCCAAACTAATATATAAACAACTATGTACGTGCAGGGGCCTGTATATAAAAAATAAAATTGGAACAATGAAAATAGGTCAATCAGTATACTAGTATTAAACGTGGAAAATAATCAAGAGAAGATTTTATGTATTAGAAATTAGCATAAGAGAAATTTCATTTGAAACAGAATTGCGTGAATTTTCGTGTAGTATGCAATTGAAATGAAAATGACGACTCGCCTGCGTCTATAACTGGTCTAACCGCGCGCGGTGTTCATAAATTTTTGAAAGCGGAAAGGCCCCTATAATATTTGTAAAGGAAGGAAAGATAATAGAACCGTAATACTTGGTGATTAGGCGTATATTTAAGCATTAAAAAGAAGAATTAAGCTGGAAAAATATAAAATGTCAACATCACACTAATTCTCTGTTGGCATCTTCAGCTCAAGAAGTTTTGTGGCAAGAAAACGCACAACTCAATACCCGAATTTATAATCAGCACCAAAAACTTCATGTCTAAGTTTCAATTTTTTGACGGACTTGCTAACTACCTTCGAATCGCTCTTAGCTTCTACTCAAACGTCGTAGTAAGGAAGTAACACTAACATGTTTTTGTTTAGAAACGGTCTTAGATGAACATAGAAACTATTGTCCCGTGGAAAAGATAAGACGTTTGGCGGCTACTTTTACCCAGTGCTGGTTGTGACTACCTTTTAGAGAGCTTAAAGTTGCTCCATCTGGATACAACATGCTTTCGTAATACAAAAATTAAGATCAGATCTGTGATGATATAATGAATACACAAAATTTTTATGAGTTTAATGCAACGCTGCTGCAGTGTCTTATAAATGCATAATTTATTTTTAATAATGTTTTCATTTTCTGAGGCATTATATAACAGGAAGACTACGTTATAATAGTTCTGCTAAGGAAAAGGTGAACTTAAGGAAGGTAAAGGCACAATGTGGCAACGGACTGTGCTTACTTAGTGGATGGACGTCCGTTCTACCCAATGGGCAGACATATTACAGGGGACAACAACGGAGAGAATATTCGATAAGTAACGAACGAACAGCATTCAAAAGACCAATACATGCTTTTCAATTCATTTTTTTTCTTTTCTTCTTACTTTGTAACTTTGCCAACTAGGCTAGGCCGAGAAAAACACTAGCAAGCCCTACCCTCTGAAGTTACACGTTGTTATTTAGCCTAACTGAGACGTCTTCTAACCTCCGTCATTAGTATAGAGTACATAAATTTAATTTTAGCGCCCCCAAATACGTCCCACGACGCCGCCGGTGAACTGTCTTTAAAATATTCAACGTTTAATTCCATTTACTCACAAATAATTCTGTTACTTTGTAAAAGCGCATAGAGGAGTGTGTCGGGTCATAACAATTTTCCAATACTCGTTATGTTTCAGATATATATTGAAACTTGCGACTCATAATCACATAATAATATTAATAAGTATGAAAAAACAAGGTCCTTTGTCTATTGGTTTTAATTATATAATATCATTATGTAGTTTATGGCATCAATCTTAAGAAATATTAGTTACAAGTCAGCGATATGATCATTAGTCGGCTGCGATATTCTCTTTGAAATAAATGAAATGATACAGATATCTGGCCATTTGCAAAAAACTATTATATTAACAAGTTTAACATATTTGTTGTAATAATTAACAAAGCTATGCAACGCTATATGTAATCAAATCATTAACGTTATTAACTTTAATATTCACACTTGCTTATACATATAGACATGTTAAGCAACGATATGTATATGCTTTGCTAAAAAGTTTAATGAACGTAAAGTCTCATGATTACCAACAAGTTAATGATTTAGTTAAATAATCAGTCGCACAAGCGGCCGTTAACGCAGCCTTTTCATAAATAAAATATCATTTTAGATACAATGTATGTTTTTTGTATATAAGCAGATACATATTTGACGCATTAACATTAATGGGTTTTTTTGTTTTCGGAGACTTGCGGACCACTTACATACAGTCAATGAATCTTATAGCAGGAAAAAGTAAACTACAAATTTGCTAGAAACCACAGGACAGATCAATGGACCTAAGATAGAGCGAGCAACAGCCTCAGGTGATTATTATGTACATTAAGAAAAAAAATAAATAAAACAATGAAAAAACTGATAAACGAGTTTTTCTTAGGCGAACAGTTAAAAAACACACACATGCACGTGCTGACCACTTTATAGCGAATTGTTCACATACTGTCAACTGTATGTTTGGAAGACGGACGGGAAAAGTAGTTTCTTAAGATTTATGTAAAATATGTCTATTGAAACATACATACAACGTTACAGATGGCTAACAATTATTAGCATAATTTCCACCACCCATTTGATAATAAGTAGGTTTATCAAAGATTGTAGATATGCACGTGCGGCGAGGGAAACGAATACAAATGTGCAAATTGTTACAGTAAAAATTGATTTTTCAGTATTTTTCTGTAGTCTTCTTCTTATAGGTTTTATTAAGTTTGCTAGGTTTTACAAATATATCTGTGAATTCAGTTCTATCAGTGAGCGTAAAGTCGTGTAAAGAAAAACAAAGAAGCAATTTTTTATTGTAGAGTTGTCTAATGCGATTCGACAGAGAAGGTCTTGAACAAGAAAAGGAGAAAATAAATATATGGCGTCAACATAGAAAATTATACAAGGAACTGTAAAAGAAACTTGGTTCCGTCAAAATAAATTTAAAAAAAAACAACACACGGGCAAAAATAATTGTAAACAAACTTAGGCTAAAATTGTAAATAAATCGAATTCTTTCCTTTAACACGGTGTAAACAGCCGAGCAGTTTAGGAAATTATCTTACACCACTACCAAAGTCACACATGAGAAAAGATTCTTAGGGAATCTTTTGTTAACTTCTCTTCGCTGCTCCCGCATTCTTTACGATACATTTTCAAATAAAAAGTTTATTAAAATACATCTGCCACAAGCAGAACTAAAACGAAGAACATTTGAAAGATTTGGAAAAATAAATTGGAACACGGAGAGCTGAAACGAGGGAATTTTTGAATAATAATAGATGGGTCCGATATTGCGAACCCACTTAGGGGCTCTTTCATTTGTTCTCTATTTTACAACGACCTACCGGAAAAACGGCAAAATACATTGAAGAAAACCCGGAAATTGGAAAATAACGAAGAACGAAAATCAAAAATGGGGAAAAAGTGAATAAACACAAAATTAATTAATCAAAATAAAAAAAAACAAAAAACATGGAGGATAAGCGGCTACTGAGCTAAACTCATTAAATATTTTTCTAATCTGTTTTACTTAACTGTATTCTTATCTTAAAATTTTGCAATAAGAATTAAATTTAAAGAAAAGAGAGTGAGTGCTTCTCTCTTCCTTCTTTGACTGGCTTCTTGCTTCTTTTTTGAGATGTTTTTCGGAGTTAGAGCAATACTTATCGGTCTCCACGACTAATATTCGACCAATTCTTTTTAAACATCTGTAAGTACCCGCTGCACGCAGTATTTAAAGCATTGATAATAACTACATATATATTATTAAAGAAAAGAGAAAATTTTAATAAAATTTACCTAAAAGCAACAAGAGAAAACCAAGAACAACCGAGGCAACAACATAAACTGAAAAATTTAAAATTAACGTCATGCCGTCCTAGTGAAAGGAGACTTTCATAAGCGTCAGAAGGACGTGAAGGTTCAATACAGATGTCGTTTTTTAAAAATGCCACTTCAACTGTTTTCAATAGAAATACTGTCTGCTCTATTAGAGAGACGAGTTTCAAAAAATTTTGGAGACTTCTTGAGAGCGCACCTTGGAACTTGGTATCTCCGAAATGATGCATGTTCGATACTACTTTATCCTAATCGAAAGCAAGCTGCTTTAATTAAAACTCTGGCGAAGATCGATTTATGTGATGAACGATTTGAAAGCCTTTGAAGTTCGACTTTTCGCGCAATATTAGCCAGTTGATATTAAAATTTTGTGGCTTTCTGACTCTCAGCGACAAACAGACAAGTAAGGCGGTGGTACTACCCAAGAGATACTGCAATATTACAACTTTGCAGCAATGCCAAATGGCCGCTCACTTTATCGTAGCGTTGATTCGACAAGTTAATTCATTCCACAAAGTTATACATTTGTTAAATCAATAGACCTCATATCTTGTTGTAGTGTCCCGAGTCATCGTAACCCGTTTTTTAATGGTGATGCAGGACTGAAACAAAGTTATCAGAGATTGCCTAAAAGTCATCCTGCAGTCGCATGTTGCCGAAGTGAGATTTTTTGTTGTAGTTGTTGCTTACATTACCAAAACTTAAGTAACTTCTTTTTTTACTAGGAGATGAGGTCTCTGTAGATAGACAAGGGATTTCTATTTATATTTTGAAAGTCATATTCTGTTTTGTAATTAATTAATCGAATGGATTTTTAATGGGAAAATTTATCCTTTTGTCTAAAGTAGTTATTAGACGATGACGTAGCAAAGTCAGCTATGTTTTAGTTTGCCGGCAATATTAATTGTCTAACCGTTGACTCTACTGTACCCCAAAGGGAGAGCTGAACCACCATCAACGCTATCATCATTTGCAACTACGACATGTCAAACAAGTTCAATTGAGGCAATCGGTCTAAAGCTACAGCACTCTACTGACTCCAAAATATCCACTATTAAAAGAAAGAATAATAGATCATAGAAAGAAATAGTCTTGGGGAAAAGCAAATTATCATCACCCTCTCTCTCTTTATTTTTAGAAACATTCTCCCACAGGGTACGTAACAAAAGAAATTACATCGTGCTTTGTGTACAGAAGTACTCTATTGCACAATTTTTGTTCGTGTTTTTTCCTTCATAACATTCCTATCAATATTATTTGCTGATCTCCATATTGTTACTCTAACATTATATTTACTGTTAGCATTATTGCTTTTACATGTTTTTACTTCAATGCGTCATCGTTGCTTACATAGTATGATCGTTCCCGTGAATCATGCCTTCAACACTATTTTTGTTAATATCATTGGTATTATCACTTTTATTATCTTGACATTTTCATGTTATTCTTTTTATTGCTACTATTATTAGTTTACTAGTTTACTAGTTACTATATTAGTTTATATCCGCTAACGTGGCTGAGTATGCAGAGGATCTCTCATTGATCGTGGATTCAATTCTCAAGTGCGGTAGGGTTTTCAATAAAGGAAAAGTGTAAAGAGTTCGCGCAGTTCCCTCGCAACGAATGTTGAAAAAGACGGCTTCACTCTCGAAGAAAGGTACAATGCCACCTTATAAGGCTTTCAAATGCTTAAAGCTCTTCCTAGCATGGATGTATTAACAAGCTCTCTTAATATGTAACACATAAACGTTGTGCTACGTCCATAATCAATAATATTAAGTTTTTTTCCATTTCCTTTAACTACACTTTGTTTACTTTTGTTTGTTTCGTGCTGGTTATTTTCCTTAAATTTTAGAATAAACGGAAAAAACAACAAAAACTATGATCATGGCCAACATTGTCATCGTCACAGTTCATGTTTTGTTACTTTACCGTATTTTTGTAATTTATACGAAAAGTTGTTCAGCCAGAATCCGCATTAAAAATATCGGTAATAATAGCTAGCAGTACAACGACATAATTATCATTAACATTATCATCATCATTAACATTGTCATTGGAATCTTTTATACTTTATTGTTTTTGTTGTTATGTAACATTAAGAATATTCGTTTGTAACTGTATAGAGTTGTTGTTAATGCTGTTATTTCTGTGGCTACTAAATTTGGGTAGTTGTTGCTGTTGTTTTTTGATACCCATCACCGAAGGATGAGGGGTATATTCATTTTATCAAAACGTTTGCAATGCCCAGAAGGGAGCTTCGGAAACCCCACATCGTATATATATATATATATTTTTGGCCAGCATCAAATTCTGCATTGATTTAAGCACGTCTGTCCGTCTGTATAATGTCTGTTGCAGACATTCTCTTGATTGCAAAAATAAAGCTATTAACTTCAAATTTGGCAGAAATATTGCAAATACTTACACACATGTTAGTATTGAAGACGGACCAAATTGTTCGAAGAACTTGCCCACAGTGGCACGTAAACTGAGAATACCGCTGTTTTTTAAAAGAAATAAAAAATTGGTTTATTGCTCATTACTTATTGCACATTACTATTGCTAAGTACAGCAGATAAATCTAGAAAACTTTCACCGTACATTCTACGGGCGATGGCGTAGTATCTGTATAAAAATGAAAAACACTGACCACTCCTGCTCAGTATTATAGTGTAACAAAACTTGACTTTTTTCTAGCTTCAAAAACCCCATAAAGTATATAAATTTTTTTTACGGTTTCAAGTTTGAACTAAGTTTGAACTAAGAATGTCCGTCGGTTCGTCTGTTTATCTGTACGCCTGTCCAATCGTGTAGCATAAACATTTTGTCGTTCGCCAAACTGAAGACATCGCCTACAAATTTGCAAAAAAATTTGGATGTGACCTAAACTTTTAAAAGAATACGCCCACAACGCTCACGCGCCTATACGACAAAAGCTTCTATTTTTTGAAAATAAAAAAAGTAAGCATCGCCTACATTATATTATAAAACATGAAAATCCAGTTCTTTTATTTTTTCTGCCCATTTAAGGATAACGGTGGTGGGTATAAAAGATTCGGTCACGACCGAACCTAATTTTCTTACTTGTTCGTTTTCTTTCATATTGACTTGTTTTGCGTTTTTTTCGGCTCAGTGTTCATGATAGTTGTTGACCTTTAAAAGTTCACATTTTATTAACGAGGTAAAACGATAATTGTAAAATTCTCAAATAACTGAATATCTTTTGCATTTAGATCAAATTGACTTTCAACATATTTATAATGCATTTTTTTCTAATAATGTTTTTACCTATAAATAAGAAAAGAGGAGAAGAAGCGTTATGCGTACGCCCTTTAATGCACTATTTTAACGATCGTGTCTCTTTTCAAATTCGACAGTCTTTGGTTTACTCAAGTGCATCCGAAAAGCAGACGGATAGACAAGTAGAAGCACGGCCTAATAGACATGTCGCATGATCGCACGCACCGGCTGTGACCCAGAACATACACTCATAACATTACAGAAGTTGTGAAGTATAAGTTGTAAGCGTAAGTAAGCGTCTGCCGTTTGATGAAAGCGTAAAAATGAGTAATTATAAAGTGTGCGTCATAAAGTTTCATACGAATACGTATATTTTACCCAATGAAGTTTTTTTCACGAATTATAATCAATTCTACGCATAAAGATCATGACAGCATGCTTGTGTTGTTTTGAAACTGACTTATTTCCTAGATTATCGGTTGATATAATGTTTTAAATTTTTAACAACATGTTCATATATTTGTTATAAGACTTAAGGGGAATTGAAGACACCTCGACTGGAACTATTAATTTTTCCGGACTCCGGAAGGGCTTAGACAGGTTCTAATTGGAATACGGAACACAATACGGTAAAGAAGTTCATTCATTTCCGGAAGGAGAAGATTTATAATTATAATGCACAAGAAAATTATCAAGACACGATAATCTTTACCCTCAAATAGTCCTCTATAACGAACACTTTGTTTAGTATGAAAGGGAAATATATTTGCATTTTATTGCATATTCCAATGTAAATAAATGCGTTCGCTTATTAAAAAGCATGTCTTTTGCTTGCAGATTCATTCCCAAGCATTGCCCAAATATGATAAGTTGCATTTTTTTTTTTTTCATTTTCCTAGAAAATATATTCATAGATTCATTCGATTGTGTCTTTATCATTAAAAAAAGTATTCAATTTTAATTCAATTTCCCTTAAGAATTGGGCCACGAAGTACTCACAAAAATGGAAAAGAAAAAATTTATTGGTTCTTTAATTAATTCGATTTCGAAAAATGCGATATATGTATTTTAATTATTATTTTCTGATTAGAATTCATTTTTTCATTATAATTGCATTATGACTGCAATTTGTTTTCGATTTGCATGCAATTAAACTTATCTCTCCCTTCCTCTCTCTTTTCGTCACAATGTTAGCAACATTTGGAATACTTTGATTTATTTATTTATTGGATTTTTTGTTTCACATTAAATTAAATATATAATAGCGAAAAAAATTTATACACCCAAGGAGCTGCTTATGAAATTCTTCTATATAACCAAATATTTAGAGAGCGAGAGGAACGTCCCTTTTTTAAAGATAATTTGAAAGTTGATAAATAATTTCTAAGCAAAAATAACTCTTGGAGGACAGGAATCATGAAAGCTATTCAAACAAGGATACAATAATGGGGAAAAGGTCAAAGAACTGACTTTTTGAGAAAACATAAATGAATTTAATAAATTGTCTAGTAAATGAGAAAATCGAGAACGCAAATCGCTAATACACTCACTAAAAAAAAGCTTCGAGTGGAAATTGGAAAAAAGCTTAAGCTACCAGTAATATTCCTGTTAGCATGGCCCCAAGAGGGATTGAAGTATACAGATTGGTCGCTCCGGATGTAATATCCAGAAATGCGCTCCAAATGCCGTATGAAGTATTTAGGTATTGTAACTTTGTGTGGGCATGGCCGATTTTTCCATTTGTGCTAATAAAGAGTGCAATGTTTTGTAAAGTAAATTTGGAAATTTTCAGCCTTCTAACTTTTATATTTTCTGAGTAACTAGCAAAACGGTACAAATTTTTGTTAAGAAAAACAGAGTTGCGTTCAGTTTAAGCGCCACTGCGGGCTTCTGCTCTGACCAATTTGGTTCATTGTCAATACCAACCTGAGTGCAAAAATTTCCAATATTTCTACCAAGTTTGAAGTCGATGCCTTCATTTTTGCGCCCAAGAGAGTGCCAACAACAAACGCCACGCAGGCAGACAGACGCGTTACCTACATACATAAAAAATATTTAATACAAAAAGCTGCGAAGAGATTTCACAAAATACTTCTAATACTACATAAATTAAAAATAAAATAAACACACACGTGCACCCTCTTTACTAGAATTTAGGCATTTATTAAAGTTTATATCAATCGATTAGAAAGCCACAAACGTTATATCGCTGTTTAACGAAACTTAGTCGCAATAAAAAAATTTCCAAAACATTCTCAATTATTTAAACAAAAAAACATCCACACAAACGCTATTGCTAATATTTACAGTTTAATAACAGCAGCAATAACAACAATGAGTAATATTTGAAATCAAGGTTGTTCAACTGGTGGTTAGAAGCAGTTACAAAACCACTGCAGTCGAAGAAGAACAAAAGTTAAGCTATGAACTTAGAATAAATGAGGAAAGCTCGGTTTGTGCACACCTTAATGAAAAGATGCAAACTAATGTCGATCGCACAAACGGAAAACAATTAAAACCTAGGAAATATGAGGTACATGAGGAAAGAAACAACTGGTAACTGATGATACTGATTCCACAGGGAATAATTCAGGGAATGAAGTTTACATAACGGATAATAACATAAATTGCAAACACACATGGAACAATTTATTCGTTAATATTCGAATTTAATTAAATTTAGATACACATTAGCTTTAGATTCCTAACTACTATTATTATATTGTATAGTATTTTTAGCGAGTTGCCTACCGTCAAGTTTTACCTATTTCATATTATATATTATGAATTAATATATGCACCTGCAATAATAATTGTATCTGCTACTTTTAGTACATCTGTAGTTTTAGACAATTGTACATCAACCGATAATAAAGAATTTCTCGCTGAATACTGAATGAAGGAAAAAAAAGCGACGGACAGTTCGATTAAGAAAACAAAAAAAATCAATAAAATTTCTTTCCTTTTTTTTTTGAAAAACTTAGGATAAAATTTTTTGCATATTTGCAAACTCAAATTTTTAAAAGTAAATAATTTACGATGCCAAGCTTAATTTGGAACCAAACGCAAGAAACTACTACTTCATTAAAGGCGGTCAAACGACTAGCGCGATGTACAATGCCTGCTATAAGGCTTACGACAAAATTGCCATACATCAGAGCGCAGATAGCGGCTATTAAAAGACAACACTATTTAAAAAATTAAAAGCTTAAAATATTTATTAATAAAATAAAAAAAATAAAAATACCCGAAATTACAACATAGTACATAGAAAAAAAACTTAAAGAAAAATCTCAGAAGCAACGAGGCACACACACATATGTAAATATATATAAATATATAAATATATCAAAGTAGCAAGAAGAACAAGAACTAGAAACCAAAACCTTGTCTTTTCTATTAAACATAATGCATTTCAGTTGTGTGGTTTTCCTTGTAATTCTTTGCTTTTTAATATCGGGTTTAAATCTTTTTAAAAACACATATAAACGCACGTTTATACTTAAGTTTATATGCAGATACGACCGACCGTTAGTGTTTGTGTGAGTTTGTATAAGCATATATACTAGAGAGTTTAGTATTGATGATAAACAGACCTATTATGCATTGAGAATAAAGTAAATTTAGCTCTTTTGCGTACAACTTTATAGGTAAATGTAAGTAAAAATAAGAGTAAAAAAATGTTTGGGGAAATCTCTGTGCAATACGTGCACCTAAGTAAACGGTCACTTGATTACTTGCGCGTTTGAGCGAGAATGTGAGCAACCCAATGCATTGAAGAATGTTTACTAAAATGCATTAGAGTTAAAGTTGTGGGCAATTAAAATAACTAATGCCAGCGTACAGCGCAGAGCACCCAACGCAACACCTAAAGATGACAGAGATGTCAAGGTCATTGCAGTGCAGCTCAAACTATATCCATCGGACACACATACTCGCGCATATACATACATATACAAAGCATTACTCTATTGCTTATGTTACACAGTACATAATCTTGTTTTGTTTGCCTACGAATAAGAACAACTCTGAAGACGTGCACCTTGATCACATTCAACCATAAAACTCATTACGTTTTTGTGTAAATGTGTATATAAGCGTATGTAAAAGTTTCTTTATGTGTAGATGAGAGCTTTTGCCTATTAGTATATGTTTAGCTGTGTTTGTACTTCTTGTGAAAATAACAATTTTGATTGCTTCTGGCTAAACCAAGCAAAGGCAAAAATGCACATTATTTTACTGTACGAGCGCACACGCAAAAAAAAAAAAAAAAAAGACCTATTCATTCTATTTATTTACAGGCATATGTATTTATCTCTCTGTGGGTATGATTTACAAAACTAAAAAATAAAAAAAAAAGACATGAAACAAACTTATAGATAGACAACATTACACTAGTTGGGGTTTTCCATTTCACCTGCCTTGTCAGACTTCAAACGGATTTTTTACGTTTCATTGGTTTTTTCCTACTCTTTTATACCTATACATCATATCCAAATAAAACGCTGGCTTTTTTTTTAGTTTACGAATTTTTTGAAGTTTTCACATTTTCTTTAGTCAGTTGTTCATTTATTTTCCTGAATATATGAACCACTTCTAAAACTTATGTGCCTAAGACACATGATAAACATTTCGCCAGCCCTTCTCTCCTTAATTTATATAAGGCCAAACCAGCAAAATCACTTTTGACGTCAGAGATGTATGCATGTTATTTTACTGCCGCAGCCGGAAATGAAAACTTTTTAAATCTCAGCTAAACCTCAAAATAAGGGAGATCGAGTTGTTAATTATTTACCATTTAAGTACGGAATCCTTAATCGTGTAAGTCAATTTTTTTACAGAAGGGATCACTCTTCTTCTCATATAAATTAAAGACATAGTTATTTTCATCATGACAATATTTAATTGCGCATTCTATTCCTTATTTCTTAGAAGATCTGAACTGAATACCACTACGTCAGCAACTTCACTGAAAAAATTGAATTGTTGATGTGATAAGTAAAACCTCTTCCCTCGATGGCATTCTGCTTTTGGGGGAATTTTGGATTATGTGAACACAAAATAAAGCCAAATGATTGGCACATTATCATAAATATATAATTCCTTATACGATTGCAAGAAACTTTTGTCAGTTGTATTTATTTTAACTTAATTCCCGACAAGAATAAGTGAACACATCTTGCTTAATATTTATGCACCAAATATATCAGAAGTTTTATAACAAAAACAATAATTACGTAATCGCAAAAAAATCGTGACAATGGTGTGCACAGAATTATCGGAATGATGGATGTTGTTAGAACGGTTCGTTGCCTTCCTCAGCTCTACGATTTGTTGCGTCCCACCGGCAACGGTTAGTTATCACTTTTTTCCATTCATCTTAAGATCATAGAACGCAAGAAATTTCCGAACCCACGAACCCAAAGATAGAGATAAATTATTACAATATTAAGACAAGGAATAACTATTAAGAGAATACACGCGCCTCGTATCTTCTAAGGCACATCTTACAGAGCAGAATACAGAAACGAGGCCTGCTGTGCGTACTATCGATAAGACGCGTGTTGACACGAAAGAAAGCGAAATATATATTTATAGGAAATAGATTTTAAAAGAGTGTTCAGCGCATTTCCCTTTCTTGCTAGTCATAGATCAATTAAAAACCTACTGAGGGCGACAAAATTGGACTAACTGACTTGCTCAACAATGAGTGAAAAAATAGTAAAAGTTGAGAAACAATCGCACCATCTTTCTTTTCTTAGCCGTCGCTTAGCGAATACTACGTCAAGTTTTTATGCACAGCGAAAATCTATGAACACGCTTTGAATGAGAGAATGGATATTCCGAACTAAGATAGGTTTGATCACTGCGCTCATAACAACGGCTTGTCGATGATAATCGTTTCATAAGTACTTGCAGAAACGAATAATTCTGACCTTCATCTTGATCTGGTAAACGTCATTATATGTGGTTTTTGTATTGGATTTACATAGGCTTTTAATACGTAAACAGATAACATGCGGCTAGAACAGTCACATAATTGGACTTCGCAATCTTCGCTCTGTCCTTAGGTACAAAATATTAATAATCTACAAATATTAGATCAAAAAAGGTAAACATTTCATAATATTTCGGAATTTTATATTTTTCTATTTAAAAAAATTATGTATATATGAATATACGTATATATGCATATGCATATTTGTAATACATGTATAATATAATGCATTTAATGCCATACCATTAGTTTTAACTGAAAACCATGTTGAATAGCATACCAATTATGTGAAATGCAATGCATAAATTCATCATGTAACTATATGTATGCATATAAAAAGCATATAATACTTTTATAAATATGCACACGTACATATAGTTCAAATACCCGATAATGCCATCCTCTTCAACCCACGTTAAACGTCAGGGTAATCTATGTGTCATTTTTCTACCCATCCATCGAAAGGATGATAATAGCATTAATTTTGTTTTTACGTTTGCAACTTATGAAAATGTTTCTTGTAACAAAGCGTAGATTTTAAATTCAATTAACTTTAGAGATATGCATGTCCGTCAGCCTACAGACTGAAGTTGGAATTCCCGAAATCGTGCTAACTTAAATGGAAAAGTGAAGCTTGGTAAACGTTTTCCTCACAAATATCACACAGTCTCTTCCAGTACTTTAAAAAGTGGAACCACCGGAACATATCGTCAGTAACCTAAACGTTCGGCGAATGTCCTTTTAAAAGTTTGCAATTTCCGAAATGGCCTCTTGCCGACATGGCCTATTATAAAGAGAAAACTTACGATTTACGTACATTCAGCGTAAATGGTAGGTGTACAGAATTCACTTTAAGGCAATCGCTGCTTTCTCATTCGTTTTTTAATAAAATTCCAATTGATTTATTTTTGATCTCCTTCCCCTTTGACTATCGCTCGTACCTTTTTTCTAACTTCCTCTTCATTTCTAATTAGGTTTAAAATCATCCTACGTCTATGTGTTTGTACGCGAATAAATGCATTTTTCTGTACTTTGTTGGCTCTTATTCAATATTTTTGATTTCGTAGCTCCGCTTGCGCTTGTTTATCTCTACATATATCTGCAAATGTGTGCATATGCATATGCATGAGTGTACGTTTGCGTTTGTCTTCATTTAATATTCTGCTGTTAGTTCATCCATAGGCAGCAAGCGTAAGGGGCTGCTTACTGACAATACTGTGTGCACAACAAAATGAAAATACAATAATTAAGTGCAATAATATTCCAGTGAAGAAAATAAAAAAGTATATAAAAAAAATAAAATAGTGGGAGAAAAAACTTTTGCATTTATTTGCGCTTAATTAATTGCATGCTAATGTAAATCTTGAAAGATGATGATGATGATTATGATGATGACGATGGTGATGATGATGTCCGTGTCAGCGTGATGATGATATCGCCACAAATTGATTGACCGTCGTCAATAAGCAAAAATAAAAATTTTAATTTGCAGTCACTACATATACCTAAGAATTTTGTATAAACTCTGACATAATACAGAATTATATAATGAAAAATCAATTTATTAAAGCAACATTTAAAGGAATTTCGAGCTTAATATCATTTTGAGCTGAATTTTCACATTCGCGAGCTCTGCTGTTGTTTACATTTTTAATTTCAAAGGCCCCTTAGTCGAATTTACCCCGGACCAGAGGAGCATTCCACATTGTTTTACATTAACATTAGGTCATATTCAGTGCGCCTTTTAAGTTTTCAAGCTTCGAAAAAATGACTGTGAGGCATGTAATGTTCCAAAATTTTGTGATGAATTTTCTTTAAATGAAAAGAGCGTTAAAAAGCTGTAATCAATTTCTTTCTATCCACTCATCCAGAGATCACTTTCGTCACCTTTTTAATAGCATTGCCATAGTAGCAAACATAAAGTTAAGAAGCTGAAATAGTTCGATTTATGCCACATAGATGCCTGCAGTAACAAGAGAATCGCTAGCCAAGAGCACAAATTCGAAACGCTACTTGGAACAACTGCAGGAGAACGCATAAATTGTATAATTTTATTGTCGGAAAAAAATAGAACGTCTTATTCTTGTAACAAATGCAACAAGCAAGAACATTACAGTCGGGCAACGGGCATTACACATCACCCTACACCACTTCGCGTAGCACAGTTACTCACTCGTTTTGGTAATAAAAAGTACACATTATTTTCATGCAGAGCCATAGTTATTATGAAAGCCCACATATTGGAAGATTAGACTTTCTCCCCATACAAGAGCTTGTCTCTCGCGATAGTGCCTACATATGTTAGACTCCAGAAAAATAGATCTATCAAATCCCTTAACGTAAATTTTTTTGGTCAATCACTACTATGAGTTAACTTTCTTTGACTTTATTAATAATTACACCTTTTTCCGAAGGGATTACTACACACGAGACATCTTATATGAAGTGGAGCCAAGAAATGGGTTCATGTAGTTCAATTTAGGGCTACTTAATTTTTATATGAAATTACTGATGAATAAATTTTCATCATAAAAAATTAAGAATTTGGTAAGGTTGATTTCTTTGTCCTGATTATGAGCCAAGTTTCAACACGAAATATTGAAAATTCGACATTTTCAACATATAAAGATTCAGTTTTCATGGAAACGGTGGTATAAAAAGGGGTTAAAAAAATTGCCCCCAATTGCTCCAAAGTTCTCACTCCAAGTTAGAATGCCGAAATACTTAGCCAATTTTGTCGAGAAATTTTGTAAATTGCAATTTTTTCCATAGAGGGCGGTAAATGGGAAGTGGTACAAAAAGTAGGCCGATCCCAACCACTTTCAATAGCGTTGTTCCATGGGTCAAAGCATATCAGTATAACAAAATTGATCAATATATATCAAACATAGCGACCTGTAGCTTGAACAAAATTTTATACGGACTGACATCAAGCTGAGAGCGAGACAGTGG